>NW_020950808.1:0-14817 GCF_900497805.2 Vombatus ursinus
AGATAGATAGATAGATAGATAGATAGATAGATAGATAGATAGATAGAGGGCATAGGGTGAATTGAAAATGAAGGGGTGATATCTGGAGAATAAAATTAAAGGGTGAGAAAGAAATATACTAGGAGAAGGAGAAAGGGAGAGGCAGAATGGGGTAAATTATCCCACAAAAAAAACAGAAAAGAAAAGGCTCTTACAGTGGAGGGGAAATCGAGGAAGGTGAGAGGGAATGAGTGAATCTTATTCTCATAGGATTTGACTTAAGGAGGGAATAACATACACACTCAACTGGGTGTGGAAATCTGTCTTACCCTACAGGAAAATGGGGGGGGGAAGGGGACAAGAGAGTAGGGGAATGATAGAGAGGAAGGCAGATTGGGAAAGGGAGTAATCAGAAGCAAATACTTCTGAGTAGGCTCAGGATCAAAAGAAAGAATAGAATAAATGGGTGGGCAGGATAGGATTAAGGGAAATACAGTTAGTTTTTCACAGCATGTCTACTATGGAAGTGTTTTGCATAACTGCACATATATAACCTATATTTAGTTGCTTGCCTTATCAATGAGGGTGGGTGGGGAGGGAGGAAGGGAGAAAATTTGGAACCCAAGTTTTAAAAACACGTTTAAAAAAAATGTTTTCACATGCAACTGGGAAATAAGAAATAGAGGAAATGGGGTACAGAAATCCATCTTGCCCTACAGGAAAATTGAAGGGGAAGGGGACAAGAGAAGTGGGGGAGAGATGGAAAGGAAGGCAGACTAGGGGAAGGGGTACTTAGAATGCATGCCATCTTGGGTTGCAGGGGAGGGGAGAGATGAGGTGAAAATTTGGAACTCAAAATCTTGTGGAAGTAAATGTTGAAAACAAAAAAAAAATAAAAAGGAAACAAAAAAAATAAAAAAGGTAATAAAAAGCCATGGAAAGATAGACTAAAAATTAATTGGAAACTAAATAATCTAACCCTAAAGTATGAGTGAGTCAAACAATAAATCATTGAAACAATGAATAATTGCATTAAAAGGAATGACAATAATGAGATAAAATACCACAATTTATGGGTTGGAACCAAAATAGGTGTTAGGGGAAATTTTATATCTCTAAATGCTTACATGATAAAATAGAGAGAGAACAGATCAATGAATTGGGCATGCAACTAAAAAAAAGCTAGAAAAAAAAACAACAAATTCAAAATCCCCAATTAAATTCCAAATTAGAAATTCTTAAAATCAAAGGATAGACTAATAAAATTTAAAGCAAAAAAAGTATTGAACTATTAAATAAAACTAAGAGCTGGTTTGACTAAAAAAAAATAAAATAGATAAGTGTTTGGTTAGTATGATTTAAAAAAAAAGGAGAAAATCAAATTACCAGTATCAAAAATGAAAACAGTGAATTCACCACCAGTAAAGAGAAAATTAAAGCAATTTTGCTTTAGTAGCTATTTTGCCCAACTGTATATCAATAAATCTGATAATCTAAGTGAAATGGATGAATATTTACAAAAATATAAATTGCCCAGATTAACAGAAGAAGAAATCAAGTACTTAAATAGCCACATTTTAGAAAAATAAATTGAATGAGTCATCAATGAACACCCTAAGAAAAAATCCCCAGAGCCAGATAAATTTACAAGTGAATTCTACCAAACATTTAAAGAATAATTAATTCCAATATGCTATAAATATGAAAAAATAGGCAAAGAAGTAGTCCTACCAAATTTATTTCATGGTACAAATATAGCACTGGCATATAAATCAGGAAAAGCCAAAACAGAAACAAAATATAGACCAATTTAACTAATGAATATAGACACAAAAAAATTTAAATAAAATATTAGCAAAGACATTACAGCAATTGATCATGATGGTAATACACTATGACCAGATGGAATTTATGCCAGGAATGTTGGGCTGGTTCAATATTACGGAAAGGATCAGCATAATTGACCATATCAATAACAATACTAATAGAAATCATATGATTATCTCAATAGATGTAGAAAACAATTTTTTTTTTACAAAATACAGCACTCATTCCTGTGAAAAACACTGGAGATTTTAGGAATAAATGGAGTTTTCCTTCAAATGATAAGCAGTATCTATCTAAAACCACCAGCAAGCATTAAATGTAATCGGTAAAAGCAAGAAGCCTCCCCAGTAAGATCACGGGTGAAATAAGGATGCCCATTATTACTACTATTCATCAATATAGTATTGGAAATATTAGCTTTAGCAATGAGAAGAAAAATAACTTGAAGGAATTAGAATAGGCAATGAGGAAACAAAACTATCACTCTGCAGATGATTTAAGGGTATACTTACAGAATCTAGAGAATAAACTAAAAACTACTTGAAACAATTAACAACTTAAGCAAAGTTTCAGGATACAAAATAAACCCACATAAATCATTGGCATTTCTATATATTACTAACAAAGCCCACCAGCAAGATATAGAAAGAGAAATTCCTTTTAAAGTAACTGTAGATAATATAAAATATTTGGGAGTCTGCCCACCATGACAAAGTCAGGAACTATATGAACACAATTATAAAACACTTTTCACAAAAATAAAGTCATGTCTAAACAATTGGAAAGTTATCAATTGCTCATGGGTAGGCCAAGCTGATACAATAAAAATGACAATTGTACCTAAATTAATTTACTTATTCAGTGCCACACCAATCAAAGTACCAAAAATATTTTATTGAGCTAGAAAAATGCTAGAACAAAATTCATCTGGAAGGACAAAAGCTGAAGAATTATAAGGTAAGGATTAATGAAAAAAAATGTAAATGAAGGTATCCTAGTCATACCAGATCTATAACTATATTATTAAGTGGCATTCATCAAAACTATTTTGTACTAGCTAGGAAATAGAGTGGTGGATCTGTGGAATAGTTTAGGTACACCAGAAACATTAGTCAATGAATATAGTAATCTACTGTTTGATAAACCCAAAGATTCCAGCTCCCGGAATAAGAACTCACTATTTGACAACAATTTTTCTGCTGAGAAAAATTGCAAACAGTGTGGCAGAAACTAGGCATAGACCAACATCTCACACTATACCAAGATAAAATCAAAATGGGTACAGAATTTAGATATAACTAGTGGTACCATAAGCAAATTAGGAAAGCAAGGTATGGTTTACCTGTCAGATCTATGAAAATGGAAGAATTTAAGACGAAACAAGGATAGACATCACCAAGAAATTCAAATGAATAGTTTTGATTACATTAAATTAAATAGCTTTTTAAAAAAACAAAACCAATGCAAACAAGATTAGAAGGAAAGCAGAAAGCTGGGGAACATTTTTTTATAGCCAGTGTCTCTGATAAAGGCCTCTTTTCTCAAATATTTAAGAATGAGTCAAGTTTATAACAATGCAAGTCATTCTCCAATTGATAAATGATCAACAAAGGATATGAAGTTTTCATATGAAGAAATTAAAGCTATTTATACTCATATAAAAAATGCTCTAAATCACTATTGATTAGAGAAATGCAAACTGACACAACTCTGAGGTACCATCTCACAACTATTAAATTGGCCAATATGACAAAAAAAATGATAAATGCTGGAGAATATGTGGGAAAACTGGAACATTAATGCTTTGTTGGTGGTGTCATGAACTGATTCAACCATTTTGGAGAGCAATTTGGAACTATGCCCAAAGGGCTATAAAACTGTGCATACCCTTTGATCCAGCAAAGCCACTACTAGGTCTATATCTGAAAAACATCATAAAAAAGGGAAAAGGACTCACATGTACAAAAATAGTTACAACAGCTCTTTATGTGGTAGCAAAGAACTGGAAATTAAGGGGATGCCCATCAACTAGGGAATGGCTGAACAAGTTGTGGTGCATGAATGTAATTGAATACTATTGTGCTGTAAGAACTGATGAGCAGGCAAATTTCAGAAAAACCTGTAAAGATTTCCACAAACTGATGCTGAATGAAGTAAGCAGAATCAGGAGAACATTATACACAATAATAGCAATAGCATGTGATGATCAACTATGATAGACTTAGTTCTTCTCAGCAATACAATGACCCAAGAGAATTCCAAAAGACTCCTCATAGCAAGTGCTTCCCACAACTAGAGAAAGAACTATGAAGTCTAAATGCAGATCAAATATTACTATTTTTCTTTTTTTTCTTTTTCATGTTTTTTTTCCCAAACCTTTTGTTTTGATTCTTCTTTCACAACCTGATTTATGAGGAAATGTGTTTTATATGATTGCACATGTATAACCTATGTCAGATTTCTTGCTCTCTTGGGAAGGAGAAAATTTTGGAATTTAAAATCTTACAAAAATGAAAGTTGAAAACTGTCTTTACATCTAATTGGAAAAATAAAATACTATTAAGTGCAAAAAAAAAGAAATCAATTTTCAATTTACATTTGTTACTTTGATACACTTTTCTATTGTTTTTGAACTAAAATTCCCTTCAGAAGTCCATGTTTTTAAGTCCTTATTAAATAGGCACCTTTCATTGCAAGTTGATTGATTCGTACTTTATTAAATGATATTTACTTCAATCAAGTGACCTTTGGGCAATTTATGTAATAGCCCTAAGAATTAGACTAGAAAGAGAATTGCTACTTGGAGTAATATTTAATACTTGCTGGTAATGATTGCATTTCATGCTGATATTAAAAAGAAAATTAAATTATTTGATACTGTCAGGTTCCATTGTAAAGGTACTGACTTTAAAATTAATGGATTGATTATCAATCATTTTAGTTAATTACAAACTATCCCGCTATTTGTGATGTCAACAAATTTCTATTACAACTTTTCCATTTTAAAGATGAGAATACTGAGTCTTAGAAAAAAATATTACATGCTCAAGGTAACACTGCTAGTAGTACCAAAAACCAGGCTGTTTGCCTCTGAGTCTGAGGCTTTTTCCATTATACCAAGCAGCCTCAAACTTTGGAATAATTAAGTTACATTTAAAAAAAAAAACACTTATGATTCACTTATAATCACTCTACCCCTAAACGAGCAAGACAGGTTAGATATTTTGTTTCATACTTCACATTTTAATATAGCTCTTCTAAATCCTTTAGTCACAGAGAGATTGGACAGCTATTATACTAATAATATATATGATTAATAACAGGAGGTACATTGATGAATATGGTCTAAATGATGTTTCATGTACTAAAAAGTTTATTTTTCCTATTGTTTTCTAGAGTTTCTGCTTCAAAATTAATATGGAAATCTCAAGGATTTGAAATCACTAAGCTCATCATAAACAAATGAATTACTTAGAAAACATAAAGAAACTGGTAGGAGGTTTTGAAGTATGGGATTGACTAAGAAAGTTTTCTAGTATGCTTTAGCTGTAACCAATTCAAAATGGTGATGCTTGTTATTATAAAAAAGAAACCTGTTTCCTTTGCAGTCAACCAAAATTCATTCTAATACATTGATTTTACAATATAACATATCAGAGGTCTCAGAATCACAGAATTTGAGAGTTGGAGAGAACCTTAGCATCCACCTAAGTGGAACTTCCTGAGGAAAGGAATTCTACACTATAAAATGACCAACCAGTATTTATTCAGCCTCCACTTGGAGCTCTTCAAAGCTGGTGAATCCACCACCTCTCCAGGCAGACCATCCCAATTTTAGATAACTCTGTTAGGAAGGTTTTCCTGACATCAGACCTACATTTGCCCCTTTGCAATTTTTGCCCAGTGCTCTTGGTTCTCCCATCTAGGGCCAAACAAGTCTAATCTGTCAACTCTAGAAGAGAGAACAATAGGAAAAAACAAATTTTTTTAGTATATGAAACATCATTTAGACCATATTCATCAATGTACTTCCTATTATTAATCACAGATATTATGAGTACAATAGTTGTTCAATCTGTCTGTAACTAAAGGATCTAGAAGAGCTAGTAGGGCCAAAAACCATGCTGATATTAAAAAGAAAATTAAATTATTTGATATTGTTAGGTTCCACTGTAAAGGTGCTGACTTTAAAATTAATGGATTGATTGTCAATCATCTTAGTTAATTACAAAGTATCCCGCTATTTGTGACTTCAGAAAATTTCTATTACAACCCTTCCATTTTAAAGATGAAAATACTGAGGCTTAGAAAAAAAAATATTACATGCCCAAGGTAACACGGCTAGTTACCAAAAACCAGGATGTTTGCCTCTGAGTCTGAGGCTTTTTCCATTATACTAAGCAGTCTCGAACTTTAGAATAATTAATGATATTTTTAGAAACCACTTATGATTCACTTATAATCACTCTCCCCTTAAATAAGTGAGACAGGTTAGAGATTGTATCATGCCCTACTCCCAACTACAATTTTCACTTGTTTTCTCAAGGTTAAATCTTTCCAGTTTGTTCAACTTATACTGATATATCATGATCTCCAGGCCCTTCAAAGCCTTAGACAGTCTTTTCTGGACACTCTCCAGCTTATCAATTTCCTTTTTGCAGTATGGTCCCTAGAACTGAACACAATTTCTCCAGATGTGGTCCAGTGAAGGAAGACCACAATGGGGTTATTGTCTCCCTTATTCCTTGAGGCAATGTCTCTCTTAAGAGAGACTTTGTGGTTACCACATCACCCTGCTTACTCATACTGAGCTGGCCATCCACTAAAATCCTCAGATACTTTTAGGAACAACTGTAAGTCTGTGTTTCTTCACATCTTTTATTTGTAGGGGTGATTTGAATTATTTTAGCCAAGAGCAAGACTTTATATTTACCCTTACTCAATGACCTCAAGTGATTTATCTTAATGTTCTAACCTGTCAAAGATCTTTTGATTCCTAATTCTGTCACCCATGTATTAGTTCTCCTCCTCAGCTTTGTGCCAACTGCAAATGTGATGTGCACTTTATATGTGCCTTTTTCAAAGTCCTTAGTAAAAATATTAAATGAGAACAAGTACAATGCCTTGAAGTATACTAGTAGAGACATCCTGCCCTGTGGAAATTGAGTGTAGCCATTCAGCCAGTTCTAAATCCATCTGAATTTGTGATGATCTTATCCATATTTCTCCATTTTAAACTAAATAAAATCTAAGTTTTTTGGTGAGTTCCCTGTGCATCCACATTAGTGGATCTCATGTGTACTAAATTCTCCTGAAACAGTTCACTCCATGAGATCTTGTAAGTCATTTCCCAGAATCTTGGAAATTGGTTTTCCCCAAACATAATGTTCATATCAGATTATGTCAAGTTTCCCTCTATTCATAAACTTGAGAATGGTATAGTCACTTCATCCTTAGGTCCCTATCATTTCTATCTAACCAACCATTTTCTTTCTGTTAGTGTCATTCAGATATAAAATAGAATTTCTTTCATTGGCTTCTCTAACTCTTCAAAGATTAAATTACTGCTAAGACAAGTCAAGTAGTTATCAGCTGTTCTGCTTTTGTCTGAGGAAGGACTCCAGCACATGTCTGAATAACTGAAGCCTCCAATCATGACTACATCATACTACTGTGCCAAGGTTATGATCTGTTTCCCTGATTCAAAACAAGGCAATTGTGGATGACCTTTATTAAGTTAAATTCCATGATACTGGGACATAGGCAGAATATTTGAAGAGATATCCAGACATAGCTATTTCAGAGAATTATTCACATCTTATTTATCTCATCATAATGTGATGCTAGGATTTGGAAAGAGATGGATAATGACATTCTGGTTATCTTCAAAACTATATTGCAATAGTAGGTAACTTTTAGGGCAATAAGCAAATGTCAAAATTGATTCAGTGTGAAAAAGTTACTATGATGAGAAAGATGTATATGAATGGTATCCCACATATACATTTCTATTGACATGAAAATTGAGGTATTAATCATTTGAATTGTCATATAGTAATAAAATGGAACTAGGAAGAAGGGATGAAAGTAATGTTCCTAAAAACAAAAACAGAAAATATCTGAAGTGAAACAATCAAGACACATGTAAAATGTGTATAAATACAACTAAAAACACTTTTTAAAAAATGAAAGGGGGAAATAACTAAAATTGTAGTCAATGCTCATGGTTAGATCATGTCAAATATATCAAAAATGTATCTGCTTCTTGAATTAACAGATTTAAAATCATAAAATTTTATTTCCAACAGAAGAGTATACATTACTGGGGGAAAGACTCCTTTTAAAACTTATTGGAAAAATGTGAAGTAGTTTAGCAGAAATTAGATTTAGAAACACAGCTTTCTATATACCACAATAAATTCAAAATCTATAGATAACTTGGAGTGAAAGATGATATCATGCGAACAATAAGAAAATGATGGATTCCTTTCATAACTATGGCTTTAGGGAACATTTTTATTTTCAAAAAATAATTGAAATAATAAAGGACATAATAAACACTCTGATCACAAAAAAATAAAATGTTTTACATGAATAAAATTAATGAAGATACAAAAGAAAAAATTGTAGCATGGAAAAGATTCATCAAATATGACTGAACAAATAAAGAACAGACACAAATGTATAACTTCAAGAGCAATTACCCAATACATATGGTCAAAAATATTCACAGTTTCCAAAAGAAGAATTATAAAGTATAAATAACCACTGGAAATGTAATACAATTTACAATAAATAGTATGAGAAATACAAATTAAAACAACTGAAATTTTTCACTTTGGAACCTGAAAATTGTCAAAAATGACAAAAGTGAGATTAGTTGGTGTTGGAGGAGCTATGGGAAGGCATTCACACTAATGTACTACCAGTAGGGCTATGAATTAGACCAACAATTCTGGATATCACTTCAGAATTACTCAAGTGAAATTACAAAATTGCACATACTCTTTAATCCATAGTTCTCTCTCCTGGGTGTATAACCCCCAAACAGAAATAGAACTATAATATATTCCAAAATAAGTATAGTAGCACTCTTTGTTGTAGTCCACTGGAACATGACTTCCAGACCTTTGATGCTAGGCTCTGATTTGTTTAAGATTTCACCTTGTCTTGCATAGTATATGCCAAGGCTTGACACACCAGTCAATTTTCACTCCCTTTGCAAGTCTCTTACTTGCAATCTAGCCTCCTTATCCTTCTCCTGGTCTGTGATTGGTTACCTGGTCTTACCCAGTTAGTCTTATATTGACAACCAATTCTTGCTCCCCTATAAGTATTTCTTTCACTGATTAGAATATATGCTCACCTGAGGCACTGCCTTGCTTGATTGTTTTACATATATGTGTGTGTATACACACACACACACATACACATATACATTTACACACACACATATATGTGTATATATGTATATATATATGTATATGTATATATACACACACACACACACACACACACACACACACATACACATGTTGGGATAAAGAATGAAAAGCTTTTCACATCCCTCACTAAACTTCTTTACTTGGTTGAAAAAAAGTCACAAGTACAAAAGGATCAGAAAGCCCACATGCACTAGCAATTACTTGTGAACATTTTTTATATCTCAGGCCCTTAGCTTCTTCATTTTACTAAAATATTAATTCTTATGTATTGTGCGTGACTGCTGTGAGAATGAGGATTTTATACTGCCAAATTATATAAATATAAGATATTATTATTAACTATAGTAGCAGAAGGTTGGGGAGAGTCTGATAGTTTCCCTCTCATAGTTTCATCAGGGAGACCTTTGATATATGCATAAATCATTTTTGCTGGCATGCTTCACACCTCATCTAATAATCTACCTCAACCATATCCTTGGTATTTTCCCTACCATTGCACCTGCACTATAACCCCTACCATCTGCTTTCCAACTCTTGCCCTGGGAACAGGAATCAGATTGATTCTATTCTTGTTTCTGCAAGAGGCAGGTCATTTGACACCCCTATGACCTCATACACTATTACCATGACTTTACAAACTAAAACACTCATCTACAGTCACCATTCCTATATGTTTTATCTTAGAATATAAATTCTTTGAGAGAAGGAACTATCTTGCCTTTAATTTGTATCCCTAGAGTATAACAGTGCTCAGCACCATTAGTACCTAATGCTTTTCATTCACTCAAAAGAAATCTGTAGAAATAAAAAATGGATATATAGATCAAAAGATGCTTATGTCTTCTCAGTTGTCTTTTAAAATTTGGAGCATATCTGATGGTCTTTTACACACTTGTGGAATCTTCTTTGACAATGCTGATAACATCCTTACATAGACTTCCTTCTCTTGATTTTTGTAAAACTGATTTCTTGTGGTTCCTTTTATACTTATCTGGTTCTTGTCAATTTCTTTTGATGGCTCTTCAGCCATAATATAGGAACCTATCAGACTCCCCTAAGCTTCTATACTAGGACCTCTTCTCTTTTCTTTCTCTTTCACTCAGTGTGATCTTTTCAACTTCCTAGAGTTTAGCATAGTGCCTGGCAGCTAGTGTTTAATAAGGGGCCAGTAATATGCACTCACTCTTTTTCTTTTTTTTTTCTTCTATTCTGTTCTGTTCTGGTCTGTTATCTTTTCTTTTCTTCTCTTTTCTCTCTCATTCTTTTGCTGTCTCTCCCACAAACACATTGTACATATGCAAGTGCACATGTGTGTATGGGGTGTATGTGTTATCTGGAAGATTTAGTGATTTATCCAGTGTCCCAAAGCTAGAATGATAGAGGGACATGAATACAAGTTTTTCTGGCTTAATGGCCAACTCTGTTCAGTATGCTATGCTTCCTTTCAATAATAATCATTCTAAAAATGTGCATTATTATTATATTATTATTGTAAACACAACATTGCTAGGTGCTAATCTCATATTTTTTTGTTATTGCTTATTATATTTATCCTTCATTTTTTTGGTTTAAGTTCTTCCTCCTTTCCATCCATCCAAACATATCTTACACTCACATATGTTTATTTTTTCTTCTCAATTGAAAGCATTTATATTTGAAGCCATTAAGCACCCGAATAAGTATATGTTGAAGAGCCTTAGAAAGGCAAAAGTAGTTTCATTTCACTATCCCTTAGTTAAACTACCTGGGTTTTGACAGTTTAATGAAGGGATAATGGGGAGAAAATGGCCTGGCCAAGTCTGCAGGACATTGTTTAATACGGCATTAATAGACTGGTTGCATGCAATTTCTTCCTCTCTCTGTCATTTTTATGATTCAGTTTGTTTTCTGTTTAGTTGAGAAAAAAAAAAAAAGTAAAAACACACAGGCCAAGGGGAAAAAAAAGATTCCCTTTTGCAAAGGAATGAACTTGCCTCACAAAAATCTACTAGAAAAAGTAAGAGCTGAAAATAATTTTCTTCAATGTACTAAATATCAACTATAATAGAAATTCTAAATTAGTCTTCTCTTTGATAAGATACACTTATGGAGACTCAACTGCATGTTTACTTTGACTTTCATTGTCAGCTCTTCAGATCTCACATAATCATTCTCTCCTTTCACTGGAAACCTGAATATTTGTACACATGAAAATTAACTGTGTCAATCCCCATAGATAATTTCCAAATCTGAATGTCTCAAACATGCATACTAATATTACTTTTTTATTGTTTTGTAGTTTTTCTGCTTTTACTTAAAAATTAAATTACTCCTTTCAACTCAACAAACATTAAGCACTAACTTCATGTAAGACATCCTGCAGATTATTTTTCTTTATTTTTCTTACTGCATTATTTTAAATAAAAGTATCACTTTATTGGTGAATCTATAGAAAAATAAAAATGCTTCTTAATAAATAGCATTACATACAAAGAAGCCATTTTGTGCCTAAATAGCCTTTTTATTTTTAATGGGTAGAAAAGAATTTGTCACTTCGACTCACCCTCTCCTGTTGGCAAGTCAATATGACAACCTGAATTACATCTTTAACACTCTACTTAAACTGACCTACTGAAGGTCATCAGTGCTCCTCTCTAATTGTTAAAATTAATGACTTTTACTCAATATTCCACTTCCTTAATGTCTCTAAAGCATACGATGCTTTGGGACACTCCCTCCTCCATGAAGCAATCTCTTCCCTCAGCTTCTTTGACAATGTAGAATTCCAAGGATTGTTTTTTTCTTATTTATCTCTTAAACTATAATCCTTACCTCCCTGTCTCCCTACATAAAATTTAAACATTTTTTAAGTTTCCTTTTTTAGACCTTTGTTCTCTTTTCCCTTTCTTTTTCTTTTACAGAGATTTCATTTACTTTTATGGATTTCATCATCACTTCTATGAAAGTGATTGCTAATCTATATCCTCAGTCCTGATTTCTTTCTGAGCTCTAGTCTTGCATTTATTCCTCCCTGCGAGATATAGTGCATCTTAGATATTCTGTCATCTGAGATTTAACATGCCTAAAAATGAATTCCTTTCTTTCTCCACAAAATAGCTTCACATTTTTTAATTCTGTTCCTTCCTCCAATGTCCCATTTGTCCAGGAGGAAAATCTTGGTATTATCTTTGACGTCCCCCTCTCCCTCCCTTTGTCCCCAACTCCACTTCCAAAGATACAAAGTCCTATTATTTTTTCCGTATTAATGTCTCTTACATTTGTCCCTTCTTTTTCTCTGGCGTCAACCAAATGTTCCTTTGTCACTCTCATATTTGATATATCACAACTATCTTCCAACTTGTCTCCCTGCCTCTTGTTACCTCCTTCTCCAATCCATTTGAAATACTTCTGCAAAATTAGACTTAAAATAATGCTTCATATACATCAATTCCCCTTCCTTATAAATAATTATTTATAACCCTCATAACCTGTAGAATAAACCAAATTTCTTAATCTGGCTTCTAAGTCCCTCATTAGGTTCTTACTTCACCATGTGTCCCTGACCCTATGTCCTTTGACTTCCCCAAAACTCTTCACTGCTACCAAATCAGTCTATTCTACTTATTATTTTGTAATTTTGCTTTTTGAGTTACCACTTCCCAAAAAACATAGCACTTTCCTTGCCCTTCTTAGCATCTTCACATGATAGGAAAAAAAATCATAATAACAACAATAGGTCAAAATTCTTCAGTATTTTATTTGTAATAAATTGGTTCCCTCAGAACAGCCCTATGATATACATACATAGTTTAGGTATTTCTATTGGCCCTGTTATTCAGATGTGGAAACAGACCTACATGACAGTGGAAATTGTCATGGATTTGGAATTAAAGTATATGAGTTCAGATCTTGCCTTTGTCACTTGTTGCTTCTGTAATATTGGATAAGCCACTTAATCTCTCATGGCTTCATGAGAAGTTGGGACTAGATGGCTTCTATGATCTTTTTTGGCTCTAAATTTATGATCTTAAAAATGAAAAGTACATAATTTGCCTATGTTGACACTGATATTTCTGAATGTATGTCTCCTCACTCCAAGTCAAATGCCCCTTTCCTATTATATTAATTAGCCTACTAAGAAATGTGTGTTCGGGGGCAAAGCCAAGATGGTGGAGGGAAAGCAGTGACTTGCTTGAGCTCTCCCTCAAACCCCTCCAAATACCTATAAAAATGGCTCTGAACAAATTCTAAAGCAGCAGAACCCACAAAACAACAGAGTAAAACATTCTAGCCCAAGACAGCCTGGATGGCTGATCAGAAAGATATGGGGGAGGAGCATAATTTGGCGAGGGCACGCAGGCTGCAGAGAACCTGGAGCAGGCCTCAGAGAACTGAATTGTGGGCAGCTGTGGCAGTTTCCAGACTTCTCAACCAACGAATGCCAAAGACAACTTAGAAGGACAGTGGGAAAAGTCTGTAAATGGGTGAGGGAAGCAGCTAGGTTTCAGCCACCCCCAGGGCACCAGCTGCCTCCTGAGCTTCTGGCCGACAGACTGAGGGGGAATCCAGTGACTGATCAGAGGTGGATTGCAAGGATCTCTTTGCTAGTGCTGAGGCAGGAATCTTTTGCTTTGCCCATGCTTGGATCTGGCTCACAGTTCTGAGGGGGCATCCTGGGGTGAGGAGGAGCACTGGCATGGTGGAGCTTGTTGTGACAGTGGAGACAAAACACCTCGCCTCTTATCATAGCACCTTGGAAAAACTGAAAATTCTCAGGTCCCCAGAAGTATCTCTGAAAACAGCTGTACAAACCCCCAAAGCTTGGGACAGTACATTCTCCACATTGGAAGCAGACTCTTACCTTAACAAAGAGTTTAAAACTCAAGTAACTGGTTGGGATCATGAGCAAGCAGCACAAAAAGAGTCAGACTATATTATCCTACTTTGGTGAAAAAGAAGATCAAAACATGCAAACAGAAGAAGACAACAAAGCCAAAGTTCCTCCATCCAAAGCCTCCAAGAAAAATATGAATCAGTCCCAGGCCTTGGAAGAGTTCAAAAGGGATTTTGAGAAGCAAGTAAGAGAAGTACAGGAAGAACTGAGAGTGATGCAACAAAATCATGAAAAACAAGTCAACAGCTTGCTAAAGGAGACCCAAAAAAAAATACTGAGGAAAATAACACCTTAAAAAATAGCCTAACACAAATGGCAAAAGAAGTCCAAAAAGTCAATGAGGAGAAGAATGCCCTAAAAAGCAAAACTGGCCAAATGGAAAAGCAAGTCCAAAAGCTTACTGAAGAAAATACTTCCTTAAAAATTAGAATAGAGCAATTGGAAGCTAGTGACTTTGTGAGAAATCAAGTCACTGTAAAACAAATCCAAAAGAATGAAAAATTAGAAAACAATGTGAAATATCTCATTGGAAAAACAACTGACCTGGAAAATAGATCCAGCAGAGAGAATTTAAAAATTATTGAACTATCTGAAAGCCATGATCAAAAAAAGAGCCTAGACATCATCTTTCAAGAAATGATCAAGAAAAACTGTCCTGATATTTTAGAACCAGAGGGCAAAATAGAAATTGAA
>NW_020950809.1:0-1082 GCF_900497805.2 Vombatus ursinus
GGGGTGGGGGAGGGGGAGTAAAGTGGAGGAACAAGAAGGGAGACTCCAATTAGACTGTGGCCCTTCCCCTCTAAACAATCTCCATTTCACCTTCACACTCAGGTCCTCCCACTTTCATCTCACCAAGTTCCAAATACATTTCCCCAGCTCAGTTTCCCATGCTGTCCATTGTCTAGTATCGAAACTTTTCCAATCTCACTTACTCATATTCCTAGGAAAAACTCCTGCCACAATTGCCAAGTCCTCCCACATGATCATCTTCACAGCTCTCAGGCTTAATTGCTTAAACCACCAACAAACATGGGGTGGGATGGGGGAAACAAGCATTTTATTAAAACCTACTATGTGCCAGGCACTGTGCGAAGTTATTTACAAATATTTTGTCATTTGATCCTTACAACAACCCTGGCAGATAGGTGCTATTATTGTTCCCATTTTGCAGTGGAGGAAACTGGGGTAGACAGAAGTTAAGTGACTTACTCAGGGTCATGCAGCCAGTAAATGTCTGAAGCTAGATTTGAACCCATGTCTTCCTGACTCCAGGCCCAAAACTCTAGGCATGTCAGCCATGATGATTGGTAGAGAAACCTACTGAAATTATTTTGCATGTTGCTGTATGCTCTTTATCCCTGGAAGCCTTATATTATCTATAAATGTGCCCTTCAATCAAGTTGTGGATCCAAGGACAGACCCCCTAGGACAGTCCACTTAAAGACCTTTCTAAAGCTCACTTTGATGAGTTACTCTGGATCCAGTCATCGAGTCAGAAGCACCATAGAGTCTAAAGCTAGAAAGGATCTTAGAGATAACTGAGTACAAACCCCTCATTTAGCAGATGAGGTAACTGAGGTCCAGAGAAGTACAATAACTTTCCCCAAGTTTACCTAGGTAAGAAGTATGGAAGTAGGATTCAAACTCAGCTCCTCTGTCTCCATATCCTGACTCCTTCTACTATACTATTTTGCCTCTTAATCAATTCTGACACCCCTGACTTTAGGGGTTCCTGGTGATCACCACTTCCTTTTCTAAATGCTCATGAACCATCCCTTTGTAACAGCAACAACAGATTCCTCTCTCTTTCC
>NW_020950810.1:0-1082 GCF_900497805.2 Vombatus ursinus
GGAAAGAGAGAGGAATCTGTTGTTGCTGTTACAAAGGGATGGTTCATGAGCATTTAGAAAAGGAAGTGGTGATCACCAGGAACCCCTAAAGTCAGGGGTGTCAGAATTGATTAAGAGGCAAAATAGTATAGTAGAAGGAGTCAGGATATGGAGACAGAGGAGCTGAGTTTGAATCCTACTTCCATACTTCTTACCTAGGTAAACTTGGGGAAAGTTATTGTACTTCTCTGGACCTCAGTTACCTCATCTGCTAAATGAGGGGTTTGTACTCAGTTATCTCTAAGATCCTTTCTAGCTTTAGACTCTATGGTGCTTCTGACTCGATGACTGGATCCAGAGTAACTCATCAAAGTGAGCTTTAGAAAGGTCTTTAAGTGGACTGTCCTAGGGGGTCTGTCCTTGGATCCACAACTTGATTGAAGGGCACATTTATAGATAATATAAGGCTTCCAGGGATAAAGAGCATACAGCAACATGCAAAATAATTTCAGTAGGTTTCTCTACCAATCATCATGGCTGACATGCCTAGAGTTTTGGGCCTGGAGTCAGGAAGACATGGGTTCAAATCTAGCTTCAGACATTTACTGGCTGCATGACCCTGAGTAAGTCACTTAACTTCTGTCTACCCCAGTTTCCTCCACTGCAAAATGGGAACAATAATAGCACCTATCTGCCAGGGTTGTTGTAAGGATCAAATGACAAAATATTTGTAAATAACTTCGCACAGTGCCTGGCACATAGTAGGTTTTAATAAAATGCTTGTTTCCCCCATCCCACCCCATGTTTGTTGGTGGTTTAAGCAATTAAGCCTGAGAGCTGTGAAGATGATCATGTGGGAGGACTTGGCAATTGTGGCAGGAGTTTTTCCTAGGAATATGAGTAAGTGAGATTGGAAAAGTTTCGATACTAGACAATGGACAGCATGGGAAACTGAGCTGGGGAAATGTATTTGGAACTTGGTGAGATGAAAGTGGGAGGACCTGAGTGTGAAGGTGAAATGGAGATTGTTTAGAGGGGAAGGGCCACAGTCTAATTGGAGTCTCCCTTCTTGTTCCTCCACTTTACTCCCCCTCCCCCACCCC
>NW_020950811.1:0-2375 GCF_900497805.2 Vombatus ursinus
AGAATTTATTTATATAGTGCTTTAAAGTTTGCAAAACACTTTCCAAATACCTCATTTGATCCTCACAATAATCCTGGGAGGTAGGTGCTATTATTGTCCCCATTTTACAATTGAGGAAACTGAAGAACAGATATGTTGAGTGGCTTGCCTAGGGTCACATAGCTTGTCTAAGGCCAAGTTTGAACTTGGGTTTTCCTGAGTCCAGGCCAGTCAAGTATTCTATGTACTGAAAAAAAAAAAGAGTTAAAATACACACATGTACACACAAATATATATATGCATACATACACACACATATATATATACACACATATGTTTATTACCTACCTCCCCTTTTCCAGTTTCATGGGATCAATGCCAACACCCTCATTTTATGGATGATAAACTGAGATTCAGAGAGATTAAGTGACTTGCCTATGGTCACACAGCTAGTAAGTATAAGAGGTGTCACTTGACACCAGAGTTGCTGGCTCTAGGTCAGTGTCTCCTAGACCAGCAGTGGCAAACTCAAGTAGAAATGAGGGTCACCCAATCTTACATAAGGATCACTGAGGCTACATATTGGCTTAGAAAACCACATATTAACACTATCAGTGTTCCATTGTATTCTTGCTTTTTTTGTTAAATATTTCCCAATTAATTTTAATCTGGTGCCACTCTCCCTGGGACCTGGTGTTTGACACCTTTGTCCTAGGGGTAGAGAACCTGAGGCCTCAAGGCCGACCCTCTAGGTCCTCAAGTGATCCTCCAGGTCCTCAAGTCTAGGTCCCCTTAATAAAAGGATTTAGAATGTAAAACTTGGACTCAGTCAAAAGGCCACACCCAGAGACGTAGAAGGCCATATTTGGCCTCAAGGCCTCAAGTTCCCCACCCCTGTGTCTATACTGCCCTTCTATGTTGCAAAAGCTCCTTCTGACAAGTGCTGTTTGCTTTTGTCTCTGTATCCTTAACACCCACTCTAACATGGAGTTTAGTGGTAGTAGATACTTAATAAATAATTGAATCTGTAAAATATATATATATATATATGTATATGTATAGTGGGTGTGTGGTGTGTGTGGGTAATACACACATATTCATACACAGACACACGCATGCCTACACCCATAGATACATTGATATAAAATCATAAAAACACCAATGGAGTTGATACGTGAGAGATTGTACCCTCATGTCATGGATGAAAACATTTACTTACATGCTTATATTGGAAAGCATTTGTTGTCTTAGACTTTTAGAGTATTTAATATATTCTCTTAACTTCCATGTTACCTAGTATAGTCTCATGTACTCAATGAATATTTTTTAATAATGATACATGTTGTTGTATGGTTGTATCAGTCGTGTCTGACTCCTTGTGACCCCATTTGGGGTTTTCTTGGCAAAGATACTGGAATAGTTTGTCATTTCCTTCTCCAGCTCATTTTACAGATGAGGAAATTGGGCAGTGTGAAGTGACTTGCCCAGGGTCACAGCTAGTAAGTGTCTGAGTGTGATTTGAACTCATGAATATCAGTCTTCCTAATTCCAAGCCCAGTGCTCTATCCACTGTGCCAAGATAGTCCACATATGAAGACATTCTTCTGAAGGTATGATCTTTGGAGTTTCAGAAAAGCTTCCATTACAGCAGATAGGTAGTAGTAAATTGATGGGATATGTTAAGGGCTGTTAAGGGATCCCCTGAACTTGTCTTTTTGAGTTGCTATATTTTCCAGAAACACTGGACCCAGGGCCTATGTCAAGGACTAAACCCCCTCCCCTCCAGGTTGCCATAATTTATTTTTTTGCACACCAAGCTGGATTTCCTGTGTGTCCTTGGGAGGCAAGACAGGCACCAGCCAATCTGTGCCTGGCTAGGAAAAATGCTTGTGCCACTAGGGTCCTTTGCAGATAAGCAGACCCTCCTATCTTCAAAGTCAGTTCCTGAGGGGGGAAAATGTGGCTTTTGCCATCACCTTTCTCCTCCGCTTTGGGAGGGGTTACTGCACCTTTCTCCTCCCATGCCACACCCCTTCCTGTTCTCTCCTCCTTCTTTTGTTGTACAGTCATAAATATGCAAACTTCTTTTAGGATTGTGAACCATTTGGGTTCCACATGTATGTTCATTTCTCTTGTAATATACCTGGTTTTCACATAAATCTCATGATGTTATTACTGCCTATTGATAGATATGTCCTGTTTCAGACAAAAGAAACTTTGTCAATTCTTCTTCCACGACATCTCTTACACTTATTCCCTTCTTGACAATTACATCATCACCACTTAATCCCTCTCCAGTCCATCCTCTAAACAGCTTTCAAACTGCTTATTTTATTTTATTTTTTTTAGGCAGTCAGGGGTAAGTGACTCATCCAGGGTCACACAGCTAGGAAGTG
>NW_020950812.1:0-2383 GCF_900497805.2 Vombatus ursinus
CACTTCCTAGCTGTGTGACCCTGGATGAGTCACTTACCCCTGACTGCCTAAAAAAAATAAAATAAAATAAGCAGTTTGAAAGCTGTTTAGAGGATGGACTGGAGAGGGATTAAGTGGTGATGATGTAATTGTCAAGAAGGGAATAAGTGTAAGAGATGTCGTGGAAGAAGAATTGACAAAGTTTCTTTTGTCTGAAACAGGACATATCTATCAATAGGCAGTAATAACATCATGAGATTTATGTGAAAACCAGGTATATTACAAGAGAAATGAACATACATGTGGAACCCAAATGGTTCACAGTCCTAAAAGAAGTTTGCATATTTATGACTGTACAACAAAAGAAGGAGGAGAGAACAGGAAGGGGTGTGGCATGGGAGGAGAAAGGTGCAGTAACCCCTCCCAAAGCGGAGGAGAAAGGTGATGGCAAAAGCCACATTTTCCCCCCTCAGGAACTGACTTTGAAGATAGGAGGGTCTGCTTATCTGCAAAGGACCCTAGTGGCACAAGCATTTTTCCTAGCCAGGCACAGATTGGCTGGTGCCTGTCTTGCCTCCCAAGGACACACAGGAAATCCAGCTTGGTGTGCAAAAAAATAAATTATGGCAACCTGGAGGGGAGGGGGTTTAGTCCTTGACATAGGCCCTGGGTCCAGTGTTTCTGGAAAATATAGCAACTCAAAAAGACAAGTTCAGGGGATCCCTTAACAGCCCTTAACATATCCCATCAATTTACTACTACCTATCTGCTGTAATGGAAGCTTTTCTGAAACTCCAAAGATCATACCTTCAGAAGAATGTCTTCATATGTGGACTATCTTGGCACAGTGGATAGAGCACTGGGCTTGGAATTAGGAAGACTGATATTCATGAGTTCAAATCACACTCAGACACTTACTAGCTGTGACCCTGGGCAAGTCACTTCACACTGCCCAATTTCCTCATCTGTAAAATGAGCTGGAGAAGGAAATGACAAACTATTCCAGTATCATTGCCAAGAAAACCCCAAATGGGGTCACAAGGAGTCAGACACGACTGATACAACCATACAACAACATGTATCATTATTAAAAAATATTCATTGAGTACATGAGACTATACTAGGTAACATGGAAGTTAAGAGAATATATTAAATACTCTAAAAGTCTAAGACAACAAATGCTTTCCAATATAAGCATGTAAGTAAATGTTTTCATCCATGACATGAGGGTACAATCTCTCACGTATCAACTCCATTGGTGTTTTTATGATTTTATATCAATGTATCTATGGGTGTAGGCATGCATGTGTCTGTGTATGAATATGTGTGTATTACCCACACACACCACACACCCACTATACATATACATTATATATATATATATATATATATATTTTACAGATTCAATTATTTATTAAGTATCTACTACCACTAAACTCCATGTTAGAGTGGGTGTTAAGGATACAGAGACAAAAGCAAACAGCACTTGTCAGAAGGAGCTTTTGCAACATAGAAGGGCAGTATAGACACAGGGGTGGGGAACTTGAGGCCTTGAGGCCAAATATGGCCTTCTACGTCTCTGGGTGTGGCCTTTTGACTGAGTCCAAGTTTTACATTCTAAATCCTTTTATTAAGGGGACCTAGACTTGAGGACCTGGAGGATCACTTGAGGACCTAGAGGGTCGGCCTTGAGGCCTCAGGTTCTCTACCCCTAGGACAAAGGTGTCAAACACCAGGTCCCAGGGAGAGTGGCACCAGATTAAAATTAATTGGGAAATATTTAACAAAAAAAGCAAGAATACAATGGAACACTGATAGTGTTAATATGTGGTTTTCTAAGCCAATATGTAGCCTCAGTGATCCTTATGTAAGATTGGGTGACCCTCATTTCTACTTGAGTTTGCCACTGCTGGTCTAGGAGACACTGACCTAGAGCCAGCAACTCTGGTGTCAAGTGACACCTCTTATACTTACTAGCTGTGTGACCATAGGCAAGTCACTTAATCTCTCTGAATCTCAGTTTATCATCCATAAAATGAGGGTGTTGGCATTGATCCCATGAAACTGGAAAAGGGGAGGTAGGTAATAAACATATGTGTGTATATATATATGTGTGTGTATGTATGCATATATATATTTGTGTGTACATGTGTGTATTTTAACTCTTTTTTTTTTCAGTACATAGAATACTTGACTGGCCTGGACTCAGGAAAACCCAAGTTCAAACTTGGCCTTAGACAAGCTATGTGACCCTAGGCAAGCCACTCAACATATCTGTTCTTCAGTTTCCTCAGTTGTAAAATGGGGACAATAATAGCACCTACCTCCCAGGATTATTGTGAGGATCAAATGAGGTATTTGGAAAGTGTTTTGCAAACTTTAAAGCACTATATAAATAAATTCT
>NW_020950813.1:0-1783 GCF_900497805.2 Vombatus ursinus
GGAAGGGTATACTAAAGAATGAAGAAGCAAACTATATGTGTGTGTGTCTGTCTGTCTGTCTGTCTGTGTGAGATAATATATAAAGCCAATGGGTGAGGAGGAGCCAAGATAAATTACTTGTCTGATGGTCTGGGAGTGACTATGTTATATATGTTTTTGTCTTTCTTTGTAGTATTGTCAATTGGTTTTGCCATCCATTTTAAACTGGATCTATTTCAAAGAAAATTATATAGAATTCTGTCTAATAAAAAAACTACTAATTACGTGTTAAAACAGAATATAACTACATATGTGTAAACTGTGCACATCCAGATTGCCTAACACGGAGGCCTCTTGGTCCTCTATCAGGTGGGTGGGGATAGCCTCTTTTTATTGTCTGCCTATCTTTAAAACTGGTGAGACTGAGCTGGTCACTCTTTTTGTCTTTTGGGGTTGTGCTCTTTTCCCACTGTGCTTTCTGCTACTCTCTTTTTCTGCTGAATCCAGGTGAAGAGCCCAGTTCACCCACAATGAAGATGCCAGTGAGAGGGTAAGGCCTTTCCTTCCTCTCCTCCTCTCCTTTACCCCAGTTCCAAGATTGTCTTCTGTGCTGTTTGTCCTCCTCACTTCCAGGAGTCAGAGGTGATCCTCATCGACCTTGGGAGTTCATGACATGGAGGCCTTGGAGCCAGGATTACACATAGGATGGTGCATCTAGCCAGCCCAGTATGGAAGTCCTGAGGAGCTATGGTGCCAGGGCCTCAAGCTTGAGTGGGGTTTTAGATTTGTAACTATGACTACGCTTCATGTAAACTAAGTTAAGCTATGAACCTAATAACCTTCTCCTCCTCCCCGGAGACAAACGTTGTCCAACAAGGGAGGAGAAGGAAGAGGCCTCTATGTTAGGCAATCTGGACATGTCCAGGTTACATTCAATATGAATGTTTTACATATACACATACATGCATACATACACATATATACATACACATATATATTAGTACATATAAATCGATCAATGCAATTATAATTCTGAATAACAGCTTGTGAATGTATGCCATGAATCAAGCATTTATGAGTATTTTGGGTTCTGTGCAAACATTCACTTATATGTACTCTTACAATATGAGAATAGAGTTTCAACTTTTATGCAGATGACGCTTTCTTGAACTGATTATCTTAAAACATAGTTTCTTATGAATAAAGTTACAGTTTGGGAATTTGGGGTACAATTTTATTTTGAAACCCTAAATGAGGTCATGAAGAGTGAAGCATGACTAAAATGAATGAACAACAACAAAAACATACTAAACATTTAAAATTGTAATTCTTTCATTATAAAAGGTTAGGGGCTAAATATATATTTTACAAAAAAAAATCAATTTATTCACATAGTCTGCATAATATCCAATGTCCAAATTATTTAAAAGTTTTAAAAAATAATATTTTGTGGGATAAAAATGGTACTATCTTGTGAGAGGTTAATTTTAAATCTGTAAATTATATTAGTTTTACAATTTGCAAAAAGTTGCCATTTGTAAGGCAGCATTTTGTAATATGAATTATTATGATGTGATACATATGATTTGGGTTTACTTTTATATGTTCCTTAAATTTTTACTCTTGTGTGTCTTTTAAGAATAAATGCTTTCTTTTCCTATTTCATGTTTTAGTTGTAAATCAAGTCAGAAATATTTGTTGTTGGGGGTTTTCTCCACATCAGTACAAATCTCTTACATGTTCCTCCTACTACCTCACTCTCCTTTTCCTCCTCTCCTATATTCTTTTCCTTTTGCTTCCCTTC
>NW_020950814.1:0-3750 GCF_900497805.2 Vombatus ursinus
TCTGCCATCTTTGTTTTAGAAATGAAAGCCCAGAGAGGTTAAGGCACTCCCCTACCAAGATCTGACAGCCACAGGACTGTCATTCAGCGCTGGTAACCTAGGATGGCTGATTGGGCCCCTGACCTCCTAGTCCAAGGCTCTTACTTTCATATCCTGCTGTCTCTGGGGCCCTGAGGTCCAACATCTTTCTCAAGCAGAGATGCCTTCCTGAGATAGATTTCAGCTCCTGCTGTGGCCATGGAGGATTCTTTATTTTCTTTAACTGCCTTTCACATCATTCACAGCAAAGAGATGGAAATCTCTTTGCATCATAAAGCCTGCCTAATTCTCCAGCTGCTTTTATTGGATATTATTATTTATAAGTGGATGTCACACAAGAGAAAAGTTGTAACAGAATTCAGTCATTGGCCCCTGGGAAATTACTACCAACTAGATGTTCTCCTTGCCATAAATATCAAGAATTATTGACACACGAAACCATAGAGACGATGAAAACCTGTTCTGCGTGCCTTCACCGCGCCCCCCATCCCCCGCAACAGAAGCCCAGAACATTCCCTGGGAATCAATGCCCCTTCTCCCCTCCTCCATCCCTGCTTCTCCAGGAGCTTCTCTTTACCTTTGGCCAATCACTCCTCCTTCGATGGTGTTTGCTTACCCAACTTGAAAAGGAAAGGTTTGGTTAGATGCCTCTAAGGTCCCTCCAACCTCTGACATTCTCTGTTCTCTGGTCCTTCCCAGCCATGAGGATCTGTACTATGTGCTCTAAGGTCTTTCCCAACTCAGATACTATGTGTTTTCTGTTCTAAACCCCTTCCCAGCTCCGCCAGTCTATGTTCTGTGATCTCAGGTGGCACCCTCCCCTACTCTCCGCATTCCTCCTTCCTTCCCCTCTCTCCCACATCCCTTCTATGACCTCAGGTGTCATTGTCCCCCACTCCTCACACACACACATACACACACACGCACACACACACACACACACACACAAACAAACATACACACACACCTCTGATAATCTCTTCTCTAGGTTCTAAGATCCCTTCCAGCTCTGGTATTTTCTTCTAGGAAATCTAAGATAGAGCACACAGCTGATTCTCCACAGGTCCATGGGTAAAGGACTCAAGTGACTGCAGTCAAAGACACAATACGTGTAGCATCCCCAGGCAGTAAAACCCTTTATGCCACTTCACAAAAAATGTGGGAGCCTATCAAGGACTCCCCCGTGCCAATCACTCAGCAATGCTTGTGCTTCTCCACCTGTCAGCATCCCCAGTCCCAACAGCCACCTTCACCTGGGGCCTCTCCTGATCCCTTCTAGCCAGCAGTGCCTCTAACCTGAAATAATAATGATAATGATGATGATGATCATTATTATTCCTCTTTATACGTACTTCTATGTGCATATATTATCTCCCCTTATAGAAGGTAAGTTTCTTGAGGGGAGGGGCTACCTCATGTTGTCTTTATACTGTCAGGGGCCTGTACAGTGTCTGGCACATAGTAGGCACTTAATTCATGCACTGAATTCAGAATCAAAGATTTAGATATGAAGCCTCAGAAGACATCAAGCTAAGCTCTTCATTTGGAGGTGGGGGATTGGAGACCAAGAGAGGTTATATAACTTGCCAAAGTCACTCAGTGGTGGAGCCAGGATCAGAACCCAGATCCTTTGACTCCCAATTCAGTACCTTTCCACTGTACCATGCTACTGCCCATTTGTTCATTCATTAATTAGAGGTCTCACTTTCGTTGTAACAGTCAGGATCCCTCTGCCCCGGAGCCCTCCCGTCTCTGCTCGTCTTTCAGCAGCCTCACAGGGCATTCTGTGCCCCAGGACAGTCCCAACTGCCCTAGGAGGGTGCTGTGTGCCTCCAGGTGCGACAATGCTGTTGAAGGAGAAGGACATTCGTAAATGAAGCTTGGCAAGTTGGAGAATGACTCTGCCTTCTATGACAACAAAGAGCTTTTTCTTCCAGATTTAATCCTTAACATGCTCATAGGCGTTCATTTGTCCAGTCTAAAAGAAATCAGAATGGCCCCTTCAGAAATCAGGCAATGGATTCATTTTTGTTGTTCAGTCATTCATTTCAGTCCTGTCTAACTCTTTGTGACCCCATTTGGGGTTTTCTTGGCAGAGATACAAGAGCGGTTTCCATTTCCTTCTCCAGCTCATTTTACAGATGAGGAAACTGAGGCAAACAGGGTGAAGTGACTTGCCCTGGGTCACATAGCTAGTAAGTATCTGAGGATGGATTAGGACTTGGGTGTTCCTTACTCCAGACCTGGTGATCTATCCACCGTGCCATACAGCTTTCCCTAGTAGTAGATTCATTGGATAGCTCCTGCACTCCCATCCCTTTTGTTTTATCCTTTTTCCTGATGGGCTGCATTTGGAAGATGGCCTTGAGCCTTTCTGTCAGATACCTGTTTTCTTCTCCTAACAGAGGGATGTGGATTATGGTCAAAAGCGGCCGAGGAAGGGAAGCTACCAATGCTTGGAGCTCTCTGAATTCTCCCCCAAACTGATGATTTAATGGGAGGAAAAGAAATAACAATTATCCTGCGGGAAGCTAATAAAAGCGATGAGGGAGGCCCTCATACGAATGGCCCAGCCACAGACCTCATCAGACCTGCCACTGCATGTGATTGCCTTGTCCTGTCATGCTTGCTGGATAAAAACAGCACAACCCTGCTCTTGGCCAGTCATGGAGCCACTGGTGACATGCAATGGCTGCCATGGCCCCTGGCATCTCTCACTGCCCTCAGAAGAGGGGTAGGGGAACTAGCTTTGGATAGCTTAAGAGACTTTAAATGCTGTTACTTCCAGTTTTTCCAGTCTAGCTGGAAACCTCTGCATTACAGAGTGACTGGGATACAGGGGATAGAGCCCTGGGTTCAAATCCTGCCTCAGTTACTCACTGGCTTTGTGACGCTGAGTAAGCCGCCCTCTCGCTGTTACTTCGGTTGACTCAAGCAGCTCCTTAGGGCTTCTCTATTTAGTCAAAAAGAGATTCTGCCTTGGCTGAGGGGGAGCCCATTGGATTCCTTATCCTGACAGATTCATAGCACTTTACCATATTTGGGGCCGGATTGTCTCCCCATCTAAACTGTACTTCAATTGAGGGTCAGGATGTCTTGTCCACATGATACTCTAGAAGGCACTATAAAATGTCAGATGTGGAAGGGGTATGTGCTAAGATCTTAGTAGTATGGTCGTGGGTGAGCTATTAGCATGTGCCACGAAGCTGGGAGGGATGACCATACCCAGGAGCACAGAGTCAAGATCTGGAATGATGTGGACAGAGAGGAAATGTGGCCCAGGGTTTGGAGTCCATGGCTCTGGGTTCAGAGCCCATCTCTGCCCTTTGTTCCCTGTGGGACGTTAGCCAAACCACTTAACCTTTCTAAGTCTGTTTCCTCCTTTGTTAAATTAAGACACGGTCTAGGTGACCTCCAGGGGTTCAACTCCAAGCCTACAATTCTCTGATATTCATAGATTGAAACATTGAGCTGATTCTAACATAGTGAAATTTTATAGGGCTAAATATAAAGCCTTGTATTTGGATTCAATAAATTGGATTCACAATTCGTCATGTATATTTGCTGAGCACCTACTATGTGCCCCGTGCCATGCTCAAAACTCGATGAAAAATGAATGAAACTGTCCTTGTCCTCAAGGAATTTACATTCCCCTACATGCTGTGTGCCTTAACCTCTCTGGGCTTTCATTTCTAAAACAAAGATGGCAGA
>NW_020950815.1:0-3706 GCF_900497805.2 Vombatus ursinus
CACACAGCATGTAGGGGAATGTAAATTCCTTGAGGACAAGGACAGTTTCATTCATTTTTCATCGAGTTTTGAGCATGGCACGGGGCACATAGTAGGTGCTCAGCAAATATACATGACGAATTGTGAATCCAATTTATTGAATCCAAATACAAGGCTTTATATTTAGCCCTATAAAATTTCACTATGTTAGAATCAGCTCAATGTTTCAATCTATGAATATCAGAGAATTGTAGGCTTGGAGTTGAACCCCTGGAGGTCACCTAGACCGTGTCTTAATTTAACAAAGGAGGAAACAGACTTAGAAAGGTTAAGTGGTTTGGCTAACGTCCCACAGGGAACAAAGGGCAGAGATGGGCTCTGAACCCAGAGCCATGGACTCCAAACCCTGGGCCACATTTCCTCTCTGTCCACATCATTCCAGATCTTGACTCTGTGCTCCTGGGTATGGTCATCCCTCCCAGCTTCGTGGCACATGCTAATAGCTCACCCACGACCATACTACTAAGATCTTAGCACATACCCCTTCCACATCTGACATTTTATAGTGCCTTCTAGAGTATCATGTGGACAAGACATCCTGACCCTCAATTGAAGTACAGTTTAGATGGGGAGACAATCCGGCCCCAAATATGGTAAAGTGCTATGAATCTGTCAGGATAAGGAATCCAATGGGCTCCCCCTCAGCCAAGGCAGAATCTCTTTTTGACTAAATAGAGAAGCCCTAAGGAGCTGCTTGAGTCAACCGAAGTAACAGCGAGAGGGCGGCTTACTCAGCGTCACAAAGCCAGTGAGTAACTGAGGCAGGATTTGAACCCAGGGCTCTATCCCCTGTATCCCAGTCACTCTGTAATGCAGAGGTTTCCAGCTAGACTGGAAAAACTGGAAGTAACAGCATTTAAAGTCTCTTAAGCTATCCAAAGCTAGTTCCCCTACCCCTCTTCTGAGGGCAGTGAGAGATGCCAGGGGCCATGGCAGCCATTGCATGTCACCAGTGGCTCCATGACTGGCCAAGAGCAGGGTTGTGCTGTTTTTATCCAGCAAGCATGACAGGACAAGGCAATCACATGCAGTGGCAGGTCTGATGAGGTCTGTGGCTGGGCCATTCGTATGAGGGCCTCCCTCATCGCTTTTATTAGCTTCCCGCAGGATAATTGTTATTTCTTTTCCTCCCATTAAATCATCAGTTTGGGGGAGAATTCAGAGAGCTCCAAGCATTGGTAGCTTCCCTTCCTCGGCCGCTTTTGACCATAATCCACATCCCTCTGTTAGGAGAAGAAAACAGGTATCTGACAGAAAGGCTCAAGGCCATCTTCCAAATGCAGCCCATCAGGAAAAAGGATAAAACAAAAGGGATGGGAGTGCAGGAGCTATCCAATGAATCTACTACTAGGGAAAGCTGTATGGCACGGTGGATAGATCACCAGGTCTGGAGTAAGGAACACCCAAGTCCTAATCCATCCTCAGATACTTACTAGCTATGTGACCCAGGGCAAGTCACTTCACCCTGTTTGCCTCAGTTTCCTCATCTGTAAAATGAGCTGGAGAAGGAAATGGAAACCGCTCTTGTATCTCTGCCAAGAAAACCCCAAATGGGGTCACAAAGAGTTAGACAGGACTGAAATGAATGACTGAACAACAAAAATGAATCCATTGCCTGATTTCTGAAGGGGCCATTCTGATTTCTTTTAGACTGGACAAATGAACGCCTATGAGCATGTTAAGGATTAAATCTGGAAGAAAAAGCTCTTTGTTGTCATAGAAGGCAGAGTCATTCTCCAACTTGCCAAGCTTCATTTACGAATGTCCTTCTCCTTCAACAGCATTGTCGCACCTGGAGGCACACAGCACCCTCCTAGGGCAGTTGGGACTGTCCTGGGGCACAGAATGCCCTGTGAGGCTGCTGAAAGACGAGCAGAGACGGGAGGGCTCCGGGGCAGAGGGATCCTGACTGTTACAACGAAAGTGAGACCTCTAATTAATGAATGAACAAATGGGCAGTAGCATGGTACAGTGGAAAGGTACTGAATTGGGAGTCAAAGGATCTGGGTTCTGATCCTGGCTCCACCACTGAGTGACTTTGGCAAGTTATATAACCTCTCTTGGTCTCCAATCCCCCACCTCCAAATGAAGAGCTTAGCTTGATGTCTTCTGAGGCTTCATATCTAAATCTTTGATTCTGAATTCAGTGCATGAATTAAGTGCCTACTATGTGCCAGACACTGTACAGGCCCCTGACAGTATAAAGACAACATGAGGTAGCCCCTCCCCTCAAGAAACTTACCTTCTATAAGGGGAGATAATATATGCACATAGAAGTACGTATAAAGAGGAATAATAATGATCATCATCATCATTATCATTATTATTTCAGGTTAGAGGCACTGCTGGCTAGAAGGGATCAGGAGAGGCCCCAGGTGAAGGTGGCTGTTGGGACTGGGGATGCTGACAGGTGGAGAAGCACAAGCATTGCTGAGTGATTGGCACGGGGGAGTCCTTGATAGGCTCCCACATTTTTTGTGAAGTGGCATAAAGGGTTTTACTGCCTGGGGATGCTACACGTATTGTGTCTTTGACTGCAGTCACTTGAGTCCTTTACCCATGGACCTGTGGAGAATCAGCTGTGTGCTCTATCTTAGATTTCCTAGAAGAAAATACCAGAGCTGGAAGGGATCTTAGAACCTAGAGAAGAGATTATCAGAGGTGTGTGTGTATGTTTGTTTGTGTGTGTGTGTGTGTGTGTGTGCGTGTGTGTGTATGTGTGTGTGTGAGGAGTGGGGGACAATGACACCTGAGGTCATAGAAGGGATGTGGGAGAGAGGGGAAGGAAGGAGGAATGCGGAGAGTAGGGGAGGGTGCCACCTGAGATCACAGAACATAGACTGGCGGAGCTGGGAAGGGGTTTAGAACAGAAAACACATAGTATCTGAGTTGGGAAAGACCTTAGAGCACATAGTACAGATCCTCATGGCTGGGAAGGACCAGAGAACAGAGAATGTCAGAGGTTGGAGGGACCTTAGAGGCATCTAACCAAACCTTTCCTTTTCAAGTTGGGTAAGCAAACACCATCGAAGGAGGAGTGATTGGCCAAAGGTAAAGAGAAGCTCCTGGAGAAGCAGGGATGGAGGAGGGGAGAAGGGGCATTGATTCCCAGGGAATGTTCTGGGCTTCTGTTGCGGGGGATGGGGGGCGCGGTGAAGGCACGCAGAACAGGTTTTCATCGTCTCTATGGTTTCGTGTGTCAATAATTCTTGATATTTATGGCAAGGAGAACATCTAGTTGGTAGTAATTTCCCAGGGGCCAATGACTGAATTCTGTTACAACTTTTCTCTTGTGTGACATCCACTTATAAATAATAATATCCAATAAAAGCAGCTGGAGAATTAGGCAGGCTTTATGATGCAAAGAGATTTCCATCTCTTTGCTGTGAATGATGTGAAAGGCAGTTAAAGAAAATAAAGAATCCTCCATGGCCACAGCAGGAGCTGAAATCTATCTCAGGAAGGCATCTCTGCTTGAGAAAGATGTTGGACCTCAGGGCCCCAGAGACAGCAGGATATGAAAGTAAGAGCCTTGGACTAGGAGGTCAGGGGCCCAATCAGCCATCCTAGGTTACCAGCGCTGAATGACAGTCCTGTGGCTGTCAGATCTTGGTAGGGGAGTGCCTTAACCTCTCTGGGCTTTCATTTCTAAAACAAAGATGGCAGA
>NW_020950816.1:0-7549 GCF_900497805.2 Vombatus ursinus
CTGTCTGTTCTGGTGAGTACTCTTCTGAAGTAAGTGGCCAGGCTGGATGCAGCTGCAACGCCCTTACTGACCTCCACGGGACGCCATGTGAGAGTCCTGCCTGTCTGATTGTGTCTGTCCGGCGCCGATGTCACTGTGTGTGTGTGTGTCCACTGTGCGCTCCGTGGCGGGGTGGGGGAGAAAGACTTCCTGCCTCATTCTCCAGGTTGTTCGGAACTGAGACGGGTTCGTTCTCCGCTACTGTGTCAGGAGCATCCAGGGTTTTGACTGTGTCTTTTTCCCGTTTTTGTGTCGACTGCGTGTGTGCGTCTATCTACTATTTGTTCCGTGAGGGGGGGGGGTGTAAATTCCTGTCTCATTGTCCAGGTCGTTCGGAATTGAGGCAGTTTGATTCCCCTCTACCCTGTCTTGACTGTGTCTTCCCTGTGTCCGTGTTTGGTCCTTGCTTACGTGAGCACGTCTATTTGTTACTCTTTTCTTTCTCAGTCCTTAATCCACCATGGGACAAGGACCCTCGAGCCCTAAGCCAGGCTCCCCTCTCTTTATTGTCTTACGGGACTTCAAACAATATCGGCGTATAGCAGAAGGTTACGGGTTTCAGGTTACTAAAAAGAAATTAGCTCTCCTTTGCCAACAGGAATGGCCCACCTTCGAGGTAGGCTGGCCCCCAGGGGGTACGTTTGACGTCTCGGTGGCCGGCCGGGTCAGGGGAATTGTCTATGGTATACCTGGCCACCCCGATCAGGTCCCCTATATCACCGCCTGGATTGATTTCAAACCCCCTTCGGGACCACTACAGGTCCAGGCCCTTTCAAAACTAAGACCAGGAACGGAATCAAAGACGACCTTTAGCCGCAAGCCTCCCGAAAGTCCTAAGGTCGTCACACAGCTTTCTCCTGTCTTACCACCCCCTGATTCTGACCCCTTAGATCCAGCTGAGTACTCCCAGTCCCAGGTTTCAGATCCACCCCCGTACCCAACCTCAGGGTCTCTGAGCCCCTCAGCCCCTCCTCTGATAAGTCCACCCCATACTCGAGCAGGTGCTCCTTATGGCCCTTCTAATTCCAGTTTGACCCCAGATTCCACTGTGTCAGCGTTTCCCCTGCGGCAAGTTCCTTCCCCTCCCGGAGAATCAGGGAGACCGTTCATGGTATATGTTCCCTTCTCCACCAGTGATTTGTACAATTGGAAACAGCAAAACCCATCCTTCTCTGATAAGCCCCAGAGCCTAATCTCCCTCCTAGAGACTGTCTTTTATACTCATCAGCCCACCTGGGATGACCGCCAGCAGCTCCTCCGGGTTCTTTTCGCAACCGAGGAGCGTGACAGGATTCTTTTAGAAGCCAGGAAGGGAGTTCTGGACCCAGATGGACATCCCTCTACTGACCTGGGGTGCCACAACCACATCTTCCCCGAGAACCGGCCCGACTGGGACCCCAACACTGATCGCGGTAGGGAAGCACTGGACAGGTATCACCAGTTGTTGCTGGGAGGGTTACGGGCAGCAGCACGGAAGCCAACTAATATGTCCAAAGTCAGTGAGGTTAGACAGGGCAAGAATGAGTCCCCAGCTGCATACTTAGAGCGCCTCTACGAGGCATATCGAACCTACACCCCTATCGACCCAGAGGATCCCAATAACCGGAGAGCCATCGTAATTGATTTCGTAGCCAATTCAGCTCCTGACATCCGTCGGAAGCTACAGAAACTTGAAGGTTTTGAGGGTAAAAATCTGACTGAACTCATGGAAGTGGCCAAGCGGGTGGTTGACTATCGTGAAGAGACTCAAGACAAGCAAACTCGCACGGTCGCAAGGGCGGTAGTGGCAGCTTTAGCACAGGTTCCAGGGGAGGCTCAGAAGCAAGGGTGGAAAGGAAGGCGGGAAGGGCCAAACGCTGGGCGCCCCTATAAGGGTAAAGGCTTGGGAAGGCCTCCTTTAGCTCGGGACCAGTGTGCTTACTGCAAAGCCATGAGTCATTGGAAATCTGAGTGCCCTAATCTCGGGCTGAAAGAGAAGGCAGAGCCGTTATTGACTTTGAATACAGACTAGGGGTGCCCCGGCTCAAAGTCCGTTGTGACTCTTGACCCCCTGGAGCCGAGGGTTACTCTCAGTGTTGGGGGTCAACCTGTCTCATTCCTAGTCGACTCTGGAGCTGCGGCATCGGTCCTGAAATCCCCACTGGGCTCCCTCTCATCATCCACTGTGCAGGTCCAGGGAGCTACTGGACGAAAACAGTCTGTACCCCTCACCACTTCTCGGGAAGTCCGGTTAGGGAAGGGCCTAGTCTCCCATTCTTTTCTAGTAATGCCTGATTGCCCTTACCCCTTGCTTGGCCGAGATCTCCTACACAAGCTGCAGGCTATCATTTCCTTTAAGGGACCTAACCCCACTCTCGGGTTTAACCTGCCACAACTTGTTCTCACCTGCCCATTGTCGGAGGAGTCTCGCCTCCTCCCCCTAACGTTTTCCCCAGACCGCCCCTCGACCACCTCCACCCCTACTTCCCTAACTCTGTTGAACCATTTCAAAGGCTTGGTTCCTGGAGTCTGGGCTGAGACCAACCCGTTTGGTCTAGCAGGACACCAGCCCCCAGTGGTGGTCCAGCTCTCGTCCACAGCAACCCCTGCGCGTGTCCAACAATACCCGTTGACTCGAGCTGCCCTTTTGGGCATCAAGCCTCACATCGATCGACTCTTGGCGGCAGGCATTCTACGACCCTGCCAGAGCTCGTGGAACACCCCCCTACTTCCAGTTCGCAAGCCCGGGTCTGGAGACTTCCGTCCTGTCCAGGATCTACGAGAAGTCAACGCCCGGGTGGAAACTGTACATCCTACTGTGCCAAACCCGTACACGTTGCTGTCTTCCCTGGACCCTGCTCGGACTTGGTATACTGTTTTGGACCTGAAGGATGCTTTCTTTTCTATTCCCTTGGCACCAGTAAGCCAACCTATATTCGCTTTTACTTGGACAGATCCTAACACTGGGACATCCTCTCAGCTCACCTGAACCCGGCTTCCCCAAGGTTTTAAGAATTCCCCTACACTTTTTGGCTCAGCTCTGGCCTCCGACCTGGCCGCCTTCTGGGTCTCGTATCCGGAGGTCACTCTCCTCCAGTATGTTGATGACCTTTTGTTAGCTACTTCCTCTGAGGCAATATGCAAAGATGCAACTCTCCACCTTCTCCAGCTGCTTGAAGCTTCCGGGTACCGTATCTCTGGAAAGAAAGCACAACTGTGCTCTCAATCCGTTGTTTACTTGGGTTTCACCCTTCGTTCTGGTCAAAGGTTACTGTCTCGGGGGCGTGTAGCTGCCATTTTGGGCATGCCCGCCCTGAGGGACCGCCGCGGGCTCCGGGAATTCCTGGGGATGGCTGGATACTGTCGCCTCTGGATCTTGGGGTTTGCCGAGGCTGCCAAACCCCTATATGAGGCCCTAACTGGTGAACCCACCCAATTTGTTTGGGGACCACGGCAGCAGGAAGCATTCGACAAGCTCCGAAAGGCGCTGTCCAGCACGCCTGCCCTCTCCCTGCCAGACCTGTCCAAGCCCTTCCGCCTCTATGTGTCTGAGTCTCGAGCTGTGGCCAAAGGGGTTCTGACCCAGCCCCTGGGGCCCTGGAATCGTCCTGTTGCCTATCTCTCCAAGCAGCTAGACCCTGTGGCTTCCGGGTGGCCCTCTTGCCTGCGAACTGTGGCGGCCGTTGCCGTCTTGGTTAGGGAAGTCGCAAAGCTCACTTTCGGGCAGCCTCTTGAGATTTCAGCATCACATCATCTGGAACAGCTTTTACATTCCCCGCCGACAAGATGGATCTCAAATTCATGCCTGACTCATTACCAATCCTTACTCCTAGATCCCGCGCGCATCTCTTTCGCTCCTCCGTTCACACTCAACCCGGCCACCCTGCTCCCTGACTCCCCTCCTTCCTCCCCTATACATGACTGCCTGGACACACTGGACTCCATCCACACGTCCCGCCCTGGACTTACTGATGTTCCTTTAACAAACCCAGACCTAGTGCTCTTCACGGACGGCAGCAGTTTTGTTCAGGAGGGGATCCGTAGGGCGGGTGCAGCCGTGGTCACTCCGGTTGAGACCCTCTGGGAGACCGCTCTACCCCCTGGCACATCTGCTCAACGTGCTGAACTCATTGCCTTAACTCAAGCCCTTAGACTCTCTGCAGGGAGGCGAGTAAATATTTACACAGATAGCCGCTATGCCTTTGCCACTGTTCATGTCCATGGATATGTATATCTCCAATGGGGTCTGTTAACCTCGGCGGGAAGGGAGATTAGGAACAAGAGTCAGATCCAGGAACTGCTGGATGCTGTCTGGCTTCCCAAGGAGGTGGCGGTAATTCATGTTCCTGCTCACACCCATGGAACTGACCCCCAGTCTCTAGGGAACGCAGCAGCGGATAAGGCTGCCCGAGTGGCTGCCTGCAAACCCTTGATACCCGCTATGGTCGTGGAACCTGAGGGGATGCTGCCTGTCCAACCATCTTATCAATCTAGTGATACGGATGGCACCCCTGAAAAGGGGGGATGGAGAAGACACCCAAATGGCTTGCTAATTCTGCCCAAGGCACTGTTGCTACCCCTGTTGATGACTCTTCATAGCCTTACCCACTTAGGCGGAACCCGGCTTTACGACCTGGTGAGCCGACACTTCTACAGCCCTGGGATGAAGCAGGCGGCCAAGGAAGCCGCAAGAAGGTGCCTTGCATGTGCCAAAGTCAACCCACGATCACAATCAAGGATACCGACTGATAGACCACGAGGAACATTTCCTGGCGACCATTGGGAAGTAGACTTTACTGACATGGGAACTGGGTTGGGAGGGTACCGTTTTCTCCTTGTATTCGTGGACACATTTTCTGGATGGCCAGAAGCATTTCCAGTCAAAACTGAAACTGCAACCGTAGTGGCCAAAAAGCTGTTCTTTGAACTTATTCCTAGATTTGGCCTGCCGGCCTCGATAGGCTCTGACAACGGCCCAGCATTGTATCTGCAACAATTCAAAGCCTATCAAAGATGCTGGGATTGAAATGGAAATTGCACTGTGCATATAGGCCTCAAAGTTCAGGGCAGGTAGAGAGGATGAATAGAACTCTAAAGGAACACATTGCTAAACTTAAAATAGAAACTGGCGATAGCTGGGTCAGTCTCCTTCCCTTCGCCCTCCTCCGGGCCCGGTGTACTCCCAATTCCTCAACCCTCTCTTTATCTCCATACGAGAATCTCTATGGAGCCCCTCCTCCTATTATTCCAAGAGTATCTGCAGCTATTCCAGCCCCAGATTTCACTAATCCGACTCTTCTTAAGTCCTTCCAGGCTTTGCGTGAGGTCCAGAACGCTGTGCGCTCGGTCCTGAAAGCTGCGGGGAAAGAACCAGCCCCTGCAACCTCATCGGACACCCTGTCACCGGGAGACTGGGTCCTCACTCGCAAGCTTCCAGCTGGACCAGCACTGGAACCACGGTGGACGGGCCCGTATCAAATTATCCTCTGCAACCCCTCTGCCGTCAAGGTTGCTGGCCGCAAGGCATGGATACATCGGTCACACATCAAGAAGGCCCCAGAGCCCAACTCCACCGCCTGGACAGCAGAAGCAGTGTCCTACCTAAAGCTTCGACTCTCCAGAACTTGACTCTTCTTCTCTTTCTTTTTGCTTGTGAGATGACTTTGGGTGACCCCTATAGCCCTACCCCATCCAGGTGGATTCTCTCCCGAACTAACGATGGGACCACCGTCCAAGCTCTCACCAGTTACGGAGCCCCCACTTTCAGGTTTGACCTCTGTGCCCTCTTGGGACCAGGATGGAATCAAAACCGGGCTATGCGGGACCCTATCGCTGGGGGATGGGGATACTGCCCCACTTTTCCCACCACTCCAACCACACCCGGGGTAGGGGAAGTGAGAATCAGAAGTATTGAATTCTATGTTTGTCCGGCCACGGGGAATCCTTCCTGTCAGGGTAGTAATCACTTTCACTGCGCAGAATGGGGTTGTGAGACTGTGGCCAGGTGGATTCCTAGGGGTGGCCGGGACCCCCTAATCACCCTGGAGAGACAAAGCCCCCTCCCCGCCTCCTGCTGGCCTGGGAAATGTAACCCTATGATTCTAACAGTCAAGCAGGACACTGATGACTCTTGGAATCTCGGACATTCTTGGGGTTTGAGGTTATACATGACTGGATGGGATAACGGGGTCCTTTTTACCATTCAGAAAATCGCAGTTTCCACCCGTACACTCCCCATAGGACCGAATCCCATCCTTAACCCACAAGCCATGTTGACTCTCGCCCCACCATCTGTTAGGGACCTGGTACCAGAGGCTCCCGAAAATCCAGAGACCCTCACTAACCTAGGTTCCCCCATTTTTGATACACTCTCTGCTGTCCACTCATTCCTAAATTTGTCTGATCCAAACATAACCACCTCCTGTTGGCTGTGTCTGAATCCAGCTCCCCCCTATTTCGTAGGAATTGCTATCGAACTCAACATCACCTCTGTGGGAAAGTTGTCTTTAAGTAAGTCCAAACGATCCTCTGCCATACCTGCCCGCTGTAACCCAGACAAGCCTAGACTTACCCTAGACGATGTCCAGGGCAAAGGAATGTGTTTGCTCGGGCCTGACTACCCGCTGCGGTCCTCCCCATTCAATGCTACGTGCACTTCAGTCATTCTTATTTCCCCCACATCCAAAAGCTCTGACCTCCTGTTAACCGCCCCACCTGGAATATGGTTCGCTTGTACCAGAGGACTCACCACCTGCATACAGGACATTCGTTTCCTCAACCCGACCGAGCTCTGTGTAGTGGTGCGTGTCTTTCCTCAGGTATATGTCTACTCAGAGGAAGGGGCAGCTGAGCATATTGGCTTAACTCGCTCCAGGAGGGCTGTACCCTTTTTGGTTCCCATACTGGTGGGACTCGGAGTGGCCGGCTCCGCTGCTGTTGGGGCCTCAGCCCTGATACAGGGGAAAGCCAACTACGGTGCCTTGACTGCACAGGTAGATAGGGACCTACGCTCCTTGGAAGAGCTAGTCTCACACCTTGAGACTTCCCTAGACTCTCTGGCAGAAGTGGTTCTCCAGAACCGCCGAGGCTTGGACCTACTGTTCCTCAAACAGGGAGGCTTATGCATGGCGTTGGGAGAAACCTGCTGTTTCTACGCCAATCGGTCTGGAGTTATTCGGGAGTCCTTGCAAGCCTTTAGGCAGCGGTTAGATGAGAGGGACCGCGCACGGGCAACGGGGTCTTTTTGGTATCAGACCCTATATAATTGGTCCCCCTGGCTAACCACCCTACTCTCCGGAGTGGTGGGCCCTCTGGCCCTTCTCCTCCTTGGGTTACTCGTGGCCCCTTGTCTCATAAAATGCATCACCCGCTATGTCCAGAAACGAGTGCAAGCACTCCAGTTGCTTGTCCTGTGTCAATCCTATGCTCCTCTGGACTCTGATGAGTCCCCCGTCTGACTCTTTTCGTCCGTGAAAAGGGGGGAGTGAAGTGGACTGAGTTGTCACAAAAAAACAACCCCCTAGCCTAACCT
>NW_020950817.1:0-3965 GCF_900497805.2 Vombatus ursinus
CTGTCTGTTCTGGTGAGTACTCTTCTGAAGTAAGTGGCCAGGCTGGACACAGCTGCAACGCCCTTACTGACCTCCACGGGACGCCATGTGAGAGTCCTGCCTGTCTGATTGTGTCTCTCCGGCGCCGATGTCACTGTGTGTGTGTGTGTGTGTGTCCACTGTGCGCTCTGAGGCGGGGTCGGGGGGGAAGACTTCCTGCCTCGTTCTCCAGGTTGTTCGGAACTGAGACGGGTTCGTTCCCCTCTACTGTGTCAGGAGCATCCAGGGTTTTGACTGTGTCTTTTTCCCGTTTTTGTGTCGACTGTGTGTGTGTGCGTCTATCTACTATTTGTTCCTTGGGGGGGGGGGTGTAAATTCCTGTCTCATTGTCCAGGTTGTTCGGAATTGAGGCAGTTTGATTCCCCTCTACCCTGTCTTGACTGTGTCTTCCCTGTGTCCGTGTTTGGTCCTTGCCTACATGAGCACGTCTATTTGTTACTCTTTTCTTTCTCAGTCCTTAATCCACCATGGGACAGGGACCCTCGAGCCCTAAGCCAGGCTCCCCTCTCTTTATCGTCTTACGGAACTTCAAGCAATATCGGCGTATAGCAGAAGGTTAGGGGTTTCAGGTTACTAAGAAGAAACTAGCTCTCTTTTGCCAACAGGAATGGCCCACCTTCGAGGTAGGCTGGCCCCCGGAGGGAACGTTTGACGTCTCGGTGGCCGGCCGGGTAAGGAGAATTGTCTATGGTATACCTGGCCACCCCGATCAGGTCCCCTATATCACCGCCTGGATTGATTTCAAACCCCCTTTGGGACCACTACAGGTCCAGGCTCTTTCAAAACTAAGACCAGGAACGGAATCAAAGACAACCTTTAGCCGCAAGCCTCCCGAAAGTCCTAAGGTCGTCACACAGCTTTCTCCTGTCTTACCACCCCCTGATTCTGACCCCCTAGATCCAGCCGAGTACTCCCAGTCCCAGGTTTCAGATCCACCCCCGTACCCAACCTCAGGGTCTCTGAGCCCCTCAGCCCCTCCTCTGATAAGTCCACCCCATACTCGAGCAGGTGCTCCTTATGGCCCTTCTAATTCTGGTTTGACCCCTGATTCCACTGTGTCAGCGTTTCCCCTGCGGCAAGTTCCTTCCCCTCCCAGAGAATCAGGGAGACCGTTCATGGTATGTGTTCCCTTCTCCACCAGTGATTTGTACAATTGGAAACAGCAAAACCCATCCTTCTCTGATAAGCCCCAGAGCCTAATCTCCCTCCTAGAGACTGTCTTTTATACTCATCAGCCCACTTGGGATGACTGCCAGCAACTCCTCCGGGTTCTTTTCACAACTGAGGAGCGTGACAGGATTCTTTTAGAAGCCAGGAAGGGAGTTCTGGACCCAGATGGACATCCCTCTACTGACCCGGGGTGCCGCAACCACATTTTCCCTGAGAACCGGCCCGACTGGGACCCCAACACTGATCGCGTCCTTCCAGGCTTTGCGTGAGGTCCAGAACGCTGTGCGCTCGGTCCTGAAAGCTGCGGTGAAAGAACCAGCCCCTGCAACTTCATCGGACGTCCTGTCACCAGGAGACTGGGTCCTCACTCGCAAGCTTCTAGCTGGACCAGCCCTGGAACCACGGTGGACGGGCCCGTATCAAATTATCCTCTGCAACCCCTCTGCCGTCAAGGTTGCCGGCCGCAAGGCATGGATACATCGGTCACACATCAAGAAGGCCCCAGAGCCCAACTCCACCGCCTGGACAGCAGAAGCAGTGTCCGACCTAAAGCTCCGACTCTCCAGAACTTGACTCTTTTTCTCTTTCTTTTTGCTTGTGGGATGACTTTGGGTGACCCCTATAGCCCTACCCTATCCAGGTGGATTCTCTCCCGAACTAACGATGGGACCACCGTCCAAGCTCTCACCAGTTACGGAGCCCCCACTTTCAGGTTTGACCTCTGTACCCTCTTGGGATCAGGATGGAATCAAAACCGGGCTATACGGGACCCTATCACTGGGGGAAGGGGATACTGCCCCACTATTCCCATTCCTACCACTCAAACCACACCCGGGGCAGGGGAAGTGAGGATCAGAAGTATTGAATTCTATGCTTGTCCGGCCACAGGGAATCCTTCCTGTCAGAGTAGTAGTCACTTTCATTGTGCAGAATGGGGTTGTGAGACTGTGGCCGGGTGGATTCCTAGGGGCAGACGGGACCCCCTAATCACCCTGGAGAGACAAAGCCCCCTCCCCGCCTCCTGCTGGCCTGGGAAATGTAACCCTATGATCCTAACAGTCAAGCAGGACACTGATGACTCTTGGAAATCTCGGGCATTCTTGGGGTTTAGGGTTATACATGACTGGGTGGGATAATGGGGTCCTCTTTACCATTCAGAAAATCGCAGTTCCCGCCCATACACTCCCAATAGGTCCGAATCCCATCCTTAACACACAAGCCATGTTGACTCTCGCCCCACCATCTGTTAGGGACCTGGTACCAGAGGCTCCCGAAAATCCAGGGACCCCCACTAACCTAGGTTCCCCCATTTTTGACACACTCTCTGCTGTCCACTCATTCCTAAATTTGTCTGATCCAAACATAACCACCTCCTGTTGGCTGTGTCTGAATCCAGCCCCCCCCCATTTCGTAGGAATTGCTATCGAACTTAACATCACCTCTGTGGGAAAGTTGTCTTTAAGTAAGTCCAAACAACCCTCTGCCATACCTGCCCGCTGTAACCCAGACAAGCCTAGACTTACCCTAGACGATGTCCAGGGCAAAGGGATGTGTTTGCTCGGGCCTGACTACCCGCTGCGGTCCTCCCCGTTCAACGCTACATGCACTTCAGCCATTCTTATTTCCCCCACATCCAAAAGCTCTGACCTCCTGTTAACCGCCCCACCTGGAGTATGGTTCGCTTGTACCAGAGGACTCACAACCTGCATACAGGGCATTCATTTCCTCAACCCGACTGAGCTCTGTGTAGTGGTGCGTGTCTTTCCTCAGGTATATGTCTACTCAGAGGAAGGGGCAGCTGAGCATTTTGGCCTAACTCGCTCCAGGAGGGCTGCACCTATCTTGGTTCCTATATTGGTGGGACTCGGAGTGGCCGGCTCCGCTGCTGTTGGGGCCTCAGCCCTGATACAGGGAAAAGCCAACTACGGTGCCTTGAGTGCACAGGTAGACATGGACCTACGCTCCTTGGAAGAGCTAGTCTCACACCTTGAAACTTCTCTAGACTCCTTGGCTGAGGTGGTTCTCCAGAACTGCCGAGGCTTGGACCTACTGTTCCTCAAACAGGGAGGCTTATGCATGGCGTTGGGAGAAACCTGCTGTTTCTACGCCAATCAGTCTGGAGTTATTCGGGAGTCCTTGCAAGCCCTTAGGCAGCGGTTAGATGAGAGGGACCGCGCATGGGCAACGGGGTCTTCTTGGTATCAGACCCTGTATAATTGGTCCCCCTGGCTAACCACCCTAATCTCCGGAATGGTGGGCCCTCTGGTCCTTCTCCTCCTTGGGTTACTTGTGGCCCCCTGTTTCATAAAATGCATAACCCGCTATGTCCAGAAATGAGTGCAAGCACTCCAGTTGTTATCCTGCGTCAATCCTATGCTCCTCTGAACTCTGATGAGTCCCCCGTCTGACTCTTTTCGTCCGTGAAAAGGGGGGAGTGAAGTGGACTGAGTTGTCACAAAAACAATCCCCCACCCTAGCCTGACCTCCTTAGTTTCTACAACAAAGGATTGCTAATCACGATTGTAACTTCCCCTACCTCAAAGGATTGCTAATCACGATTGTAAATTTCACTACATCAAAGGATTAGTATCTACGATTGTAAACTGCTGGGTATAAAGCTTTGTTATTTCCCTTGCTTGGCACTGTTTCTCCTAGGATTGCATCCAGGGGACAGTCGCCAGCCGGCTCCAGTAAATGCTCTCTATTTTCTAATTTGGCGTGTGTCTGGTTACTCTCGGCCCGTCCATTTCATTTGG
>NW_020950818.1:0-1647 GCF_900497805.2 Vombatus ursinus
CTTTGCCAAGGTCTGACCCTTAATTTTTGGGTTGATTTGATTTGATCAAGTCTGCTTAAAAACTAATAATAATAATTTAAAAACAGTTGAAATAGATTGTGTCCCAAAATATATTCATGTTAGTCAAACCATTTGGTTTGGCAGCTAGCTGGTGCAGTGACAGGGTGCTGGGCCTGGAATCAGGAAATCCAGCCTCAGACACTTACTAGTTGTGTGACCCTGGGCAAGTCACTTAACCTCTGTGTGCCTCAGTTTCCTCCACGATAAAATGAGGATGATAAAAACAGCATCTACGTACCAGGGCTCTTTTGAGGATCCAATGAAATAATATTTGTAAAGTGCTTAGCTCAGTAGCTGCTTAATGAATGTTTATTCCTTTATCATTCTTTTAGACTCACTGAACCAAAATACTATTAGCTAGTTAGAAAGTCTCTCATCATTCCTACCTTAAATAGCTGGATCATTGGACATCCTTATGAAATCACAAAGTGACTAAATACATTAAAATTTAGGTTCCTATAATAATAAATTTTGTATGTATATATGTATACACACACACACACACACACACACACACACACATATACACATATATGAGTAAGGTATTGAATAACAGACCAAAAAGTGAAAGAAGGTAAGGGATATAGTAATCATTAAAATGGTCAAAATATCTTCATGAAAAATAAAAGATTTAATTCTATGAAGCTAAGCCACTAGCGTCCTGTACCTGAATGACTTGTGCCTGGAACAACAGGCCAATTTGTATTTTGTGCAGGGGTCCTAGACATGTGATTTAATAAGTGTGGAGACTTCCAAACATGGAAACTCCCTCCACTAATGCAGACTGGCCACTCTTCTATGATTCATAGTTTTAGAAAGTTCCTTGAGGCATGAAGAGGTTAAGTGATTTGCCTAGGATCACATAGCTGGTATGTGTCAGAGGTAGGTCTTGAACCCGGGTCAGAGACAGTTAGGTGGCACAGTGGATAGAGCATTGGGCCTGGATTCAGAAGTATTGAGTTCAAATCCAGCCTCAGACACTTGGTAGCTATATAACCCTGGGTAAGTCACTTAACTTCTGTCTTCCTCAGTTTCCTCAGATATTAAATGGGGATAATAATAGCACCCACCTCCCAGGGTTGTTGTGAGCATCAATTGAGAAAATATATGTAAAGCATTTAGCATAATTTTCTTCCTTTCTAACTCCAAGATTAGCTCTCATTCCACTACACCATGATGCTTTATGATTGACCAATAATAACCATGAAAACAGAAATATACAAATGTTATCTTTGCAAACCCCACTCTTTGAGAAAGGAATTATAACGATATATATATACAGCGCTCAGGCCCAGCTTTTGGCAAAATTGCATCCAGGGAACTTGGAGCACATGTAGGTCTAACCTCTCCTTTTACAAATGTGACCCAGAAAGTTTAAAGGATTTTCCCATGTCACACAGTAGAGGTCCTCCCAACTTTTCTTTCTACTGTACAGGCTTTCTCTACTGGGTTTTCTTCCCCATGAAGGATCAGACATAACCCTAAAAAAACAGAAACTGGGGATGGATTTGATCCATCTCCATGATCCATCACCATCACCATTCTTCAAATGAAGGGTGTTCAAACATTGCTTTGATCGACTGACTG
>NW_020950819.1:0-1242 GCF_900497805.2 Vombatus ursinus
CACCTCCTCTCCATACCTTAGTTGAGGCTCTTAATGAGCTGCAGTGGCTGAAATATTTCATCACTTGATGGCAAACCTTGCGATGAATCTCTCTCTAAACTTACCTGAGGACCACCTCAGATGAAAGAAATACATTCTCTCATCAGGTCTGTACAAAAATAATTAGACAACCACATAGATCAATTAATGCTATATAGGAAGGTATGTACAACCAACCAATTAACTAATTTATCGACCAATCAGCAAGGATTTATAAAGCAATTACTATTTGCCAGGAGTTCTGCTAGATGCTAGACACAGATAAATGCACATAGCCCCTGCCCTCAAACAGCATTATCTTCTTAAGATGAACCTGCCAACGCATCATAAATGAAAACTAGGCACATTTGTTGCTTTTAATTTTAAAGGGTGGACACCTTGAGAAGGAAGCTGCATCTCTAACTCAAGCAACAATGTCCTCATAGCTTCCCCCTTGAAGAATTCTGAGATGCACATGGAATCTTCCTTTCTTAGGTGGATCATAAATCACAGACTTGGGGTGGGGGGTTGGGGGTAGCTAGGTGGTACAGTGGACAGAGCTCCGGCCCTGGAGTCAGGAGGAGTTGAGTTCAAATATGGCCTCAGACACTTATCAGCTGTGTGACCCTGGGCAAGTCACTTAACTCTGCCTACAAACAACAACAACAACAACAATAAACTCACAGGCTCAGAGCTGGAAGAGGTCTTAGAGAACATTCCAAAACCTTCATTTTACAGAAAACTGAAGCCCATATAGGAGAAGTGACTTATCCAAGGTCATATAGGGAATGAGTGATAGAGCCAGAATTTAAACCCAGGTGTGAAAACTGCAAATCAGTACTCTTGAAGCTGTGCCTTGCCAGAGGGTGATGGCTATGAAGCCAGGGAGAGCTTAGACTTTGAACAGCCCCGGCTGCTATTGCTCAAATCCCATTACCATCCTCCATTGCCCATTCTTTACTCCCATCTCCTTTAATCCACTCCTCCCCAACCTTCCACTCTAGCCTGTGCTCTCTGTGATGTGCTTACTGCGCTCTCTAGAATGCCTGTTCCACAGGCAACAAGATAATTTTCATCTTAAACCTGTTCCTGATGACCCCGTTTCCCTGGCTACCCTGTCTGGGACTGGTTGCACTTTCACTCAAACCCTTCCCCTCCCCCCGCCCCAACTCACTGGTCATGGCGAGGTTGGGCTACTCCTTACCACCAATTGCCACCTACAGG
>NW_020950820.1:0-1242 GCF_900497805.2 Vombatus ursinus
CACCTCCTCTCCATACCTTAGTTGAGGCTCTTAATGAGCTGCAGTGGCTGAAATATTTCATCACTTGATGGCAAACCTTGCGATGAATCTCTCTCTAAACTTACCTGAGGACCACCTCAGATGAAAGAAATACATTCTCTCATCAGGTCTGTACAAAAATAATTAGACAACCACATAGATCAATTAATGCTATATAGGAAGGTATGTACAACCAACCAATTAACTAATTTATCGACCAATCAGCAAGGATTTATAAAGCAATTACTATTTGCCAGGAGTTCTGCTAGATGCTAGACACAGATAAATGCACATAGCCCCTGCCCTCAAACAGCATTATCTTCTTAAGATGAACCTGCCAACGCATCATAAATGAAAACTAGGCACATTTGTTGCTTTTAATTTTAAAGGGTGGACACCTTGAGAAGGAAGCTGCATCTCTAACTCAAGCAACAATGTCCTCATAGCTTCCCCCTTGAAGAATTCTGAGATGCACATGGAATCTTCCTTTCTTAGGTGGATCATAAATCACAGACTTGGGGTGGGGGGTTGGGGGTAGCTAGGTGGTACAGTGGACAGAGCTCCGGCCCTGGAGTCAGGAGGAGTTGAGTTCAAATATGGCCTCAGACACTTATCAGCTGTGTGACCCTGGGCAAGTCACTTAACTCTGCCTACAAACAACAACAACAACAACAATAAACTCACAGGCTCAGAGCTGGAAGAGGTCTTAGAGAACATTCCAAAACCTTCATTTTACAGAAAACTGAAGCCCATATAGGAGAAGTGACTTATCCAAGGTCATATAGGGAATGAGTGATAGAGCCAGAATTTAAACCCAGGTGTGAAAACTGCAAATCAGTACTCTTGAAGCTGTGCCTTGCCAGAGGGTGATGGCTATGAAGCCAGGGAGAGCTTAGACTTTGAACAGCCCCGGCTGCTATTGCTCAAATCCCATTACCATCCTCCATTGCCCATTCTTTACTCCCATCTCCTTTAATCCACTCCTCCCCAACCTTCCACTCTAGCCTGTGCTCTCTGTGATGTGCTTACTGCGCTCTCTAGAATGCCTGTTCCACAGGCAACAAGATAATTTTCATCTTAAACCTGTTCCTGATGACCCCGTTTCCCTGGCTACCCTGTCTGGGACTGGTTGCACTTTCACTCAAACCCTTCCCCTCCCCCCGCCCCAACTCACTGGTCATGGCGAGGTTGGGCTACTCCTTACCACCAATTGCCACCTACAGG
>NW_020950822.1:0-7963 GCF_900497805.2 Vombatus ursinus
CTTTGGGAAAAACATGAAATAAATGAAAAGAAATAAAATGCCCACCATATCATAATGAATGAATAGAAAGAAAGAAAATAAATTGCAAGGGGAATCTTACAAAATGCATGGGCTCTTTTCTAGGACACTGAAGTATATTGAAGAAGATCTCAATAAAAGTTGAATGCAACCACATGGTTGCACATAACAAGTATGGGGTAGTGGGAAGAGCAGTGGATGGAAACCCAGAGAACCTGGGTTTAAACGTCACCTTTCTCATTACTTGTGTGACCTTGATTATATCATGTAACCTCCCTGGGCCTCGGTTTTATCATCTTTAAAGTAAGAATATTGGACTAGATGTCTTCAAAAGGGTACTTCAATCTCTGAATATATCACCCTATTAATATCAGTACTGATGGTGATGGTTTCCTTTTGATTGGATAAAATGTGTCATTCTGTTAGACCATAGGGAAAAATATCCTTTGAAGATGGTGATTCTGTTTCCTTCTGAAGCTTTTTTAATTAATAAAAAGTAAGTATTCTAAGCATCTTTACTTTTGTATTGTGTAACTTGACATAGAAATATCTCCTTAAAACTTCGAGTTGGTCAGTGCTTACCTTGATCTTTGACAATGTTGAAATTTTTCAAATACCATTTGGAATGTAGGAACTTACTATAACTCTTTCATCACCCAACTCAGGAATCCTTCTTTGAAAACAGGCTTTCCAGCATGAGCTGGCAAAGAAGCACCTCTTTTAACTAAATTCCTGTACTTCCTCTCTTTGAAAGGCAGTGCAGGCACTAGAAATAGTACTTGACTTAAAATGAGAAGAGACCTGGATTAAAATGTCAGGTTTGGTATCTACTGGCTGTGTGACCTTGGGGGAATCACTTTATCTCTAGGAACCCTAATTTTATCATCTGTCAAATACATGTAATAAATAATTAATTACACTAACTAACTCACAAGGGTTTTGTGTACCTTAAGACACATAGTCATAATTTACATGTCCATATGGGTTATTACATGGTCGCATAAGTATCTGTTCTTAAAGACCCCACATGGTACATTCACATCATTCCCTGTGCTGCTGAGAAAGTTAGATATTACACTGAAAACATTTCAGAGTTATTTGTATACAAATGTGATGCGACTAAATCACCATTAGTAGGAAGTTTCATTTATTCTTCCAATTCTAATAAGGTATTGATATCACTCTATCATGTTTTAATTCACATTGCCCCCATGCCTGGAATGGAGTATTCTTTCTACCTCTTGTTTCAACTATCTTGCCTCTTACTTCACAAACAATTTCACATAATTTTAATAGCAGGTTTAGAGGTAGAGTCTGGTCAACAGAACCAGTGACACCATTCCCAGGACTCAATCCACTCAGCTTTGCAACTCCTACTCTGGTAGGTATGCTGTCCTGATTGATGAGTGCATGAAGACAATTCCCATAGCCTCCTATCACTAGCCAACCCTCATCAGATTTGAGATTCCTTGTGAGTTAGCTCCTAGACATTTATCCTGCTGGTATTTCTTCTCCCATTTACATCTCTTAAAACCATAATCAAAACAGACCCCTTAACTTCAGCTTAGATGAACAAACAAGTAAGGCCTATCTCTGTCCTATTAAAAACAAAAAATATTAAAAAAGTGTCCCATACTTTTCCGCGTTAGCCTCACAACATCAAAACCCATCCAGTGGATGGATCTATGGAGACCAGAGAAGACGAGCATTCCAATTCAATAGTTATTCATTACTCCCTCAATGGTTAGAAACCTCCCTCCACCTATGTTTTTATTCCTTTACTTAATCACTGGTGATTAGAAATAAATTTTCTTCATCCTCCTGTTTTTCTACCCCTATCCTCAATCTCTTTGATTTCCTACTCCATCTCTGCCTATCCCTTCCATGGTACCCTTTGAAATTCCTATGCTGTAATGAACCAATGTGCCTTCATTCAGGATATTTTCCTTTTATACTCCATCCGTTTACTTGTCCTCACAAACACCAGGCCTCTCCTAGATGACACTTCACTTCTGTCCATCATTCCAACCTTGGGTGTACCTTCTCTCATCATCTAACCGCATAACCTGATCCTTAGGAGAAATCAGGAACTTCTTCCTCCCTTTGCCAATGTCACTGACAGACCCACCCATTGCCACTATCATCCAATAGTCTGTTCTCCTTTGAATTTCATTCTACTAATCATTTTTTCACCCCTCCAGAGGTCACATCAGTACTTGGCCTCCAGGTCAGTCTCCTTTTTTGGCATGTAGAACATCTCATATCTTGGCTTCTTCTTAAATTTTAAATCAGTTGATTTTCCACACCCCTCCACGCACCCTGCAGTCTAGTCATACTTGAATGCTTGCTGTTACTCACCCATGAAATGCGATCTCTGTGTTTTGTACTCCCTGCTCACCATATTCAGAATGCTCTCTCTTCCAACCTCCAACTTCAGAATCTGACTTCCTTTAAGATTCAGATCAAGTGGGGCAGCTAGGTGGTGAGGTGGATAGGGCACCAGGCCGGGAAGTCAAATCTGGTCTCAACCAGACACTTAACACTTTACTAGCTGTATGACTGTAGGCCAGTCACTTAACCCCAACTGCCTCACAAATGTGTGTGTGTGCATAGATATATATAAATATATATATATACACATATATATCTATACACACACATACATATATGTACACACACATATATATGTATATGTGTGTATATATGTGTGTATATATATATATGTAAACACACACACACATATTTATTTATTTATTCAGAGCAAGTGGTACTTTCTCCTGGAGAATTTACTGTTTTCCCCAACTGAAAGCACTGCCTCCTTTATAGGTATTTTCCTTCTATTCTTTATGTATGTATGTGTACCTATATATACATACCTGTATATATGGATATACATACTATATATACATAGTCACACATGTATGAATTACATATTATATTTGTACAGTCTCTCCACATTGAATGTGAGTTCCTTCAGGGAAGGGAATATTTTTCTGTTGTTTCTTTGTATCCTCATGCTTAGCAAAGTGTCTGATAAATATTAATTGCTTAATGAATATTTGTTGATTAATTATTTGATTGACTGATTTCTCAAGGAGCTCAGTACCTGGCTCACTTTCTCCTCTCCTTCCCAACTCCTGTTCTTATAGTAGGGGACGCTTCACCAGTCCTATTGACACTCCTTCAAATACATTAATCCCCACATTTCCTAGTGTTCTCATATTCCACTCTATTCCAATTCAGCTATGCCCAGGTGTGGTTACACCCTGTATCCCTACACAGCCTCCCATCATTCCATCTCTCCAATGCCTCACCCCTATTAAACCTATTCTATACCCTTTTTCTCAACCTCCAGTCCCTTTCCCTTCACTACTTTTTCTGATCTGACTTCATTTTCCTCCCTTTCCAATACAACTGTTACATGTCATTAATACAACACCATATTTTTTATGTTTTCACGTCACAATAACCACAACAACCAAAACTATTTATATAGGGTCAATTGTTATCCAGGCACCATGCTAAATGCCTTATAAATTTTATTTCATTTTATTCTCACAACAACCCTGGAAGCTAGTGGTTATCATTATTCCCATTTTTATAGACCTTTTGTTGCATCATCCACAGGAAAGCTGACTCATTTACGGGCCACTAGTTATTAGTTAAGAAAGAAAAAAAATGTGATCTTGGACTCCATGAGTTTCCATTCATTAGGAAAATCAAGGTTGATTCCTCTTGTGAATATCATGAACTAAGCAATCTCTCTGCTATGTCTTCATGGTTGGGGGGGTGGGGAAAAGAGGTTAATTGAACTCCAGGGATTCAGTCCCAAAGCGACAAGAGTCTCATAAACATCATTCAGTTGCCACCATGTTTCTATCTTCCCGAAAATATCTTTCTCCTTTTACAGGTAGGGTTGGAAATTCCATAGGCTCTGGAATTCAGAGTATATCATATACTCCTCTGCTTTCAGATTTAATTTGTTTTTGTTTGAGGTAGGAATTGTAGAATAGGAAGTGATGAGGAAAATCTAGGTGATGGGATTGTAATGGTTAAAACAACAAATCAGTGCATAACTGAAAGTATTCTCCAGAAAGACTTGGATTCCAATTTCCATCCGTACTGTACTAATTTTGTGTCCTTGGTAAAGGTACTTAATGTGTGAAATTTCACTTGCAAAATAGTGATTCTAATTCTTCCTCACTCAATAGTTATAAAGAAATCACTATAAGCTTCAAGTTCTATACAAATATAAATGATTATTCTTCAGTAGGACAGAAAAAAAAAGATTTCATTGCAAGTTAGAATAAAGGGGGGGAAATTTAGGCTTTTCCTAAAAGAGCATTTCTAATACTTCTGTCATTAATTAGACATAGGATCCTGGGGAAGTCATTTCACAACTGTGGACCTTTGTCTCCTTATATGTAAGAAGAGGGAGCTGAACTAAAGTTTATCTAAGATCAGGCACATTCAATTCAACAAGCATCTACTGAATTAGTGACATTTGTCAGACACTGTGCTAAAACAGAAATTGAAAAATCCCAATCCTCAAGGAGTAAAGGAGTATGTATGTATGTATATATACTATATATAATATATATGTGTGTGTGTGTATGTGTATCTATGTATGTATGTGTATCTATGTATGTATGTGTATATATATTCTACTAGAAGAAATCTACATATACACATTTAAGTATATACAAAACATAGAGAAAAGGAAAACAAATCAATGTTGAGGAGAGCTGGAATAATTAGAACTGAGGAGACCAGGAATGGCCTCCTGCAGCAGGAAGGGGCAGCAGATCTGTATTTTGAAGGCAGAGGTAGGGAGGGAGAGATTCCTAGGTTCAGAGATAATCCAAGACAAAGTAATGGAAATGGTGGATGGAACAGCACTTCAAGTTATAGGGAATAATGAACCACTCATTTGCTATGTACCAGGCAGGGACTGCCCAAAGCACTGAGGAAACAAGCAAAAAAAAAAAGACAAAAAGACAGTCCCTGCTCTCAAGGAGTTCTCAGAAGTTCTCAAGAAATTCTAATGAGGTAGACAACTTGAAAAGAACTATGTATGAACAAGTTATATATAAATAAATTGAAAATAAACAGAGGGAAAGTATTACCTATAAGTGCTAGTGCCTTGGGAATTGGGAAGGCTTCCTTTAGAAATAGAGATTTTAGCTTGAATTTGAAGGAAACTAGAGAAGCCAGGAAGTAGAGATGAGGATGGTGAGCATTCTACACAAGGAGGATGAGTAGTGAATGTGTGTGGAGGGGCAGCTGGTGGGCGCAGTGGATAAGCTCTGGCCTTGGAGTCAGGAGGACCTGAGTTAAAATCCAGCCTCGGACACATGGCACTTACTAATTGTGTAACCCTGAGCAAGTTACTTAACTCTGACCGCCTCACGAAATGGCAAAAAAAAAAAGTCTGTGGAGACGAGATCGCATGTCTTGTTCTAAGAGGAGCAAGATCAGTGTAGTTGCATTGCAAAGTATGTGTAGACGAATAAGGTGTAAACAAACTGGCAAGGTAGGAGGGAGATAGCTTATAAAGGACTTTGAATGCAAACAGAGGATTTTATATTTGATCTTGGAGCTGAAGAGAACTACCGGAATTTACTGAATGGGTTGGTTGGGGGCAGAGTGACAAGCTCAGACCTGAGCTCCAAGAAGATCCATTCGACAGCTGAGTAGAGGATAGACTATAATAGGGAGAGGCCTGAGGTAAGAAGACCAACCAGAAGGCTATTGAACTACCCCATGCATGGGGTAATGAAGGCCTGTACCAGGGAGTGCAATGTCACAATAGAAAAGGGAACAAATATGAGAGATGGTATGGAGTTTTAAATTGAGATGACTTGGCAACAGGTGACAAGTGAATTATAAGCCTGGGTGACTGTTTCCTCAACAGGATTAGGGAAGTTTAAAGCAGAGGGGTTTGGAGGAAAGATAATTACTTTTCGACACGTGGAGTTTAGTATGTCCAACGTGAGCAATACTCAATTGGAAATGCAAGACTAGAGGTCAAAAGAGATGTTAGGACTGGATAAGTAGATTTGAGAAATATTAATAGCATCCATTGGAGCTGATGAGGTCACCAAATCAATAACAGTTTGGAGAAGAGGGCCCAGGACCAAGCCCTGGATAATACCCAAAACTGGCCAGTGTGGCCTGGACAAAGGTGTAGCAAAGGACACTGAAAAGTAATATTCAGACAAGGAGAAGGAGAACTAGGAAAGAGTGGTGACACACACATCGCGAGAAAAGCCTGCAGAGAAGTCAGTGAAGAGGAAGATGCAAAAAAGGCCACGAAATATGCCTGTTAAGTGATCATTGGCAACTTTGGAGAGAACAATTTTGGTTGAATGATGAGGTTGGACATTAGAGTGCAGGGAGCTAAGAACAGAGTGAAAGGAAAAGAAGAGGCATTGATTGTAGACAGCTTTCTCAAGGAATTTTGCTATAAAATAGAGGAACGATATGAGATAATCCTAACAGACCTATAGCACATTAGCATATGCTTATTTTCAACAATTTGGAGAAAAATTAATTTTCCCCAAAGCACACTCTCTAAAGTCTTTTTTTGTTTTGTTTTGTTTTGTTTTGTTTTGCAGGGGGAGGGAGGAGTTTCATTTACTCAGATAGCATACACCCAACTGGGTAATTTCAGCCAAAGATGATGACTAAATATGAACGATAAGCCAAATTTCTATACTAATGGAGGTGAATGAAGAAGAAGGTAAACAAGGACATATTACTTATTTTTAAAGAAATACTTTCTGGGTTTTTCTGCAGATTTGTATTTTTATTTGTGTTCTGTTAAGATTCTTGTTAGACTCACAGTACAGCTCTAAATATCCTAGAATGAGTCGAAGCCATTGAGGAAAGTCAAGTGCAACCACAACAGAAAAATTAGGCTGCGTGTGTGTCTATGTGTGTGCTGTGTAGGCATAGATCACTCACCATATTTGCAGATGACATAACGTGAAGGAATAGCAAACACATTAGATGACTCAGTCAGCATCCAGAGATTCTGGCAGGTTAGATGGATCATTGAGTGTAAATCTTATTAGATGATTCCATTGGAGTAAATGTGAATTTTTAAACTTGGGTTCAAAAAAATAAAATTCACAAGTACAGGGTGAAAGGCATGATTACACAGCAGTTGCTCTGTAAAAGACCTAGAGATTTGGGCAGTCTGCAAGGTCAGTGTGAGTCAGGAGGGAGTGTGGCAGCCAAAAAGGCTCAAGTCTCAAGACTTTGCACTTTGTGCTATTGTCCAGTGCAAAGCTGCTCATGGAAATGGTCAAAATTCACATTTACACGGTTTTAATATTTGCAAATTAATTTGCATCCATTATCTCCATTGATCGTCAGTACATTCCCATGCAATAGGTGATATTAATCCCTTGTCATTTTACTATGGGGAAAAAAGTGCAGAACAATTAAGTGTTCGACCCAGGTTCACAGAGCTTTTGTGTCTGAGTCACAACAAGATCTCAGAAGTCCCTGACTCCAAGTCTAGGACTCAATCCCATAGCCTTAAAACATTGAATCTGTGACTTTATTGGTGTAAACAGCAGTCAGGTATTTTACATTTCATTAAGAGATGTGTAACTTAGTCGAACAAGTTGTGGTATATGATTGTGATGGAATAGTACTGCACGGCAAGAAAGGAAATAATGGAGAGAGAAATGAACAGAACCAAGAGAACATTGCATACAGTAGCAGCAACTTTGTTTTAAGAATGACTTTGAGCGAATAAGTTATTTTGACTATTATAAATACCCAAATTAACTATAAAGGACATGTGAAGAAAGGCATTATCTGCATCCAAAGAAAGAACTCATAAAGAGAAGTATGTATAGAATAATTTTATACACACACATATTATATATATGTATATATAATATATTATAGATACACACACACACATATATAT
>NW_020950822.1:8063-9439 GCF_900497805.2 Vombatus ursinus
ACACATACATACACACCTATTTGTGTCTAATGGTAGCCATCTCTACAGTGGGGGACGATGGAAGAAAAGAAGAAATTTACAAGATAATTTTGTTGTATATTTGAAAGAGATAGCAAGTTGCATATACTAGGTTTGCATTTTCAATTGAGTGAAAGGATGTCACAAGGAAGGAAATTTAGACTATTTGGCTTGGAAATATTTAAGACTGACATGACGATACATTTTCTAACAATTGGAGGTGTTCTACACTGGAATGGGCTACCTCTAGAAGTGGAATTTCCCTACTTTTGAAGGTCTTTAAGCCAAGATTGGATGATCACTTGTCAGGTATATTAGAGTAGGAATTGCTTTTGGTTTGGGATTGGGTCAGATGGCCTCTGAGGTCCCTTTCAATTATCAAATTCTATAATACTGTGATTCTATACTTCCTCTTCCAAATGACAACCCTTTTGATACTTGAAGACAGCCATCTTTTTCCTCTTTTCTTCTCAAGGCTAAAAATCCCCAGTTCTTTCAATTGATCCTCACATGGAAAGATCTTGAGGCCATTCACCATTTTGAGGTCTCTTTTCTGCATGCTTTCTAGCTCAACAACATCCTTTATAAAAATGTGACACCCAGAACCAAAGGCAATCCTGTGACATTGCCAGGAGATAGTACAGTGGTCATATCACTTCTCTAGTCCTTGGCACTTTGAGTCTATTCATGCAGTTTAAAAAAGAATATTCCCTTTTTAGCTGCTGTGAACACAAGTTAATTCATTGTGAATTTCAAGGTCATTAGGATGTTGAGTTCCAGAATAAATCAAATGCTTCCAAATACCCAGGGAATGTTTGTTATTCCAGGTCTCTATGGGCCATGTTTAGGAGAGCACAGAAGAAGAGGGTGTGGCAGACATGTGAAAGTAAAGGATAATACTTAATGGGAAATGGTCATGTTTATCTTCTCTTTTTCCCTTCTTAGGTATCAATTAAACAAAATGTCCAAGATAAACCATACCATGGTGACTGAGTTCATTCTCTTGGGACTGACTGCTCAACCTGAGTTGCAGCCTATCCTCTTTCTAATATTTTTAGTGGTCTACCTCATCACTATAGTGGGGAATGTAGGAATGATCGCATTGATCAGGAGTGACCCCAAACTTCACACTCCCATGTACTTTTTCCTCAGCCACTTGTCATTTGTGGATCTTTGTCATTCCACCAATGTCACACCTCCGATGCTGGTCAATTTTTTGTCTCAAAGAAAAACCATTTCCTTTGTAGGCTGCATCATACAATTTCACTTTTTCATTGCTTTGGTTATGACAGATTATTACATGCTCACAGTTATGGCCTATGACCGTTACGTGGCTATCTGTAATCCACTGCTCTATA
>NW_020950823.1:0-7419 GCF_900497805.2 Vombatus ursinus
TAGCAAAATGTCCAAGAACATCTGCATATCTCTGGTCACTGCACCCTACATCTATAGCTTTGTCAATGGTCTGATACAAACCATCCTGATGCTCCGTCTATCCTTCTGTGGCCCTAATGAGATTAACCACTTCTACTGTGCTGACCCACCTCTCATGGTCCTCTCCTGCTCAGACACTTACATCAAGGAAACTGCCATGTTTATAGTTGCTGGTTCAAACCTCATCTGCTCTCTGACAATCATTCTCATCTCTTACATGTTCATTTTCATGGCCATCCTGCGCATCCGCTCAGCTGAGGGCCGGCGTAAAGCTTTCTCTACCTGTGGCTCACACCTGACAGCTGTCACTATCTTTTATGGGACTCTGTTTTGCATGCATCTAAGACCTCCCTCAGAGACATCTGTAGAACAAGGGAAAATTGTGGCAGTTTTCTATATTTTTCTGAGTCCTATGTTAAATCCCTTGATCTATAGTCTGAGAAATAAAGATGTAAAGGATTCTGTGAAGAGGATTGTCAAAAATAAATTCCAGGCTAAATAAGCCCACAATTTCCACCATTTCTGTGTTTCTCCAAGATTACATATAGATGGACCCAAATAAGTGTTTGCAGATTAATTGATATTAGTATTAATATGCAAAGAGGCAGCATGGTACACATCCAAAAGACATGTAATAACAAGGATTTTTTTAGTCCTTGTTAGCCATGGTTGGAGCAAATATGTAAACATATCTGTATTTGCGCACACACACACACACACATATATATATGTATATGTATATGTATATATATATGAACATATGCTCCATATTGAGACCATTTACTTCCTACACTCACTTTAAAAAGTTTTAATTGATATCTTTTTTTTATGCCAGTAATTTCTTGACATGGACTCCACAAGGATGAAGTATAGTACCTTCCCTTACAAAAAAGAAATCAAGAAAAACTGACACAATAACCATGTATTTGAATGTATGTATTATTCATTTATCTATAGTCCTCTCCTTCGCTATGTATCTTTGGGGAAGGAAATGTGTTTCCTCATTTGTTCTCTGGGACCAGGTTTGGACATTGGAATTAATCTGAGTTCAGACAGTAATGTGGTGCTGTCATTGACATTACTATACTCATTCTAATTGTTATCCTGGCTCCATTTTCTTTACTCTGCATCAGTTCACACTTATTTACGTTGTCCTGAATTTACATGTGTTTCATATGATACTGTACTATTCTATTATATTTGTATAGTACAACTTGTTCATCCACTCCGCAACTGATCAAAACCACAATATTTCCAATTTTTCTCCCTACTATTCAATGTGCTAGTATCCATATTTAGGGCATTTCTTTATTTTACACCCTTGAGGTATAAGATAGGACAAGTCACAGAATTAAAAGGTCAGAGGCTGTGAGTTGCTTAATACTATTTATTATGTAATTCTAAATTGTTTTACAAAATATTATATATACACATACATGTGACTGTATACATACATACATGTATATATGTATCTATACATGTATGTATACAGTCACATATGTGTATATATACATATATATGCCTTTTTAATATCCCTCAAACATTGCTTAGTTCCATTTTTTTATTACCTTTGCAAATTTAATGCGTACTTTTAATTAGTAAAAATAATTTTTCTTATTGGATATTCTAGTTATATTTTATAATGGAGGTTGGGTTGGGTAATTAAAATGATGGTATAGTCATAATTTAAAAATTTCCTTTTCAGACCACTACTTAAAATAAACAAAAAAACAAACAAAAAACCAACAACAACAAAAGTTAAGGCTGAAATCTGTGAGAAGAAACATGATCAAGTTTGCAGTAACTCACCATAAATATATCATCATAAACGATTCCAAATATATTCTCTATATCTAAGACAGGTCTAGGCACCGGAAATTAATGATAAACCACATTAAATTTATTAACTAAAAATAGCCCATTGTTCATTTGAGAATTGTCCAGCATTGTCACATGACACTCCCCACCAGTTTGCAGGGGAGAAGATATTTGCTTCTTTTTAGCCGTTCTTTAGGAGCTGAGTCTAGGACCCTAAGTAGTCATTCCAAGTTCTCCTTATACAGGGCGATCTTTGAAAAATGGTATAAACACAGAGCACCCTTAGTTAGACATTTTATATTTCCTGCATGAAAATGAGCTTGAAATACATAATTACTGCCTTTGAGAATTTGTCCAGGCCTTATATGGAATGACAGTTTGTTCACGATGGTGAACATTACACCAGGGGAATAATTTTCTTTTCTTTTTTCTTTTTTTTAATGTATCTTTAACTTAAACACAAAAAGATTAAAAAAAAAAGAACATTCCTATTTACACAGCACAGCATAAAAGGAGGATTAAATAGAAAACCATGAATTTCCATTTCACATTGTTTACTTTTTTGGAAACCCATGTAATAAATAGTACATATCATTTTCAAAGATACCCAGATCTTCCTTATAAGTTTATTTTTGTCCTGTGCTGTGAACTTTTTATTTTATCTCTGCCTCCCCACCCCACCCTAGAGCTGGCTACCATTAGACACAGAAATGTACATATGTATAAAACCATGCTGTACAGATTTCTAGTTATCAGTTCTTTCTCTAGATGTGGATAACATTTTCCTTCATTGGTCCTTTGTATCTGATTTGACTATTTACAATACTCAAAATGACTTAGTTGTTCAAAAAAGATGTTCTTAGAACAATATTGGTGTTACTGTATACAACATTCTCTTGGTTCTGCTCATTTCACTCTTCATTTTTTCATGTGAGTATTAAATGGTTTTCTAAAATCAACGAGCTCATCATTTTTATAACACAATAGTATTCCATCACAATCACATACCATAACTTGTTTAGTCATTCCCCGATTGAGTATCCCCCCAATTTCCAGTTCTTTGCTACCACAAAGAGAGCTTCTATGAATATATTAGAACACATAAGGTCCTTTCCTTTTGCCCTAATCACCTTGGGAAAGAGATCTAACAGTGATATTACTGGCTCAAAGTGTTATAATCCTTTGGGGATAATTCTAGGTTGCATTCCAAAATGGTGGGATCAGGTCCCAGGGAATCATTTTAAAGAGATTATTCAAATCTCTGAGTGTGCATGGTTTCCCTGTTAGATTTTAGTTGATAACCCTATTTAACAAAATGTATTATGCCTCAGCAGAAGACATTTCCTCATGCAAGAGTTCATACAATTATATGATAGATTTTTTCCCACATTTTTCAGTCCATCTGCTCAATCAACTAACAGGGCCTAAATGGCTCACTATTTCAGGTACCCGTTGAATTGGGTTTGTCTTAGAAGATTACCTTTTAAGATCTTTTCTGGAGTTATGATAATTTTATCTTCGTTTCTTTAACTTTTTAAGCTTAAGACAAAAAACAAACAAACAAACAAAAAAGTAGCCTGATTCTTCTCCTCATTCCAATCAGCTCTGCATATCACAGCCAGTTATCAGTGTATGTGATAGCTTATGTTTCATGAAAATAATAATATGCTATGACCCTAATCAGATCCCCTCACTTCAATGGTTTCTCATTGCTTGCAGAATATTGACCAAATGGCATCCTAACATTTCAGGCCCTTTACACGAGTTTGCATTTCTGATTTTTCCTTGGGAGATCCTCATTGTCAATATTCTCTCTTTGACCACCCAGTCCTTCAGTGGAGTGGGTAGGGTGAATGATGCTAGCTGCACTCCATCTCATTCCACTGCGAAAGAAGAACGCTCTCAGATCTACAAGTAGATGTCAATATGTTAATTAAAAGAGTCCTATTAAAGAGGAACCCATTGCTCCAGCAAAACTGTCTTTCTTGCAGTTCTCTGAAATACTATGTGCCTTCTAGCCCCCACATCTTTTCTCAAACCTCTCTATCCATAAAATGACCCTGAACATGCAGTAACAGACACAATCCATAGAGTTGGAATAGATCCCTGAAGAGATCTTATCCAACCCATATATGAACACGAAATCCCTCAGCAACATCCCTGATAAATGGCCAGTCATTTTTTTCTTGAAGACATTAAGTGAGGATGAAACCACTGCCTTCTGAGGAAACTTGTTCTATTGTTGGACAACTGTAATAGTTAGGAAAGTCTTCCCTATGTCATGCATAGGCTTCCTGTTTTCGAACTTCATATATAGTTCCCAGTTCTGCCCTCTGGGACCATGAAAAACAAGTCTTATGTCTCAACATCCCTTTCCTCCCACATAATAGCCCTTCAAACACCTGAAAATAACTATTACATCCCCATCTTCTCCAGGCTTCCTCCAATTATCAGTTTTCATTAATCAAAATTCTGTAAAGCCCAGGTAGGGTCTCCCTGCCCCCATCTAACATGAAGCCTTCTCTTATCATATAAGTTCATGGTGAGCTTGCCTTTTATTGAATTCCTGATTGGCACATCATCCACTTCTCTCCAACTAATAGTCTTACAGATGTTCTTGGAGATGTTGAGAGGTTAAGTGAAGTTATTTACCCAGGGTCACACAGTCAACATGTGTCAAAGGCACAAATTTGAACAGTGGGCTTCATAACTTCAAAGTCTGCTGACTATCCATTTTTCCCACGCTATCTCTTAGTACCAGTCTGCATTGGCAGAGCTAGTTTCCTCCCTGGGGAATCCCACAAATTGATGAAATCAACACATCACAGACCCCTCACAATTATATACTTCACTAGTATTTAACTAAAAATAAATGCAAATCAGTAAACAGATTAAGTATCTATTAAGTGTTATGTGCCAGAAATAAAAAAGACAAATAATTAAAGAGGAACGATAGTACAGAAGCAAGTGTGTGTGCTGGATTTGGAGTCAGAGAATCTGAATTCAAATCCTTGCTCTATTTTCTACTAGCTTTGTGACCTTTGACAAGTCAGTCTCTTTGGGCTTTAATTCTGTTGTTTTTGGGGTTTTTTTTTGGTAAAATGAGACAGGTTGGACTTAGTGGTCTCAAAGGTTGCTTCTTCACCTAAATCTATGACTTAATCTGATGAAATACTTCACCTTCCCTATTATTGAAGAGTCATTTCAGTCACATCCAACCTTTCATGACCCCATTTGGTATAATGACAAAGATACTGGAGTAGTTTGCCATTTAGTTCTCTAGTTCATTTTATAGATGAGGAACTGAGGCAGCAGGGTTAAATGAGTTGTCCAGGATCACGCAGCTAGTAAGTGTCTGAGGCCAGATTTGAACTCAGGAAGATAAGTCTTCCTTACTCCAGGCCTGACACTATCCACTGTGCCATCTAGCTTTCTTTAGTTAGCAACACCAATCAGTTAAGGATTGTCTACTGGGAAGAAGCACATGGTATAGTGGATAGAAATTTTGTCTAAGAATTAGCAAAACCTGGGTTCTGGGCTCACATCTAACATAATAGTCACTCAGTCTGTCAAGAAATATTTATTTAGCACCGACTATGTGCCAGCCACTTTGCTGGGAATAAAAATACAAATATAAACCAAGGCAGTCTCTGCCATCAAGGAGCTCACAATCTAATGGAAGAAGACATCATGCAAAAGGAAGCTGAAAAGTGGGAGGAGAGGTAGATACTTTGAATGAGGGCATGATGGAGAGGTACAAAGAAGTCCAAAAAGGGGTGTACTGGTAAAAAATGGGGAGAAGATGGTTTTGATGAAATGCGAGTACCAGGAAGATTCTGTTTTGCAGGATAATGAGATTTTGCAAGGATGAGTTTCCTGGGGAAAGAAGGCATGAGTATAAGGTCTGAAGAAGTTGGGTTATATGACCCTGGGCCAGTTATGCAACCTTTTTGTGCTCTAAGCAAGTCTCTTGGACAATCAGTTTCAGAGAATGTGAAAATTTACATTGGTAGAAGTTTTCTTACCAGTAAATTCCCTGAAACAAGAAAAATCACAATATCACTACTCGAGTCCCTATCATCAAAACAGGAAGCCACTGGAAGATGGGCTACATCAATCCCAAGCTTCATTCCAGGTGAGTTCCAGTCCAGTTGGGTCCTGATACTGTTCTGTAACCCACTGGAAAATTTCCCAGTATTCTAGTATTTTTATCTTCTTTCTCAAAGGGAAATATCTTGGGTTTTCCAGAGCCTTCTGTCTTCAGATTAGAAATTTCTCCTACTTGCTTTGTCTAAAATAAATAAATACAGCTGATTTGAGGGTGTAATTCATGCTGCTTAGTCTACATTATATTTTTTACAGCCTGCTCTAGGTGTGCAAATTCTCAGTCATAGCTCTGAAAGTACCTGGATATTTAAGTAGATGTACAGCTTTATCTCAATCTAGCAACTCAGATGGTTTTCTGTTATCTTATCATCATGATCAAATAACAGTCCTTCAGTGCCAGTATGAATGGACCAAGCTGACCTCAGATGTCTATAAAGCTGATCACTACCTCATGATCCTCCATCACAAAAAAACTAACAAAAAAACCAGTGTCAATACGACAGATATTCAAAATGGCAGCCAAGTGATCGAATTCATCCTTCTGGGCCTGACTGTGGGCCAGAGTTGCAACTCATCCTCTTCGTGGTGTTTCTGGTTGTCTACCTCATTACCTTGATAGGAAATCTTGGAATGATTACATTGATGAGAGTTAGCTCTCACCTGTACATGCCCATGTACTTCTTCCTTAGCCACCTTGCCTTTGTGGATGTCTGTTATTCCACTAATGTTATCTCTCTCATGCTGGCTCACTTCTTATCTGAGAAGAGAATCATTTCCTATGTTACTTGCTTGACCCAGCACCATTTATTCATTGCTGTGGTCATTACTGAGCACTTCATGTTGGCTGTGATCACCTATGACAACTACATGGCTATCTGCAGCCCCCTACTTTATAGCAACAAGATATCTATGAGCACTCGCTTCTGGTTGGTCAACATTCCTTATGTTCATGATTCCTTTGTAGGGACAGCACAAGTCACCTTGACATCTTGCCTGACCTTCTGTGGCCCTGACATCATCAACCATTTCTACTGTACTGACCCCCCTTTGCTGGTAGTGAGCTGTTCTAACACCTGTGTCAAGCAGACAGCCATGCTTATCTCTGCAGGCATGAACCTCTCAAGCTCCCTCTTGATCATTCTCGTCTCATACATTTTCATCTTCGCAGCTCTCCCATGATCCTCTCCAGCGAGGGGCAACACAAAGCCTCCTCCACTTGTGGCTCCCACTTGACAGCAGTCACCATGTTTTACGACACCCTCTTCTGCAAGTATGTGAGGTCTGCCACCAAACAGTCAGTGGAACAGAGCAAAATCATTGAGATGTTTTGTAACTTCCTCAGTCCCCTATTGAACCCCTTTATCTACAGTTTGGTGAACAATGATGTTAAAGTTGCCCTTAGGAGAACCTTTGGGAAAAACATGAAATAAATGAAAAGAAATAAAATGCCCACCA
>NW_020950824.1:0-2132 GCF_900497805.2 Vombatus ursinus
TAGCAAAATGTCCAAGAACATCTGCATATCTCTGGTCACTGCACCCTACATCTATAGCTTTGTCAATGGTCTGATACAAACCATCCTGATGCTCCGTCTATCCTTCTGTGGCCCTAATGAGATTAACCACTTCTACTGTGCTGACCCACCTCTCATGGTCCTCTCCTGCTCAGACACTTACATCAAGGAAACTGCCATGTTTATAGTTGCTGGTTCAAACCTCATCTGCTCTCTGACAATCATTCTCATCTCTTACATGTTCATTTTCATGGCCATCCTGCGCATCCGCTCAGCTGAGGGCCGGCGTAAAGCTTTCTCTACCTGTGGCTCACACCTGACAGCTGTCACTATCTTTTATGGGACTCTGTTTTGCATGCATCTAAGACCTCCCTCAGAGACATCTGTAGAACAAGGGAAAATTGTGGCAGTTTTCTATATTTTTCTGAGTCCTATGTTAAATCCCTTGATCTATAGTCTGAGAAATAAAGATGTAAAGGATTCTGTGAAGAGGATTGTCAAAAATAAATTCCAGGCTAAATAAGCCCACAATTTCCACCATTTCTGTGTTTCTCCAAGATTACATATAGATGGACCCAAATAAGTGTTTGCAGATTAATTGATATTAGTATTAATATGCAAAGAGGCAGCATGGTACACATCCAAAAGACATGTAATAACAAGGATTTTTTTAGTCCTTGTTAGCCATGGTTGGAGCAAATATGTAAACATATCTGTATTTGCGCACACACACACACACACATATATATATGTATATGTATATGTATATATATATGAACATATGCTCCATATTGAGACCATTTACTTCCTACACTCACTTTAAAAAGTTTTAATTGATATCTTTTTTTTATGCCAGTAATTTCTTGACATGGACTCCACAAGGATGAAGTATAGTACCTTCCCTTACAAAAAAGAAATCAAGAAAAACTGACACAATAACCATGTATTTGAATGTATGTATTATTCATTTATCTATAGTCCTCTCCTTCGCTATGTATCTTTGGGGAAGGAAATGTGTTTCCTCATTTGTTCTCTGGGACCAGGTTTGGACATTGGAATTAATCTGAGTTCAGACAGTAATGTGGTGCTGTCATTGACATTACTATACTCATTCTAATTGTTATCCTGGCTCCATTTTCTTTACTCTGCATCAGTTCACACTTATTTACGTTGTCCTGAATTTACATGTGTTTCATATGATACTGTACTATTCTATTATATTTGTATAGTACAACTTGTTCATCCACTCCGCAACTGATCAAAACCACAATATTTCCAATTTTTCTCCCTACTATTCAATGTGCTAGTATCCATATTTAGGGCATTTCTTTATTTTACACCCTTGAGGTATAAGATAGGACAAGTCACAGAATTAAAAGGTCAGAGGCTGTGAGTTGCTTAATACTATTTATTATGTAATTCTAAATTGTTTTACAAAATATTATATATACACATACATGTGACTGTATACATACATACATGTATATATGTATCTATACATGTATGTATACAGTCACATATGTGTATATATACATATATATGCCTTTTTAATATCCCTCAAACATTGCTTAGTTCCATTTTTTTATTACCTTTGCAAATTTAATGCGTACTTTTAATTAGTAAAAATAATTTTTCTTATTGGATATTCTAGTTATATTTTATAATGGAGGTTGGGTTGGGTAATTAAAATGATGGTATAGTCATAATTTAAAAATTTCCTTTTCAGACCACTACTTAAAATAAACAAAAAAACAAACAAAAAACCAACAACAACAAAAGTTAAGGCTGAAATCTGTGAGAAGAAACATGATCAAGTTTGCAGTAACTCACCATAAATATATCATCATAAACGATTCCAAATATATTCTCTATATCTAAGACAGGTCTAGGCACCGGAAATCAATGATAAACCACATTAAATTTATTAACTAAAAATAGCCCATTGTTCATTTGAGAATTGTCCAGCATTGTCACATGACACTCCCCACCAGTTTGCAGGGGAGAAGATATTTGCTTCTTTTTAGCAGTTCTTTAGGAGCTGAGTCTAGGACCCTAAGTAGTCATTCCAAGTTCTCCTCACACAGGGTGATCTTTGAAAAATGGTATAAACACAG
>NW_020950825.1:0-2141 GCF_900497805.2 Vombatus ursinus
ATGGCCTATGACCGTTACGTGGCTATCTGTAATCCACTGCTCTATAGCAGCAAAATGTCCAAGAACATCTGTATATCTCTGGTCACTGCACCCTACATCTATAGCTTTGTCAATGGTCTGATACAAACCATCCTGATGCTCCGTCTATCCTTCTGTGGCCCTAATGAGATTAACCACTTCTACTGTGCTGACCCACCTCTCATGGTCCTCTCCTGCTCAGACACTTACATCAAGGAAACTGCCATGTTTATAGTTGCTGGTTCAAACCTCACCTGTTCTCTGACAATCATTCTCATCTCTTACGTGTTCATTTTCGTGGCCATCCTGCGCATCCGCTCAGCTGAGGGCCGGCGTAAAGCTTTCTCTACCTGTGGCTCACACCTGACAGCTGTCACTATCTTTTATGGGACTCTGTTTTGCATGTATCTAAGACCTCCCTCAGAGACATCTGTAGAACAAGGGAAAATTGTGGCAGTTTTCTATATTTTTGTGAGTCCTGTGTTAAATCCCTTGATCTATAGTCTGAGAAATAAAGATGTAAAGGATGCTGTGAAGAGAATTGTCAAAAATAAATTCCAGGCTAAATAAGCCCACAATTTCCATCATATCTGTGTTTCTCCAAGATTACATATGGATGGTCCCTAATATGTGTTGGCAGATTAATTGATATTCATACTAGTATCCAAAGAGGCTGAATGGTACACATCCAAGAGACATGTAATAACAAGGATTTTTTAGTCCTTGTTAGCCATGGTTGGAGTATATATGTAAACATATTTGTACGTGTACACACACATTTTATAGATAGATAGATAGATAGATACAGATACATATATATGAATATATTGAGACCATATACTTCCTATACTCACTTTAAAAAGTTTTAATTGATATCTTTGTTTTATGGCAGTTATTTCTTGACATGTAGTCCAAAAGCATGGGGTTTAGTACCTTCCCTTACAAAAAAGAAATCAAGAAAAACAGAGAGGGTGACCATGTATTTGAATGCATGTATTATACATGTATCTATAGTCTTCTTTTTCACTATCTGTCTTGGGGGGAGGAAATATGTTTCATCATTTGTTCTCTGGGACCATGTTTGGACATTGGAATTAATCTGAGTTCAGACAGTCATGTGCTGTTCTCATTAACATTATTATATTCCAGCTTATCATTATCCTAGCTCTATTTTCTTTACTCGGCATCAGGTGGCAATTATTTACATTGTCCTGAACTCACATGTGTTTTGTACGATACTATACTATTCTATGATATTTGTATACTACAATTTGTTCATCCACCCCCCCCCCAACCGATCAAACCCACAATATTTCCAGCTTTTCTCCCTACCATACAATGTACTAGTATCCATATTTAGGGCATTTCTTTATTTTACACCCTTGAGGTATAAGATATGACAAGTCATGAAACCAAAAGGTCAGAGGCTGTGAGTTGCTAAATGCTACTTATTATGTAATTCTAAATTATTTTTAAAAATTATATATACATATATATATGCACATACATATGTAGGTGTATACATACGTACATATATATGTGTGTGCATATATATATATATATCCATACATATATATATATATATATGCCTTCTCAATGTCCCTCAAACATTCTTAGTTCCATGTTTTCATTATCTTTGCAAATTTAATGCATACTTTAAATTAGTAAAAATCATTTTTCCTATTGAATGTTCTAGTTATATTTTATAATGGAGGTTGGGTAATTAAAATGATGGTATAGTCATAATTCAAAGATTTTTTTTTCAGACCACTAGTTAAGAAAAAAAGTTAAGGCTGAAATCTGTGAGAAGAAACATGATGAAGTTTGCAGTAACTCATCATAAATATATCATCATAAAGGATTCCAAATACATTCTCCATATCTAAGACAGGTCTAGGCATCTGAAATCAATGATAAAGCCACATTAAATTTATTAACTAAGAATACCCCATTATTCATTTGAGAATTGTCCAGCATTGTCACATGACCCTCCTCACCAATTTGCAGGGGAGAAGGTATTTGCTTCTTTTTATCAGTTCTTTAGGAACTGAGTCTAGGACCTTAAGTAGTCATTCAAAGTTCTCCTCACACAGGGTGATCTTTGAAAAATGGTATAAACACAG
>NW_020950826.1:0-10115 GCF_900497805.2 Vombatus ursinus
TTCAAAATCTTTATTTCTCAGGTGAGGAAACTGAGACTCATCGTGAAGTCTAAGGTTATACAGGGAGTAAGTGACAAATCCTAGATTAAAAGCCAGATCTTCAGAATCCAAATCCAGTGACCTTTTCACTATACCAAATGGTGGTCCAGGCTAAAAGTCCAAGTTTTTGAATCAAAATTATTCATTCATTCATGGATGACAAATACTAGTAAATTATTAAGGGAAAGTATAATGTCTAAGGGTTGGAGGTAAGAAGTAATATTGTAGATCTCTGGAGCTGGAATCAGAAGACTTGCTCCAATGGTCTCTCTGCCATTTGTTCCCTTTGTGATGATGAACAATTCAAGTCACTTATGCTCTCTAATCCTCACTTTCTACTGCTTTAAAACCTGTATGATATTAACAACTTTGCTTCTCTCACAGGATTCTTGGTAAAAATCAAATGAGATCGGGTGGAAAGTGTTTCGTAAACTATGAAACATTAGACAAATGCAAGATTTTCTTTTATTCCTATATACAGACTCTCTCCCAAAGCGGTAGTTTCTACTATGAAGAGACTGGAGCAGGGCTCAGGGAAGAAGGAGATTTTGGGGTTGGTTCAGTATAGCAATTATTGTCTCTCTGCCTCTGAGCAAAACCTTTGGAATAAAAAAACAAAAAACAAAAACAAAACAAAAAAACAAAAAAAAACAAAAAAAACAAAAATGAAACCTTCACAATGTGCTACTTATAGTACAGTATAGTAATATTAGAGCTGAAAAAAGGAACATCATGGGTAACCAACCCCTAAAATACAAAAAGTGATTCTGCCAAATTAACATGTTTCATTTTGAATTCTCCATCATTATGGGACAGCAGAAAAATGCCAAATTATTTCTTGTCATATCTTTTTTATGGTAAAGAATTATTTCTGTCTAGTCTAGTTGATCCCTCCTTCTGCCCACTTTCTTTGAACACAGTAAAGAAATGAAAAATTAATTCTATCTCCAACAAAACATCACAGAGTTGAGCATACCTGAGGAGTTCCAGCCATTGTGAACACCAATGGGTGTGAGACTGTAGGGAACCTGACTGCATTTGTCTGAGCTGTATTAATTCCTTTGGGATCTTATACCTACATTACATCATTATTTAACATATTTTTTTTTTTCTGAAGAAGCAATTATAATGATTCTCCCACAAGTAACAGAAAAAGAGCTTGTTGAAAGACATTCTCTTCTGAGACCTATTTAGGAAGGAATGTGGTATGGCAGAAAGATCATTGATGTTGGAGTCTACTGTCTTTTGGGTTCAAGTTCTGGCTTCAATAATTGTTAGTGAAACTAAGCAACTTATTTATCTACTTGGAGCCTTGATTTTCTCATCTGCATAATGGGATAATATTTGTGAAAGTTATTATTAGGTAAAAGCATTCCGTTTATCTTGCTATCCAAACAAATAGGACTTGTGATGGTAGAATTGGGAAATGGGGATCTATGTTTTGAAAACTTAAAAGGTAATCCTCAGACTGGGTAGGTAGATCAACAGGACTTGCTCCTTAGAATAAAGGATCAAGGGACATGGAGCACAGGCATGTGCTCTAGGAAAAATAAAGATTTTGATTTTTTTTTTTAACTCACCTGAAAACAATAGAATTAGAGCTATAGACCTGCAATGTCCTGGCTTTATACATAAAGAAACTGGGGCCCACTGATCTTATGGAACTTGTCTAAAGTCAAACATATGGGTAAGGGTCACATGTGATAGTTTAACCCAGATCACATGACCCCAGAGGCAGTGTCCTTGACACTCCGCCACAAATCCTAATGCAACAGGTTGCTTACGTCATGGATAATCTTGCAATCTCTTCTTAAACTGTATTTTTTTGTATGAATACTAGTCAATTGTCCATGACTTTAAAAGAGCAACCAAGGGAAGGCTAATGTGTAAATTAGGAACTGGGTCTCAAAACAAGAAACTCTTCCTACCCCTTGTTTCCATTTCCTAAGACTTCATTTTTCATAGAAATGATGTGATGATGACTTTGGTTGGGGTGTCTTTTAGACCTCTTGAATTTAACCTATTATCGTAGAGAGCTATGGATGTGAAAAAGCACCATATGTAGTCTGAAGACCTCATTGAATTTTAGTGGCCTAACATTTTGTTGAAAACTGCAATGAGACCTTCTCTTGAGAATTTTGCATGAGATGCAATTACTGCGTTCTTACCAGGAAATAGGTGGACTTGTGATATACCTAGCACTATATCACTGAAGAGATTTCAGCAAAGACATTGTGGTATAGTGGTGGGGACAGGAGAAGGTATCTGGGTTTGCTAATTACTAACTGTTTGATATTGGGCAATCACATCTTTCCTCAGACTCAATTCCTTCTATGCAAAATGAGGGGGTTAGATCAGGGATTCCAAACTTTTTTTTTTTTTTTTGCTTCACAGACTCATTTGACAGTCTGATGAAGCATATGAACCACTTCTCCGAATGATGTTTAAAAGCATAAAGTCAAATACATGATTAGCAAGAACTGTTTTTCAAAATACATTTTAAAGAATCAAGGATCCCTTAAATTCTATCCTATGAGCCTCACATTAAGAATCTTTGGATTAGAGATCTCTAAGGTCCTGTCTGGCTCTAACATTCTGTGGTTTAATGTTCTTTATGGCTCCAAATACTTAACTTCTAAGCTCCACTTGCTTCTAGAAATGGAGCCTTGGGCAGGTCATTAAAGCTTTGGAACTTCCCTCTTCTATAAAATAGTGGCACTTTTCCTCCCTGTGTTGCTATGGATGAAACATTTGGTAAATTGTGAAGTGCTCTAGAAATAGTTCTTTTTCTAGTTTTCAACTCCAGATGTTTTTAATCTCTGACTAAGAACAATGGGGTGAAATGAAATAATTAATGCAAAGCACTTTGGACATCTTAAAGTGCTACATAAATATCAGTTATCATTATTTACCTACAGTCTCCTGGCCTCCAGTTTGGTGATGACTTCATTACTAGCTTTCTACTGGTCTTCTGGTGAGTTCAAGCAATGTTAGTAGAATAATATAAAAGTGTGCCAATAAATGTTTAATAACTAATTCTACTTTTAAAAAAAGGATGCACACAAACTTCTAAGTTTCATCTGCATTATTGATGTTTTCTTAAGTCTAGATAATCAACAAAAGAGTAAATCAAGCTTGCCAGTTTCTGAGGTGTAAATTCTCACAATGACAATTTAATAATCAGGTCTTACGAGGGGTCAGAGATGACTCCAGCACTCTCTTGCAAGGTAGGCACATTAACCGTTGGACACCACTTCATACATTATATTATACTTCATAGAATCATAGAATAACAGTTAGAAGCATGGGCAGCTCAGCTTTACTTTCCAGAGCCTATTATTGGTTTTTGAGTGTGAGCATTAACAGTCCAGAAATCATTATGTCAAGACTTTTTTTTTCCCCTGGAAAAGTGGTTATTAAACATTTACCATCACACAATTTGTTCAGAGGCCATCTAGTTCAACTCTTTCCCAAACAGAAATCGTCTTCACAAAATCATTGGCAGGAGTAGTCCAACTTTCGCTTGAAGATTTCCACTAAAAGGAATCCATTGCTTCCTGGGGCAGCCTATTCTACTTTGGATTAGTTCTAAGTGTTAGGCATTTACTTTCCTTATACCTTGTAAAAACCTGCCTATTTTGTAACAAGCACCCATTTATTCCCATTCCAGTCTCCTGAAACACAAAAGAGCAATTCTTGTCTCCTTTTCACAAGATAGTTCTTCAGTTGCTTAAAAAGAGCTCTTGTATTGCCCTTAAGTTTTCTTTCTCCAAGCTAAATATCCTCAGACTCTTCAGCCAATCTTCATATGGTAGCCAATCTTCTCCTCTTATCAATATCCTTCTTAAAATGTGGTTTTCATAAATGAATGTGATACTTTTGAAGTGTTTGAGAAAAATGGAATATGGTGATATTCTCAACACCCCAACCCCCAGTCCTTAATACCATGCATGCTTTGTTTTTCTTTTTCTTTTTCTTTCAATTTTCCCAATTACATGTAAAAACAATATTAACATTCTTTTTTTTCAAATTTTGAATTCCAAATTCTCTCCCTGTCTTTCCCCTCCCCCTGCATTGAGAAGGCAACCAATTTGACACATGTAGTCATGCAGAACACATTTCCATGTAAGTCATGCTTTAAAAGAAAGTACAGACCAAAAAAAAAAAAGACAAAAGAAAAATAAAGAAAATAAAGAAAAAATATCCTTGATCTGCATTCAGGCTGTACCAGTTGTTTCTGTGGAGATGAACAGAATCTTTCATCTTAAGTCTTTCAGAATTGTGTTGGATCATTGTGTTGCTGAGAATAGCTAAGTTATTTACAGTAGATCATCATACAATATTTCTATTAATGTGTACAGAGTTCTCATAGTAGTATTCCATCACATTCATATACAACAGCTTGCTCAGCTGTTCTCCAATTGATAGACATCCCCTCCATTTCCAATTCTTTGCCACCACTACGAAAGTTGTTATAAATATTTTTCTACATAAAGGGCCTTTTCATTTTATAAAAAAAAAATTTCTTTGGGATAAAGACGTGGTAGTGGTATTTCTCATTCAAAGAGTATGTGTGGTTTTATAGCTCTTTTGGCATAGTTCTAAATTGCTCTCCAAAATGACTGAATCCATATACAACTTCACCAGCAGTGCATCATTTCAATTTTCCCTCATCCCTTCCAACATTTGTCTTTTTCCTTTTCTTTCAAATTAGCCAATTTGATAGGTGTGGGGTGGCAGTTCAAAGTAGTTTAAATTTTCATTTCTCTAATAAATAGTGACAGTGTTTTTCATATGACTATAGATAACTTTGATTTATTTGTCTGAATAGTCTGTTCATAACCTTTGAACTTTTTTCACATGAGAAATGGCTATTATTGCTATAAATTTGACTCAGTTTAGTTTTTTCATCATGTCAGTACTAGTTGCTAGGTAATGCACTGGAGAGGTAAGTGAAGAAGAAAGAGAGATAGAAACAGCGAGACAGACATAGAGACAGACATAAACACAGAGACAGAGAAAGACCAAGAAAATATATTTGTTATTTACCAAAGGTTAAATATTAACATCCTTTGGCCTAAAGTTTCCAGAACAAGGTATATACCCCCAAAGATATAAATAAATATGTCATCTAAATCAAAGTACTCATTCTACGACTATTTTGATGTAGCAAAGACCTGCAAACAAATTAAGTGTTCATCTATTGGGAAAGGGCTAAACAAATTGCAAAATACAAATATAATGGAATATTACTGTGGCATAATAAATTACTAACATAAAGAATTAAGACTAAAAAATGGGAAGATGGATATGATACAGTAGACAGATTGTGGACCCACAACCCACCAAATCTGGATTGAAATCATAGGTTTGACTTGCTACCTTATGACCTTGGACAAATCACTTCAACTTTGAGTCTCATGGTGCTGATCCATAAAATGAAGAGGATGGATGAAATGGTGTCTGAGTTCCTTTCTAGTTCGAAATCCACAATCTTTGATGCGATGTAATGTGAAGTAAGTAAAATCAGGTCAATGACACACACAATGATAATAACAAAATAAATGGAAAGAGAAAAGAAACTAAATTTTTTAAAAAAAAGAAGGAAGGGAAGAGAATGGAAGGGAAAATATGATAATAGTCCATTTAATTCTCAATGTAGAATATTGACTTCTTGATAATACCAAAGCTGACTAAGAATTACAAGTCTTTAGTGTATCATGGCTCAGTGGAAATATTAGTCTTGAGTCATAAGAAACTTAGGTGTGAATCCTACATCGGTTGCTTATGAGTTATTTTGTAATGAGCAAGGCACTCAGATTCTCTGAACCTCAGTTTCCTTACCTGTAAAATAGTTTTACTTCCATCACAAGATACATGCAAAGATCAAAATAGATGTTTTTACAAAACTGAAAGCACTACATAAATGTCTGATATCATTTTAATATTTTACAGAGTAGATGTAGGAACCTGATTATTATCATCATTATGATCATACCAGTATTTAACATAACAGCAAAACAGAAGTGTATTGCTTTCTTCCAATCACTGGATTAGTGATTCCTTCCATAAATCAATGGTTTAAAAAATTATAAAAACAAGCACAGCACTCCAAAAACCAATGAAATACCTTTAAGAAATCCATAAAGACTTGAACATACCTGAATGAATATAGCCATTGTCAGTGGCAAAAGTTGTGAGACTATGGGGAACATGAGTAATTTGTCTAGGAAATATTAGTCCTTTTGGGATCTTTTCCTTGCATTACATAATTTTAAAAAAAAAGTTTCACTTAAAGAAATGACCTTTGGAGATCGTTGCAGCAGACATTGTAGCAAAGCTATTGGATTCAGGTGATTAATTCAAATCTAGGATTTGATATGTGCTGTAACCCTGACAAACTATAACCCTGGGAAAATCATTAATCTCTCTGAGTCTCAGTTGCCTCATCTATAACACTATTCTTTCCCATATGCTAATATAAACCTTCACAGGGCACGTGACCAACGTATTGGAGGCCTGTTTCTAGGTCTTTTCACATATTAAGCGTAGCAATGAGGGACTTTTATCATTCATTTAACATTTTCTTTTATCATTATCTCTTGCTGTATGTCAGCACCACCTCCTTTTCCCTCTATTTCCTGGAAAATGTCTTTTATTCCACGTCTTGAACAAATCAATCGTAGGAATATTCATTTATACCTAACATGCATTTCTCCATTGGCGCCTGGTTGGCCACAATTTTGACTTCCTAAAATTTTGGTGTTAAAATGCTTTCTTTTTAAAATGATTTGTATGGTTTTTTTTTGGTTTAATTTTACTCAGAGGTGTGTATGTGTGCTTGTGTATGTTTGTGTGTGTAGGTGTGAATGTGACTAGGTTCAGATTATTAAAATGATCTTTCTTAAATAGGGTCCCTAAAATTTAAAGTATTCTAATAATATAGGCTAAAAGCTTCCGAGTTTCTTTCTTTTTTTTTTTTTACCATTGTCTAACTGGTGCCTCCTTCTCCACAGTGACTGGTAAAAAGAGCTTTAAAATCCTTTGTTTACCTCTGGGTCCTCTGAGATGAACTGGAAGAAAAAGATGAGTAAAGGAGAGCCTGAATGCAAGAGTACAATGCAGTGGCTATGGAACACTTAGGAGAATGGGTTACGGGGAGGCCAAGGCATTCTCTGGTCCTGAGTAAATTTAAGCCCCAAAGTCTGCAGGACCCTGAGGGAAGGGTCAAGGGATATTTGCATATTGTTTTTCTTTCTCTTCATTGTCTGGGAAAGTATTTTGCTGAATCAATTTGTTCCAATCAGCTAGATTCCTTCTGAAGCTTGCCGTAAACAGTGGTGCTCCAGATATTTGAAGAAGCACATTGCCAATTTGAGGCATTTCAGCACCACAATTTAATAGTGGAATACCTTTTCAATTATTCACTTGCCCCGAAGATTAGTAAAACTAAAGAAAAAGTACACAACTATTTCATTAAGGTTATGTATATAGAGGCACAGATACATGCAGAGTTTTAACCATTAAGTTATTATATTCTATTATGTTATGTTATATTATACTTTCTTTTTTCCCCCTCACAATTCACAGTCTATTGTGTCCAAACTAGCCTGGTAATTGTCCAATTCAAAATATTAAAATATTCACATAGTAAGGGAACAAAATTCATGAAAAGGTATTTGTTACCCTGATGGAGGGAACGTGTGCAGAATATATGTTAAATAAGACATTTCCTGTGGATGCTGAGTTCCTCCAGATACTTTTGTTTGTGGGTGACATTGGGTAGGTTGCATCAAGTTCCAGAACTCTAGAGGTCTCCTGGAAGAGATCTAAGAGTTGTGTCTAATTACTCATGCAGAAAATACCAAACATATAAAGACTTTCTATTGTCCAAATTATTGCATCAGGTTGAATGGACAACGTGTAGTAGCTGCGCATTAGAATTCACAAAGAATCAGGCCCAACACTGAAAAAGAAATGTAATGGATTTCCTTGAGGAAATTGCAAAGTTCCTTCAATGGCACCACACTTCATCCACACAATCCCTAAAAGGTTCCTTGTACCTCGGGGTGTAGATGAGGGGGTTCATCATCAGAATAATCACTGTGTAGATTAGGGAGCCTACTTTATCAGTGTCAGAGGAATGACTCGATTTTAGCTAAAGGTACATGAGGATGGCTGTGCCATAAAATGTTATGATGAATATCACATGGGAATATATTTTCAATATTGGTAGTCTCTGAGTGGTGGTGCATATCCTTGAAACACAGGATACAAATATTTCCAAAGAACTCTGAAAATGCGTATCCTGCAGAGACCAACAGCAAGGTGTATAATACTAGTAAGGAAGTCCATGGAAGAACAGGAGTAAAACAGATCAACAAGGAAATTGTAGAGCAATTTTATTTTTCCCATATCATCTCAAAAATTTAAATTTTATGTCATGATTTTCTAAAATGAATATATCTTTATATTCCTAAAACAGCACCTTTCATGTGATAGAAATTATGTTTTGAATGCAAGTATGCATTATTAAATGGACCTATTTGCTATTTTAAATCAATTTATTTAGTGATGGCCTAATAATAAAATATTCATAGGGTCAGTCTCTCGATAAGCATTCACTGAGCACCTAATGAGTGCCAAGCACTGTGCTAAGTGCTGAGGATATAAAGAAAGACAAAAGGCAGTCACAGCTCTTCAGGAGCTTACTAACAAATGGAGGAGATAAGTAGCAAACAAATATGTAGAAACATGTAATATACAGGAAAAATCAGATACAGTCAACAGAAGGAAGGCCATAAAATTAAGAAGTATTGGGAAAAGGCTTTCTATAGAATATAGAATTCATGTAGTACTTGAAGGAACCAGAAGGTAGAGATGAGGAAGAAGGGCATTCTAGACATAGGGAACAGCTAGAGAAATTGCACAGCCCCCAGAGATGAAGCATTTTATTCAGGGAACAACAAGGAGGCCAATGTCACTGGAGTGAAGAGTAGGTAGTGACAGTATAAGGTTAAAGAAGATTGGAAAGGTATGGAAGAGGAGATGGTAAGGGGGTTAAATTATAAATGGCTTTGAATACCAAAGAAAGAATTTTGCATTTAATCCTAGTGGTGATAAGGGAGCCTCTGGATTTTATTGAACTGGAGAGAGGGTTATGATTAGACACACTTTAGGAAAATCACTTTGGTAGCTGAATGGAGGATAGACTAGAGTGGGGAAGAGACTTCAGATATTTAAATCCACACATAGGATATTGCAATTTTCCAAGTATGAGGTGATGAGGGTCTGATGCAGGGTGATGGCAGTATCATAGGAGACAAGGCGATATATTCTAGAGATTTTGCAAAGGTGAAAGGCTTTGGCAGCATATTTGATATGGCATGTGATAGTCAGGAGTTTAGAATGACACCTATGTTGTAAGGCTGAGATCCTTCCTTACAACAACCCTGGGAAGTATGCAGTACAGCAAAACTACCTATTTACACATGAAGAAAATGAATTTAAAGTGGCTTGCCTAGTAATGATATGAATGGTTAAGTGTCCAAAGAAACAATTGCAAACTATTCTCATGACTAAAGTCAAGAACTCTATGAACTATGCATTGCTGTGGAACCTACTTTCCTTCTAACTTTCTGCAAGGCATTTTTCACTTCCTTGTTCCTCAGGCTGTAGATGAGGGGATTCAGCATGGGAATAATCACTGTGTAGAAAAGGGAGGCTGTTTTATCAGTATCCAAGGAATGACTCGATTTGGGCTGAAGGTACATGAAGATAATTGTACCATAAAATATAGTGAGGGATATTAGATGGGAAGAACAGGTAGAAAGTGCTTTCTGCCTCCCTGTAACAGAGTGGATCCTCAGGATAGAAATAAGGATAAACACATAGGAGATGAGGACAATTAGAAGAGAAAGAAGAGTGTTGAAACCAGCAATGACAAATAGCAACATTTCTTTGACATGAGTATCAGAACAGGCCAAGGCCACCAAAGGGACATCGTCACAGTAGAAGTGATTAATTACGTTAGAGGCACAGAAAGACAAATGGAATGTAAAAGTGGTCTGTAGGAT
>NW_020950827.1:0-4469 GCF_900497805.2 Vombatus ursinus
CATCATATTGATAATATCCCATTATATTCATATGCCATAATTTGATCGGTTATTTCACAATTTCCATATGCTCACACCATTAGTTTCTAGTTTCTTTTCTACCAAAAAAAGAGATAAATATGTGTGTGTATATACATATACATATATACATATATGCATACACAATTTATAGGACCTTTAATTTCTTTGGGGAAGGATTATATATCTAGTAAGGATATCACTGGGTCAAAGTGTGTACCTAATTTAATAACTTTTGGGGTCTCGTTACAGATTCTTTTCCAGTATGTCAATATAAATTCATAACTCCACTAATAATACATTGCTATGTTTATTTTCTCAAGCCCTTCCAATATTTGTTATTTTCTGTAAACTTTGCCAAATTGATGGGTATGAAGAACCTCAGAGTTATTTTAATTTGCATTTATCTAATTATTAATGATGATGCATTTTTTTTTCATGTAGCTATAGAAAGTTTGGAGCTAACTATTGACTCCTTTGACCATTTATTAATTGGTGAATAGCTCTTATTCTTAATTATTTTCAATCATATCCTATTAATTTTAATCACAGTCATATTTTGGAAATCAGACCTTTTTTAGAGAAACTTTCTAGGCTTATTGCACATGAGTATAATTTATAGATATCATGTTTGTTTGTTTCTTTTTTTTCCTGGAATCTGACCTACACAAGATGGCATGATAATTTCCATTTCCCATCTTCATGCCTTTGCATAGACAGTTCCCCAAAACCAACAATGCATTCCATTATCACCTATAGGTCTTAGAATTCCTTGTTGTCTTCAGGGCTCAGCTCATGTACCTCTCCTATTCTGTCTCTCTGTGTCTCTATCTATTTCCTAGTCTGTCTCTTCATCTCTGATTCTGTCTCTGTCTTTGTGATTATCACATATATTTGTGTAATACCCTGTTGCAGTAATTATCTCATTTGAAGACTAGAGGAGTATAAGGCTCAGAATTGATCAAAGGTCAAGCGGAAGCACTTCAAAGATATATTTTATTATCAGGGTCATGCCGCCCGGTGACAGAGAGATCTAATTGGCTTGCCTCCATTTTGTGCCGACCTTTGCCTTTTATATTTAGGCATGTATATCTTCTGATTGGCTGGCAACGTATCATTGGAACGTCCTTTGGCAATCCTGATTGGTGGATGTTCTAATGAGGAGATGACCCAAGAGTTCACAGCTCCTCCCCCATTGTATCATTACTGGGAGGAGAAGGACTGCTCAGGTGGGCAGATCCCTACAGCTTCGCTATAGCTAAGGAAAATTGTTTTTCAATATGGCTGACTTGTCACTCTGTGAACATCTAAATTTGTATCTTCATGATGGGGTTAGCCTGGATCATCTTTAAGTTCCTTTGCACTTTTGACATTCTATGAGGATCATCATCACCCTCAAATTGGGTCATATCCCTCAACCCTGTTTATCAATATAGTTCCCTGCACAAAGTAGACAATTACAGAGAATGGGACTGAAATGAATGCTTATCAAAATGCTGATCTTTGAGGAAGAAACTTGGACTCACTAAAAGCACTCACTGATTTTTTTGTAATGCCATACATCTACAAGTCATGGAATACCAGTCTCTGAAGAATTACTTGTGAGTTATCCAAAGGAACACATCATATTATCAGTCTAAAATTTCAGGGAATCGGTCTAATTGGCATCATCTTATGTAAAATATTACAGGGAGAGGAATTAGGCCTGTCAGGTAGCCAGATTAAAAAATAAAATGATTTCTGTCTCTTCTTCCTTTCCTTCCTCCCACCATTTCTCTATGTCTCTTCCTTTTCTTCCTCTCTCTATCTCTATATGTAAATGTGTCTACTGTTATTTTATATATGTACAAAATGATATATATGTATTCATGTATAATAAAGAAATATTAATGCATGCATTGTTAACTTTATATTTATTCAATATGTATACTTTATATGTTCTTTGTGTATATAATTCATTAGAATGTGAACATTATGAACGGAGATTGTTTCATTCTTTGTACTTGTGTTTCCAGTGCCTAGCCCAAAGTCTGGCACATAGGAGGAACTTAATAAACAGTTTTTTTTTAATTGATTCAATTGTCCAACATTGTACTCATTTTATGGCTGAAAGATACAGAGAAAGGCCCTACTATGGAAGATTTCTATGAAAACATAGACAAGAGTGAAAAAGGATAAGAAGGTGGAGATGTGTTGTACTCATAACGAGATCATACAAATCTTACAAGAATCAAAATTAAGCATGGTGGCATATCCTTACTTCCACAGTTCAAGGTGTGATTCGTTGGAGTACTTCATACTAATTCAGTATACAATGTCTGTTCAACTCAGAAGGTGGTCTTCAAGAGTTATGTCTAGTTTTTTTTTCCTTTACTTTACTTTCAATGTCGTGGTGAAACCCTCAGAACCTTAATAATTGTTCTCATGAAACAGAAATGTGATCTGTCATCTGCTCTGTGTTTGAAGCTTTTTCAACTAGGTAGAAGCTTCTAGAACATGTGATGAGCTGATACTGTCTTTGAGAATCCAGGGTCACTTGTCATGCCTCAATGAGGCACCAGAATATGACTTTAATTATCAATAAATAGAAGTAAATAAAGAACACTGGGAATATAAGATAGTATGCATTAGCTGGAGGAAAGAATCTATCATATACAATTTGAAATTGAGTATGCAGGTCCATTCAGTAAAAATCGCTGATCTTGTAGCTCTGTGGAGACAAAGAGTGCTCATTTCTTTTCTACTTTCCACTATCCTTATGGGGATAGAAAAACTGAGAGGGGAACTTTAGATTATATCATCATAGTAACCTTGTACAACATAGATGACAATTCATCCATAACTCTTCTTTTGTGATTTTTTTTCCCCATTTCCTACCATAAACCCTCCACCAAGGATACACCCAAGGAATTGGAGGCCTGTTTCTCGGTCTTTTCACATTATGAAATACCAATGAGGGATTTTAATCATTCTTTTAACATTCTCTTTCATCATGCTCTCTTGCTATATGTCTTGGCCACTTTCTTTTCCTATTATAATTTTCCTGGGAAATGTCTTTTAATCTACTTCTTGAGCAAATCAATGATGGGAATATTCTATAATTCATTTATACCTAATATGTGTTTCTCCATTGGCCCCTGGTCACACATAATTTTGACTTCCTGTAGTTTTCGTGTTAAAAATGATTCCCTTTAAAAATTATTTGTACGGGATTTTTGGTTGTTTTTGGTGTGTTGTACAGGAGAGGGGTGTTGTTGTTTATGGTGATGATGGGTGTCTGTGTGTGTTTGTATATGACCAGTTATAATCATTAAAATGACCTTCAAATCTGGTGCCTAAAATTGAAAGCACTCTAAAAATGTAGCCTGAAAGCTTTCAGATTTAATTTTCTTTTATATTGGGTAGCTGATATTTCCTACTTCATGGTAAAAAAAGGGTTGTAGAATGCTGTTTTTTAATCAATTAAATTCCTTTTTGTGCCTGTCACAAGTAGTAGCGTGTTGATTATTTGAAGAAGTGCATTACAAATTTTAGGTATTTGAGTACTACAATGTAGCACTGGAATACCTTTCCTATCACTCACCCTGAAGATTAATAAAAATAAATAAATAAATCAAATATTTAAATAAGGTTATGTATTCAGAGGCATAGAAACATGTAGAGTTTCAACCATCAAGTTATTATATTCCATTATGTTATGCCCTATTATACTTTCTAGCTACAATTTAAAGTCTGTTGCCCAAATTAGCTTGTTAATTAATTATATAACTCAAATATTAAAATATTCACAAACAAAATTATGAAATGTTATTTGCTACTCTGATGGGGGAGTTGGATATGACAACTTGGGAAAGTACACAGTACAATTACTAAAATGACCAATTTACACATGAATAAAATGAATTGAAAATGGTTTGCCTACAATCATATAAATAGCTGTGTCCAAAGCAACAATTGCAAACTATTCTCATGACTAAAGTACAGAACTCTATGAACTATGCATTGCTGTGGAACCTACTTTCCTTCTAACTTTCTGCAAGGCATTTTTCACTTCCTTGTTACTCAGGCTGTAGATGAGGGGATTCAGCATGGGAATAATCACCGTGTAGAAAAGGGAGGCTATTTTATCAGTATCCAGGGAATGACATGAAGATAACTGTGCCATAAAATATGGTGACGGATATTAGATGGGAAGAACAGGTAGAAAAGGCTTTTTGTCTTCCCTTTGCAGAGTGGATCCTCAGGATAGAAATGAGGATAAACACATAGGAGATGAGGACAATTACAAGAGAAAGAAGAGTGTTGAAACCAGCAATGACAAATAGCAACATTTCTTTGACATGAGTATCAGAACAGGCCAAGGCTACCAAAGGGACATCGTCACAGTAGAAGTGATTAATTACATTAGAGGCACAGAAAGACAAATGGAATGTAAAAGTGGTCTGTAGGAT
>NW_020950828.1:0-1271 GCF_900497805.2 Vombatus ursinus
AGGAGAATGAATTCAGTCAGCACTGAATGATTGCTTTTGGCCATGGAGTGTGTGTTGAAGCGTAGCATCCAAAAGTCACCAGTGCAAAAGTCCACTAAATCAGCTTGGCTTTGGTTGTGATCAATGGAATACTAGAAGGTACCTCCTGGTCCAGGGATACTTGACAAGGTCTAATAATTGCAATTGGAGTTATCTTAATATTTCAGTACCAGGAGGAATTTCTCCAGATGGAAATTTTATTTAAAAAATCCTCAGACCTCCTATTAAAGAAGAAATTAATTTGAACCTTATAAATGCATATTTAGTATTTCAATCAATATTCCAAACAGTTACAAACTGTCTCTGGTACTGAGGGAAAGGGATAAGTCATGGGAATTAGAGCTAGAAAAGACTTTAGAAATCATCTAGTTCAAAACCTTTATTTCTTAGGTGAGGAAAGTGAGACTTACGGAGAAGAATTGTCCAAAGTTATACATGGAGTAAGTGATAAATCCTAGATTAAAAACCAGATCTTCAGAGTCCAAATCCAGTGACCTTTCCACTATACCAAGTGGTGGTCCAAACTAAATGTCTAAGTTTTTGAATTAAAAGTATTCATCCATTCATGGATGACGAATACTAGCAAATTATTAAGAGAAAGTATAATGCCTGAGGGTTAGAGGTAAGAAGTGATACTGTAGATCTCTGGAGCTGGAATCAGAAGACTTGTTCCAATGGTCTCTCTGCCATTTGCTTTCTCTGTGACACTGAACACGTAACTCACTTATCCTCTCTAATCTTCACTTTCCACTGGTATGAAACCAGTATGACATTGACTACATTGCTTCCCTCACAGGGTTCTTGGTAAAAATCAAATGAGCCCATGAATGGAAAACTGTTTCATAAACTATAAAACACTTTAAAAATGCAAGATTTTATTTTATTCTTCTCCTATACACCCTCCCACAATATTGAAAGCTCCCCTTGACAAGAGGTACTGGAGTAGGACTGAGAGAAGAAAGGTATTGCAGAAGTAAAGCAATTGTCATCTTTCTGACTCTGCATATAACCTTCAGAATGTGCTACCTATAGTACCAAACCATAATCTAAGAGTAGAAAAGAAAAGAAAAGATCATGGATAACCTCAAAATACAGAAAAGGATCCTAACAAACTAAAATATTTCATTTTGAATTCTCCATGTTTCTAGGACAGCAGAAAAATGGCAAATTATTTCTTGACCTATCTATTTATGTTAATTCTTCCCATCTAGTTGATTCTGCCTACTTTCTTT
>NW_020950829.1:0-1303 GCF_900497805.2 Vombatus ursinus
AGAGTTTGGAGGTCTGTCCTGTCTGTGAGTCCTAGGAGAATGAATTCGGTCAGCACTGAATGAATGCTTTTGGCCATGGAGTGTGTGTTGAAGTGTAGCATCCAAAAGTCACCAGAGCAAAAGTCCACTAAATCAGCTTGGCTTTGGTTGTGATCAATGGAATACTAGAAGGTACCTCCTGGTCCAGGGATACTTGACAAGGTCTAATAATTGCAATTGGAGTTATCTTAATATTTCAGTACCAGGAGGAATTTCTCCAGATGGAAATTTTATTTAAAAAATCCTCAGACCTCCTATTAAAGAAGAAATTAATTTGAACCTTATAAATGCATATTTAGTATTTCAATCAACATTCCAAACACTTCAAAACTGTCTCTGGTACTGAGAGAAAGGGATAGGTCATGGGAATTAGAGCTAGAAAAGACTTTAGAAATCATGTAGTTCAAAACCTTTATTTCTTAGGTGAGGAAAGTGAGACTTACAGAGAAGAATTGTCCAATGTTATACATGGAGTAAGTGATAAATCCTAGATTAAAAAACAGATCTTCAGAGTCCAAATCCAGTGACCTTTCCACTATACCAAGTGGTGGTCCAAACTAAATGTCTAAGTTTTTGAATTAAAAGTATTCATCCATTCATGGATGATGAATACTAGCAAATTATTAAGAGAAAGTATAATGCCTGAGGGTTAGAGGTAAGAAGTGATACTGTAGATCTCTGGAGCTGGAATCAGAAGACTTGTTCCAATGGTCTCTGTGCCATTTGTTTTCTCTGTGACACTGATCAAGTAACTCACTTATCCTCTCTAATCTTCACTTTCCACTGGTATGAAACCAGTATGATATTGACTACATTGCTTCCCTCACAGGGTTCTTGGTAAAAATCAAATGAGCCCATGAATGGAAAACTGTTTCATAAACTATAAAACACTTTAAAAATGCAAGATTTTATTTTATTCTTCTCCTATGCACCCTCCCACAATATTGAAAGTTCCCCTTGGCAAGAGGTACTGGAGTAGGACTGAGAGAAGAAAGGTATTGCAGAAGTAAAGCAATTGTCATCTTTCTGACTCTGCATATAACCTTCAGAATGTGCTACCTATAGTACCAAACCATAATCTAAGAGCAGAAAAGAAAAAAAAGATCATGGATAACCTCAAAATACAAAAAAGTATCCTAACAAACTAAAATATTTCATTTTGAATTCTCCATGTTTCTAGGACAGCAGAAAAATGGCAAATTATTTCTTGACCTATTTATTTATGTTAATTCTTCCCATCTAGTTGATTCTGCCTACTTTCTTT
>NW_020950830.1:0-4498 GCF_900497805.2 Vombatus ursinus
CATCATATTGATAATATCCCATTATATTCATATGCCATAATTTGATCAGTTATTTCACAATTTCCATATGCTCACACCACTAGTTTCTAGTTCTTTTCTACCAAAAAAAGAGATAAATATGTGTGTGTATATACATATACATACATACATATATACACACACAATTTATAGGACCTTTTCTTCTTTAATTTCTTTGGGGAAGGGTTATATATCTAGTAAGGATATCACTGGGTCAAAGTGTGTACCTAATTTAGTAACTTTTGGGTTCTCGTTACAGATTCTTTTCCAGTATGTCAATATAAATTCATAACTCCACTAATAATACATTGCTGTGTTTATTTTCTCAAGCCCTTCCAGTATTTGTTATTTTCTGTAAACTTTGCCAAATTGATGGGTATGAAGAATCTCAGAGTTATTTTAATTTGCATTTATCTAATTATTAGTGATGATGCATTTTTTTTCATGTAGCTATAGAAAGTTTGGAGCTAACTATTGACTCCTTTGACCATTTATTAGTTGGTGAATAGCTCTTATTCTTAATTATTTTCATTCATATCCTATTAATTTTAATCACAGTCATATCTTGGAAATCAGACCTTTTTTAGAGAAACTTTCTAGGCTTATTGCACATGAGTATAATTTATAGATATCATGTTTGTTTGTTTGTTTTTTCCTGGAATCTGACCTACACAAGATGGCATGATAATTTCCATTTCCCATCTCCGTGCCTTTGCAAAGACAGTTCCCCAAAACCAACAATGCATTCCATTATCACCAATAGGTCTTAGAATTCCTTGCTGTCTTCAGGGCTCAGCTCATGTACCTCTCCTATTCTGTCTCTCTGTGTCTCTATCTATTTCCTAGTCTGTCCCTTCATCTCTGATTCTGTCTCTGTCTTTGTGATTATCACGTATATTTGTGTAATACCCTGTTGCAGTAATTATCACATTTTAAGACTAGAGGAGTATAAGGCTCAGAATTGATCAAAGGTCAAGCGGAAGGACTTCAAAGATATATTTTATTATAAGGGTCATGCCACCTGGTGACAGAGATATCTAATTGGCTTGCCTCCATTTTGTGCCGACCTTTGCCTTTTATATTTAGGCATGTATATCTTCTGATTGGCTGACAACGTATCATTGGAACGTCCTTTGGCAATCCTGATTGGTGGATGTTCTAATGAGGAGATGACCCAAGAGTTCACAGCTCCTCCCCCATTGTATCATTACTGGGAGGAGAAGGACTGCTCAGGTGGGCAGATCCCCACAGCTTCGCTATAGCTAAGGAAAATTGTTTTTCAATATGGCTGACTTGTCGCTCTGTGAACATCTAAATTTGTATCTTCATGATGGGGTTAGCCTGGATCATCTTTAAGTTCCTTTGCACGTTTGACATTCTATGAGCATCATCATCACCCTCAAATTGGGTCATATCCCTCAACCCTGTTTATCAATATAGTTCCCTGCACAAAGTAGACAATTACAGAGAATGGGACTGAAGTGAATGCTTATCAAAATGCTGATCTTTGAGGAAGAAACTTGGACTCACTAAAAGCACTCACTGATTTTTTTGTAATGCCATACATCTATGAGTCATGGAATACCAGTCTCTGAAGAATTATTTGCGGGTTATCCAAAGGAACACATCATATTATCAGTCTAAAATTTCAGGGAAGCAGTCTAATTGGCATCATCTTATGTAAAATATTACAGGGAGAGGAGTTAGTCCTGTCAGGTAGCCAGATTAAAAAATAAAATTATCTCTGTCTCTTCTTCCTTTCCTTCCTCCCACCATTTCTCTACGTCTCTTCCTTTTCTTCCTCTCTCTATCTCTGTATGTAAATGTGTCTACTGTTATTTTATATATGTACAAAATGATATATATGTATTCATATATAATAAAGAAATATTAATGCATGCATTGTTAACTTTATATTTATTCAATATGTATACTTTATATGTTCTTTTTGTATATAATTCATTAGAATGTAAACATTATGAACGGAGATTGTTTCATTCTTTGTACTTGTGTTTCCAGTGCCTAGCCCAAAGTCTGGCACATAGGAGGAACTTAATAAACAGTTTTTTTTAATTGATTCAATTGTCCAACATTGTACTCATTTTATGGCTGAAAGATATAGAGAAAGGCCCTACTATGGAAGATTTCTACGAACACATAGACAAGAGTGAAAAAGGATAAGAAGGTGGAGATGTGTTGTACTTATAATGAGATCATACAAATCTTACAAGAATCAAAATTAAGCATGGCTACATATCCTTACTTCCACAGTTCAAGGTGTGATTCGTTGGAGTACTTCATACTAATTCAGTGTTCAATGTCTCTTCAACTCAGAAGTTGGTCTTCAAGAGTTATGCCTATTTTTTTTTCCTTTACTTTACTTTCAATGTCGTGGTGAAACCTTCAGAACCTTGCTAATTGTTCTGATGAAACAGAAATGTGATCTGTCATCTGCTCTGTGTTTAAAGCTTTTCCAACTAGGTAGAAACTTCTAGAACATGTGATGAGCTGACACTGTCTTTGAGAATCCAGGGTCACTTGTCATGCCTCAATGAGGCACCAGAATATGACCTTAATAATCAATAAATAGAAGTAAATAAAGAACACAGGGAATATAAGATAGTATACATTAGCTGGAGGAAAGAATGTATCATATGAAATTTGAAATTGAGTATGCGGGTCCATTAAGTAAAAATCGCTGATCGTGTAGCTCTGTGGAGACAAAGACTGCTCATTTCTTTTCTACTTTCCCCTATCCTTATGGGGATAGAAAAACTGAGAGGGGAACTTTAGATTATATCATCATAGTAACCTTGGACAACATAGATGACAATGCATCCATAACTCTTCTTTTGTGATTTTTTTTCCCCATTTCCTACCATAAACCCTCCACCAAGGATGTACCCAAGGAATTGGAGGCCTGTTTCTCGGTCTTTTCACATTTCGAACATACCAATGAGGGATTTTAATCATTCTTTTAACATTCTCTTTCATCATGCTCTCTTGCTATATGTCTGGGCCACTTCCTTTTCCTATTATAATTTTCCTGGGAAATGTCTTTTAATCTACTTCTTGAGCAAATCAATGATGGGAATATTCTATAATTCATTTATACCTAATATGTGTTTCTCCATTGGCCCCTGGTCACACATAATTTTGACTTCCTGTAGTTTTCATGTTAAAAATGATTCCCTTAAAAATTATTTGTGCGGGATTATTGGTTGGTTTTGGTGTGTTGTACAGGAGAGGGGTGTTGTTGTTTATGGTGATGATGGGTGTGTGTGTGTGTTTGTATATGACCAGTTATAATCATTAAAATGACCTTCAAATCTGGTGCCTAAAATTGAAAGCACTCTAAAAATGTAGCCTGAAAGCTTTCAGATTTCATTTTCTTTTATATTGGGTAGCTGATATTTCCTACTTCATGGTAAGAAAGGGTTGTAGAATGATGTTTTTTAATCAATGAAATTCCTTTTTGTGCCTGTCACAAGTAGTAGTGTGTTGATTATTTGAAGAAGTGCATTACAAATTTTAGGTATTTGAGTACTACAATGTGGCACTGGAATTCCTTTCCTATAATTCACTTACCCTGAAGATTAATAAAAATAAATAAATAAATCAAATATTTAAATAAGGTTATGTATACACAGGCATAGAAACATGTAGAGTTTCAACCATCAAGTTATTATATTCTATTATGTTATGCCCTATTATACTTTCTAGCTACAATTTAAAGTCTGTTGCCCAAATTAGCTTGTTAATTAATTATATAACTCAGATATTAAAATATTCACAAACAAAATTATGAAATGGTATTTGCTACTCTGATGGAGGAGTTGGGGATGACAACTTGGGAAAGTACACAGTACAATTACTAAAATGACCAAGTTACACATGAATAAAATGAATTGTAAATGGTTTGCCTACAATCATATAAATAGCTGTGTCCAAAGCAACAATTGCAAACTATTCTCATGACTAAAGTCGAGAACTCTATGAACTATGTATTGCTGTGGAACCTACTTTCCTTCTAACTTTCTGCAAGGCATTTTTCACTTCCTTGTTCCTCAGGCTATAGATCAGGGGATTCAGCATGGGAATAATCACCGTGTAGAAAAGGGAGGCTATTTTATCAGTATCCAGGGAATGACTCGATTTGGGCTGAAGGTACATGAAGATAACTGTGCCATAAAATATGGTGACGGATATTAGATGGGAAGAACAGGTAGAACAGGCTTTTTGTCTTCCCTTTGCAGAGTGGATCCTCAGGATAGAAATAAGGATAAACACATAGGAGATGAGGACAATTACAAGAGAAAGAAGAGTGTTGAAACCAGCAATGACAAATAGCAACATTTCTTTGACGTGAGTATCAGAACAGGCCAAGGCTACCAAAGGGACATCGTCGCAGTAGAAGTGATTAATTATGTTACAGGCACAGAAAGACAAATGGAATGTAAAAGTGGTCTGTAGGATTCCA
>NW_020950831.1:0-2085 GCF_900497805.2 Vombatus ursinus
GAAATGAATGGGTTGCCCAGGTGAGTTTCCATGTTCTCTACCTCGAACCTAGGACTGACTATGGGTGCCTGCTGCCCCCTCGTGGTGATGGTGGGAAAATGCAGAACCCAATTATTGGGGAGAGATTGGAATGAAATGGGAATTGTAGGGTGGGACATCCTCAGGCCTCAGGCTAAGGAAGAAGAGAAAGCCTCGGGCTCCTGGGGGATTGGGTATCCTCCGATATTTGGATGGGATTGAGGGGTGGGGGGTAGGTGGGGAGCCTCAGACTTTAGGCTGCCAGAAGAGATAACTTTAGATCTCTGAGGCAAACCTGAGATGAAGGAGGGTATGGTCACATCCATCCTGAGTTCTTCCAGTTTCCAGATAGACACACTGAGGATGGACAGAATGGAGGTTCTCGCCTCACCCTGAGCATGCAGGCTCAGGTCCTCAGCCCCCCACTCTAGACTCTCTGAGTCCTGTGCACCTCAGGGGCCCTGTCAGTCATGGGGAACAGAGTTGGGTAGGAGAGAGGGGTAGGAACTGGGCCTGAACCCAGGGCTCTGAAGGCCTCACCTATGGCAGTCCTGACCATATTTAGGAGAGTGTTCACCATCTCTCTAGCTTTTCACCATCCTCTGGCCACCCCCCATCATAGCAACTCCCTGGAGAGTTCTTTCTTAAACAATGAAAATAATAGTGATGCTGCTAGCACATACGTCCACTCGAAGGTTTACAAAGTGATTTCCTCACAGTTGCCCTAAGTGGTAGGGAACACAGAATCGCCCTGTCGGGGAGGCAGCCTGGTACAATGATTAAACAAACTCTGGATTTGAGGTCTGATGGTGGGTTCAAATCCTGCCCCAGACCTTCCTAGCTGTATGACCCTGGGCAGGTCACAACCTCCTTCTACCCGTTTCCTCATTTGTAAAGTGAAGAGGTTAGATTAAATAACTCTGAGGTCCCTGCCAGTCAGGGACTTTAGAGATCCTCCATGATGCCTTCATTTTTGTCTCTGGCTGCCACATAGGGAATTGGGTCTTAGATCCATGATTTCATTGGCATAGGGAACTCTGGGAGGGTCAATGCCTTCTATAATCTAATGCAGACTTCCCTCTTCTTGACAACTTGTAGTGTTAAAACTTGTAAGTCTGGGGTCTGGAAACTTAAAAAATATTTTGATAATTGTATTTGAACATAATAGAACATAATAGTAATTTTCTGTGAATCCTGTGTATTTTATTTTATGCATTTAAAAACTTTATGCTGAGAAGGGGTGCATAGGCTTTACCAGACACTGCCAATGGGGTTCACAACAAAAAGGTAAAAAAGGTTGAGAATCTCTGATCTACGGAGACCTAAGGTGTTTTTTTTTGGGGGGGGGGGTGCCTGGAGGAAAGTGAAAAGACACGGTCCCTGCCCTCGGGGCCTCTCCATCCCAATCTGATTGGTATGAACTCCTCTTTTCCACCAAACTTTCCCTTCCTCCTAACTTTCCAATTAGTGTTGGGGGCACCAGCATCTCGCAATGACCCTGGCTAGCAGCCTCAGAATCATCCTTGACTTCCTCTCTCACCCCCATATTGAATCTGCTGCTAAGTCCTGTACACAAGGATAAGTCCTTCTCTCCTCTGACCTGCCCCCACCCCGTGGCAGGCCCTTATCATCTCACACCTGGAGTATTGGCATAGCCTGCAGGTGGGTCTGCCTGTTTCAGGTCCCTCCCCACTCCCATCCTTCCTCCGTTCAGCCACCAAAGTGATTTTCCTAAAGCTCAGGTCTGACCATGTCACCTCCCACTGTTCCATTCAGTCAACTCCAGAGACTCCCTATTAATTCCAGAATCAAATATAAAATCCCATTTGGCTTTTAAAGGCCATCATAACCTGGACCCTTCCTACCTTTCCAATTTTTTTATACCTTACTTCCCTTTATTTATTCTATAATCCTCAAAAAAAAAAAAAAGTCCTTCCATCTCCTGACTCCATCATTTTCTCTGCCTTTCCCCCATACCTAGAATGGACTCCCTCCTCATCTCTGCCCTACTGACCTCCCTGGCTTCCTTTAAGTCTCAGCTAAAATCCCACCTTCTACAGGAAGCCT
>NW_020950832.1:0-2089 GCF_900497805.2 Vombatus ursinus
AGGCTTCCTGTAGAAGGTGGGATTTTAGCTGAGACTTAAAGGAAGCCAGGGAGGTCAGTAGGGCAGAGATGAGGAGGGAGTCCATTCTAGGTATGGGGGAAAGGCAGAGAAAATGATGGAGTCAGGAGATGGAAGGACTTTTTTTTTTTTTTTTTGAGGATTATAGAATAAATAAAGGGAAGTAAGGTATAAAAAAATTGGAAAGGTAGGAAGGGTCCAGGTTATGATGGCCTTTAAAAGCCAAATGGGATTTTATATTTGATTCTGGAATTAATAGGGAGTCTCTGGAGTTGACTGAATGGAACAGTGGGAGGTGACATGGTCAGACCTGAGCTTTAGGAAAATCACTTTGGTGGCTGAACGGAGGAAGGATGGGAGTGGGGAGGGACCTGAAACAGGCAGACCCACCTGCAGGCTATGCCAATACTCCAGGTGTGAGATGATAAGGGCCTGCCACGGGGTGGGGGCAGGTCAGAGGAGAGAAGGACTTATCCTTGTGTACAGGACTTAGCAGCAGATTCAATATGGGGGTGAGAGAGGAAGTCAAGGATGATTCTGAGGCTGCTAGCCAGGGTCATTGCGAGATGCTGGTGCCCCCAACACTAATTGGAAAGTTAGGAGGAAGGGAAAGTTTGGTGGAAAAGAGGAGTTCATACCAATCAGATTGGGATGGAGAGGCCCCGAGGGCAGGGACCGTGTCTTTTCACTTTCCTCCAGGCACCCCCCCCCCCAAAAAAAAACACCTTAGGTCTCCGTAGATCAGAGATTCTCAACCTTTTTTACCTTTTTGTTGTGAACCCCATTGGCAGTGTCTGGTAAAGCCTATGCACCCCTTCTCAGCATAAAGTTTTTAAATGCATAAAATAAAATACACAGGATTCACAGAAAACTACTATTATGTTCTATTATGTTCAAATACAATTATCAAAATATTTTTTAAGTTTACAGACCCCAGACTTACAAGTTTTAACACTACAAGTTGTCAAGAAGAGGGAAGTCTGCATTAGATTATAGAAGGCATTGACCCTCCCAGAGTTCCCTATGCCAATGAAATCATGGATCTAAGACCCAATTCCCTATGTGGCAGCCAGAGACAAAAATGAAGGCATCATGGAGGATCTCTAAAGTCCCTGACTGGCAGGGACCTCAGAGTTATTTAATCTAACCTCTTCACTTTACAAATGAGGAAACGGGTAGAAGGAGGTTGTGACCTGCCCAGGGTCATACAGCTAGGAAGGTCTGGGGCAGGATTTGAACCCACCATCAGACCTCAAATCCAGAGTTTGTTTAATCATTGTACCAGGCTGCCTCCCCGACAGGGCGATTCTGTGTTCCCTACCACTTAGGGCAACTGTGAGGAAATCACTTTGTAAACCTTCGAGTGGACGTATGTGCTAGCAGCATCACTATTATTTTCATTGTTTAAGAAAGAACTCTCCAGGGAGTTGCTATGATGGGGGGTGGCCAGAGGATGGTGAAAAGCTAGAGAGATGGTGAACACTCTCCTAAATATGGTCAGGACTGCCATAGGTGAGGCCTTCAGAGCCCTGGGTTCAGGCCCAGTTCCTACCCCTCTCTCCTACCCAACTCTGTTCCCCATGACTGACAGGGCCCCTGAGGTGCACAGGACTCAGAGAGTCTAGAGTGGGGGGCTGACGACCTGAGCCTGCATGCTCAGGGTGAGGCGAGAACCTCCATTCTGTCCATCCTCAGTGTGTCTATCTGGAAACTGGAAGAACTCAGGATGGATGTGACCATACCCTCCTTCATCTCAGGTTTGCCTCAGAGATCTAAAGTTATCTCTTCGGGCAGCCTAAGGTCTGAGGCTCCCCACCTACCCCCCCACCCCTCAATCCCATCCAAATATCGGAGGATACCCAATCCCCCAGGAGCCCGAGGCTTTCTCTTCTTCCTTAGCCTGAGGCCTGAGGATGTCCCACCCTACAATTCCCATTTCATTCCAATCTCTCCCCAATAATTGGGTTCTGCATTTTCCCACCATCACCACGAGGGGGCAGCAGGCACCCATAGTCAGTCCTAGGTTCGAGGTAGAGAACATGGAAACTCACCTGGGCAACCCATTCATTTC
>NW_020950833.1:0-1012 GCF_900497805.2 Vombatus ursinus
TATATGTTTGTTAAATTGAATTGAGTTGAAATCACGCAGGTTGCTGACCGTTGATCTTTCTGGTATCCACACTCAAAAACCATTTCGTTAAAATGCCAACATTCTACTGGGGTAGCAGTGTTGTCATCACTCAGCAACCCTCTCTTGGAAACGTCAACATTGTACTGGCACAGCAGGGCAGCCATTTCATGAGAGAGGATGCTTCAAGTGATTGTTGTTGGATTTGCGCTTTTACCAGATAGGGTAAAAAATTGGCCTTCATCATCTAGATAAAGTGCAGTATATCATATACTTCTACTTGTAAGTCTTTATATAATTTGTGAGATTAGTTTGGAAAAAAGTAAGAGACATATAGCCATCAAAATAGCACGTGGGTGATGTGATCACCCAGCAGCTTCTAGGTTCGTAGTTTTATACCAAATCATACATACATACATACACATATATATACATATATGTAAATAGGTGTATCATAAATAATTGCATATTTGTATGTATGTATGTGTGTGTATATATATATACACATATATACACACATGAATATTAAATCATATTTGGAATCCAGAGCATTTGTTTTTTATTGTATTCAGTATTCCCAGTCACGTACTAGGCAATTAATATATATGTTTGTTAAATTGAATTGAGTTCAAATCACTGCAGGTTTCTGACCATTGATCTTTGTGCTAACCACACTCAAAAACCATTTCTTTAAAATGCCAACATTGTACTGGGGTAGCAGTGTTGTCATCACTCAGCAACCCTCTCTTGGAAAGGTCAACATTGTACTGGCACAGCAGGGCAGCCATTTCATGAGAGAGGATCTTTCAAGTGATTGTTGTTGGATTTGCAGTTTTACTGGAAAGGTAAAAAATTGGCCTTCATCTTCTACATAGAGTGCAGCACATCATATACTACTACTTGTAAGTCTTTATATAATTTGTGAGATTAATTTGGAAAAAAGTAAGAGACATATAGCCATCAAAATAACAGGTGGGTGATCTGATCTCCCAGC
>NW_020950834.1:0-1215 GCF_900497805.2 Vombatus ursinus
GTGTGCATTGTTGTCTCATGATAGAATGCAAACTCCTTGAGAGGAGGGATTAGTTCACTTGTTTTTAAATTTGTTTCTGCAGCAAAAAGCAAAACACCTGGCACATAGCGTGAATGAAATTAATGAAAAAGCATGTATTGAGTGGTTACTATGTGCAAAGCATTACTTTGTGTTGAGGAAACAAATAAAAAAGCAAGATAGCTTCTGCTTTCAAGGACCTTACATTTTAATTGGCAGAGATAATAAATATGGGAAGTTTGAGCTGTAAGTCAAATGAAAAATGTCAAGTGGTCCTTAGGGCACAGCAGCAAAGAAAATGGCAATGCACATTCTTTAATGTAATTTCCACTGATTAAAAACATCCATTTAATTTGAACCATTTGATAATGCTAATGACTTTCTCTCCTGTGTTTTTAATAGCTGTGGCTTCTGGAATATGGGAGCTGCATCACCTAAAGGGACAGATACCAGGTTAAATCTCCTCAAGGTTTGCTGCCCTGGATGATGGCTTCAGGAGCCAGCCCAGAAGTAGGGCTAATAGTCTAATGGGCATTGCTATTCTGGGCCTCATGTTTTTGGTCATCACTAAAATAAATGATGATTGAATTAGTCATCACTAACATAATCAAAAGACTAGGAAACTCAAGAGGCCCAGAATAGCAATGCCCATTAGACTATTAGCCCTACTTCTGGGCTGGCTCCTGAAGCCATCATCCAGGGCAGCAAACCTTGAGGAGATTTAACCTGGTATCTGTCCCTTTAGGTGATGCAGCTCCCATATTCCAGAAGCCACAGCTATTAAAAACACAGGAGAGAAAGTCATTAGCATTATCAAATGGTTCAAATTAAATGGATGTTTTTAATCAGTGGAAATTACATTAAAGAATGTGCATTGCCATTTTCTTTGCTGCTGTGCCCTAAGGACCACTTGACATTTTTCATTTGACTTACAGCTCAAACTTCCCATATTTATTATCTCTGCCAATTAAAATGTAAGGTCCTTGAAAGCAGAAGCTATCTTGCTTTTTTATTTGTTTCCTCAACACAAAGTAATGCTTTGCACATAGTAACCACTCAATACATGCTTTTTCATTAATTTCATTCACGCTATGTGCCAGGTGTTTTGCTTTTTGCTGCAGAAACAAATTTAAAAACAAGTGAACTAATCCCTCCTCTCAAGGAGTTTGCATTCTATCATGAGACAACAATGCACAC
>NW_020950835.1:0-10410 GCF_900497805.2 Vombatus ursinus
GGAAAAACAACTAACCTGGAAAATAGATCCAGGAGAGAGAATTTAAAAATTATTGGACTATCTGAAAGCCATGATCAAAAAAAGAGCCTAGATATCATCTTTCAAGAAATGATCAAGGAAAACTGTCCTGATATTTAGAACCAGAGGGCAAAATAGAAATTGAAAGAATCCACCAATCTCCTCCTGAAAGAGATCCCCAAAGGAAAACTCCTAGGAATATTGTAGCTAAATTCCAGAGTTCCCAGGTCAAGGAGAAAATATTACAAGCAGCCAGAAAGAAACAATTCAAGTATTGTGGAAACACAATCAGGATAACACAAGATTTAGCTGCTTCTACATTAAGGGACCACAGGGCATGGAATACAATATTCCAGAGGGCAAAGGAGATAGGATTACAACCAATAATCACCTACCCAGCAAAATTGAGTATAATCCTTCAGGGGAAGAAATGGTCATTCCGTGAAATAGAGGACTTTCAAGCATTCTTGATAAAAAGACCAGAGTTGAATAGAAAATTTGACTTTAAAATATAAAACACAAGTGGAACATGAAGAGGTAAACAAAAAAGAGAAATCATAAGTAACTTACTAAGGTTGAACTGTTTATATTCCTGCATGGAAAGATGATATTTGTAACTCATGAGACCTTTGTCAGTATTAGGGTAGTTGGAGGGAAAAAATTATATGTATGTGTATGGATAGATAGATAGATAGATAGATAGATAGATAGATAGATAGATAGATAGAGGACACAGGGTAGGTTGAAGATGAAGGGGTCATATCTGGAGAGTAATATTAAGGGGTGAGAGAGGATTCTACTAGGAGGAGAAAGGGAGAGGTAGACCAGGGTAAATTATCTCACAAAAAAACAGAAAAGAAAAGGCTCTTACAGTGGAGGGGTAACAGGGGAAGGTGAGAGGGAATGAGTGAATCTTATTCTCATAGGATTTGTCTTAAGGAGGGAATAACAAACACACTCAATTGGGTATGGAAATCTGTCTTACCCTAGAGGAAAATAAGAAGGGGAAGGGGGACAAAAGAATAGGGGGATGATAGAAAGGAGGGCAGATTGAGAAAGGGGGTAATCAGAAACAAATACTTCTGAGGAGGGAGAGGGTCAAAAGAAAGAATAGAGTAAGTTGGGGGGTGGGATAGGATTAAGGGAAATAGAGTTAGTTTTTCACAGCATGTCTACTGTGGGCAGTGTTTTGCATAACTGCACATGTATAACCTATATTGAGTTGCTTGCTTTTTCAATGAGGGTAAGTGGGGAGGGAGGAAGGGAGAACATTTGGAACCCAAAGTTTTAAAAACACATGTTTAAAAAAATGTTTTCACGTGCAACTGGAAAATAAGAAATACAAGAGATGGGGTATAGAAATCTATCCTGCCCTACAGGAAAATTGAAGGGGAAGGGGATAAGAAAAGGGAGGGGGAGAGATAGAAGGGAAGGCAGACTAGGGGAAGGAGTATTCAGAATGCATACTATCTTGGGGTGGGGGAGAGGCAAGATGGGGTCAAAATTTGGAACTCAAAATCTTGTGGAAGTAAATGTTGAAAAAAGATAAATTTATTAATTAAAAAATAAAATAAAATAAAAATGTGAATTAAAAAAACCAAAAAAATAAAAAAGAAAGAAAAATGACTTCAGCACCTTGCAAGCAAGAGAAACTTGAAGGAAGGGAGACCCACTAGAAGACTGTTACAATAGTATAAGTAACAATGGATGAAAGTATTGTCTTTAATCATGCAAATTGCAACCTAGCCATGCCTGCCAGTCTTGTTAGACCCCTATATGTGCTCTTGTAAGTTCATCAAAGGGTCTCAATGTAACATGAGAAAGGGGATTTCCTTACCTTCTGTTGACTTCTCAGAAGATGTCAGAAGAAACCACCAGTAGTCCATCAACTGTCCTATCTCCACTTGACCAGTCCTTTTCTCATCATTGATTGTCTTCACTGGCTTCTTTTTATTTTGCTTGCTATTGTATTGTTTGTAATGTGTTGCAGCTTGATGTTACCTATCATGTTCCTTTCCATTGGTTTTGGATAATACTCAACTTCAGGTTTTTAGAATTTATGGTGTTCAGTGACAGCTTACCAATTTCTCATATCTGTATGCACACATACATGTACACACACACACACAGCTATTCTTTGGGTATTTTGCATTTGTATGTTGTAGTTGTGTGTGTGTGTGTGTGTGTGTGTGTGTGTGTGTGTGTTTAATTACTGGCAACCACAGGGAAAATTTAAAATAACAAAAGAGTGAAATTACAAAGTTATAGGATCTAAAAAGCATACCGTAATAAATAACCCTGGTTTTCAATGAAAAAAAAAATAAAAACAAACAAACAAACAAAAAAATGCTAAGATGGGATGGTCCTCTCTCTCCCCATTTCTCATCTAGAGCTTCCATCCTGCATTTCAAATACTTTTTAGTTCAGTGACCTTGGGCAAATTGCTTAATTCCTCTGGTGCTCAGTTTCCTCTTCTGTAAAATGAGGGGTGGAGGCTCATCTTGATAATCCCCAAGGTCCCTTAGAGAAATAATTCTGTGTTCTCATGGATCCATCACATACTGAGTATGGATCAATGGTCTCCAGAAGGTAATATTCTGAAGGTAGTCACTTCTTTTCAACTTCAAAACAATGGCTACATATGAGGTAAAAAAGGAAACAGAATAGCAAAAACAAAAAAAATGCTTTTAATCCAGATATGTAAATTAGTAAGTGGAAATCCCTTCTCCAGCAGATGGAATGAATGTGCCAGATTCCCAAACTTCAATATGCACCAGGAGATCCTTCTACTTAATTTGAAATGGAATAGAGACTAATCTACTGTAACTATCCTCTAATTACAAATTTATTTACCAATGATGAGCCCCCGAGGTGTCTGAAAACCTTTGGAAAATGCTGCTTCATCATATTTTCTTGGGTTGGTACTACTTGGCACTTTTATTTTTAATAGCTCTGAGATACTACCTGAAAACTGGTACTTCACACCTCCACTGAGGATTCCCCATGTGCCCATAGCTCATCATTTTCTTTGCTTCCCTAGATAAAATATTTTGGAATAGGTAGAACAGATGCCAGGGACAGGGAGCTGAACAAAGCTCAAGAAACATTAAGCAATATGAGGTCTGCATGGACACTTGCTTTGACCTTGTGCTGGTACTGAAGCAGGAGGTAGAAACGCCATGTGATACTGTGAAAAGAGCACGGAGTCGGAGGACCTGGGTTCTCACCACACTTCTGCCTCTCTTTCACTGCCTGTGTGATCTGGGGCACTTTACTTAATTCCTCTGAGCCTCAGTTTCCTCATCTGTTAAATGGGGTCATCATTCAGTGACCTCTAAATTTCCTTCCAGATCTTAAGGAGTGTCTGCCCTTTGTATGGAATATGACACTTTTCTATATTTTCCATTAGCATAGTGTGAATTCCTGCACAAAAACTCTATTGGAGGAGGGGAACAAGCATTTATTAAGTGCCTACTATGAGCCAGGCACTGTGTTAAGTTCTGTCTAAATATTTTCTCATTTGATACTCACAATGATCCTGGGAGGTAGATGCTATAATTATCCTCATTTTATAATTGTGGAAACTGAGGCAGGTTTATATTAATTTAAGTCACTTGCTCAAGGTCACACAGGAGATAAATGTCTGAGGCTGGATCTGAATTTAAATCTTCCTGAATCCAGACCCAATGTTCTAACCACCATGACACTTAAGATTCCTGAAATACCTATTAGATGGATAATTCCAGTGCTATTATCCCTACTTGGCAAATAAGAACATTGAGGCTAATAGAAATGGAATGACTTAACCGAAGTCATATGAGTAGCAGAACTTTAACTCAAATCCAGGTCTACATAGTTTCACGTCCAGCACCCTATCCTCTACTCAGGCTTTCTGGGTATTCTTCTATCTTCACTTACGGTGACAGGGAGAAATCTTTTTTCACACTCATCCTCCAAATTGTGACTTGTGCAAGTCCCTGGACTGCATGTACTTGGTTCAATGTTAACTTTCTTTGGGAGGAGATATTTGTATTTCAGTTTATATTTTTAAGTGCCATAAAAATGGAATAAAATTGCATTTCAAAGTGTTGTTGATGAAGTAATTGTTTCACATGGAGTGAAACAAATGGGGTTATACAGTTTAGCTATGTGGCAGTGAACAAAGAGCATGAATCACTTAGGAAAAGAGCACAGAATGGGAGTTGAGAACTCCATTCAAGCCTCAGTTTTGTAAGTAACTGGCTCTGCGGCTTTTCGGGTGCCATCCAATATCTCCCCATTTGTAGAATTAGGGAGTTGGAATATATGATCTCTAATATTTCCAGCTCTTAAAATCTAATATGTATTATATTATAACACATTATATATTACAATACATATATACAGATTATATAAATATCGAGATATCTATGCATATATACATATATGTACATGCATAAATACACATGTATATATTGCGTTTGTAGTTACATATTATACACTTAAATTACATTTGTGTGTAAATATACACATATAAGTACACACAAAATGTATGTGTATGTGTGTGTCTGTGCATTAAATATAATTGTGTATAGGAATAGGGACTAGGCTTGTGATTTCATTAGTATCGGGAACTCTCAAATGAGGAAAATCTCTCTACCAATGAAGGTCAGCCAACTTCTCTGTCAACTTACAATCTTAGAGATTGTTTATACTAGAGCATGGAAAATTTAAGTGACTTGCCCACTGTATGTCAGTGGTGGGATGTGAACACAGTACTTTCTGGAGCCAAGATTAACTCTCCATGTACTATAATATGCTGTTCACGTGTGTGCACACAATCTGTAAATCTCCCTCTCCACCTCTCCCTCCTTCTTCCTTCCTTCCTCTCCCCTTTTCTCCCTGATCTCTATATGCATACCTACATGAATTTGGGTATATATTTATATATACTGCGCATGTATATAGTATATGGCTATATCTATGTGTATATATGTTTGTATATTTGTACCTTCATCACTTAGCACAGTGCCTGGCTCATTGTGAGGTCTTCCCGACTCCAGACTCAGTGCTCTGTCCATCGTGCCACCTAGCTCCTTCTAATGTCTACCACAATCACCTACTTCATTTCTGAAAACAAAAGGCTTTCTTTCCCTATGGGCCTGGGCCTTGTTTCCTTGAAATAATATCAGTGTAGCCCCTAGTATAATTTTGGACAAGTCTCTACTGTACATCCCCCACCACATGGAGCCTTGTTTCTCTGTTCTATAACCTGGGAGGGTTGGATTGGACAATCATCAAGGTCTTTTTCGAGCACAAAAATGCTGTGATTCTATGATCCTAACACTCGGCACAATAAAACCATTTCTCTTTTTTCTGATCAAACACATCAAATTTCTTGTGGTCAAGAATTTTAGTTATCACAAAATGTCTCAGGTTTAATTTAAGTTGATTTGGTGAAAAGGGTCTCCATCTTATGACCCCTTGCTAATGGGTTATTCTCATATCCACTGCATCAGAATAAAGAATCTTAGGGCAGCTAAATGGCGCAGTGGATAGAGCACTGGCCCTAGATTCAGGAGGACCTGAGCTCAAATCCAGCCTCAGACACATAACGCTTACTAGCTGTGTGACTCTGGGCAAGTCACTTAACCCCATTGCCTAGCCAAAACAAACAAACAAACAAACAAAAAAAAAAGAATAAAGAATTTCCCTTGAAGGTAACCTCTCCCAATCTTTCTCCCCACACAGAGGCAGCAAAAGAGTCAGATATGATGCATACTACTGGGAATTCTTTTCCAGTGATGAGGCTTTGATTTTAGTCACAAAGTAGCAGATCTAGAGTTCTTTCTTAGGATGAATCTGTTAGACAAGTTATCATTTTTTTTAGTTCCTCTATGTAATTCAATTCAATTCAATATTCTGTGTCTTCGCTCTGACACATGTGAGAACACACATACACAACATAATCTGATTTACCTTCCTCAGAGCAGAGGTTTAATAATTAGGGCTATGCAAACTGAACATAAGAGGAAAATGGGAAAGAAGACCAGAGCACTGCATCCAAGTCATTGCTAGCTTCTCCAAGGATTACTTTTAGCTCCCACTCTTTTTCTCATACGCTCCTCTGTGGACTACAAGAAAGATGGCCTGATTTGGTAAAAAGCATATCAGTGTTTTCTGTGGTGGCAACCTTGCTTAAACCTCCCCCTCCCCCACCATGAGACTCTAGTGCATGACATTCATTATGTTTCTGATGATTACAATGAATTGGGCATGCACAATACTGGTGCTTTCTCCTTCCAGCCTATATGGCATGTGTGTGACTTAGCACAGCAAAGATGTGGTACGACCTAAACAACTCTGGGAGGTCCTTTGGTGCTTCTCTTGCTACCACTTGCCAGGCCCTGTGCTGTGTCATCAGTCAAAAAGAAGAGAAAGCTGGCTTACACACTTCCCTTAGCTCTTCCATGTAGCAATCGTAGTCTCTATTACTACACTTCTAAGGAAAGCATGAGGGGATGGGTCAGTCAGTCAGTCAGTCAATCAACAAGCATCTTTCTGCCCCTCGCCATTCTAATATGTAAAATGAACTCAACTATTGGGGGAAAGTAGTGCCTGAGTCCCTGGCTGCCTGTTCTGTTTTTTATTTTCTTTCCTTAACAAACAGGGTTGAAAGTGACCTTGTGAATTTGAGAGACGGGGGTCCATTGTGTGGAGCTGATTGGCAGCAAGGGTAATTTCTTCATTAGAAAAAATGCCCACAGGAAAAAAATACACGGACAAGAAGTAGTTTGAATGGTGAAGAATTGAGGTGAAATATAACAATGCTTATTCAGAGACCTTCAAATTGTTTTATATTCTAATGAGGTTTAAATATCAACCTCCCAGGAAAGCATAGTTATAAATTTTAAGCAAAGTCAATGAATTCCATTTTGAGTCTTTCCATTAATAGGCATTGTGAGTCTTTTGTATTTCTTTTTGTATGTGTAGGAAATAAACAGCTGTCCCATACCTAATTTATACTATGTATTGACCAATGTATCACCTAGATATTTCTCTGCCTCTACCACTGATTACAACTATAATAGAGGTTGAAAAAGTTATGCTCAAAGCTAACCTTCTTGCTTCCAGCCTAATGTTTGCATGGCTCTGTGAAAGGACTTTGGTCTGATCTGGAAAACTCTGGGTGGTCCCATACTTTTTAGTTTGTGCTAAATACTAATAAGCCTTAAGCATTTTTTTTCTTATTTGGGGATGTAATGAACCAAAGATTGTGAAATAAAGCAGCCTAACCCCTCCTATTACCTCTATAAAAGGTACTTCCTTAGTACCAGATCCAGTCCAGATGGTATATCTGTGTCCCAAACTAAGAGAAACCTCTTAATAGAAGGTAAGAAATAAACATTTATTTAGCACCAGCTATGTGCCAGGAATTGTCCTAAGTGCTTTACAAATGTTATCTCATTTGATCCTCACAACAACCCAGGGAGGTGGGTGCTAAGCAAGAAGGTGGGCACAGAACATCTGGATCTTCAGATCCAACAGCAATTCTCATTACTAGGCAAGAGTATGCCAATGACTAATTTCCTTTATAATCTTTAACTTCTGATTCTTTCCCTGTTGGGATGAAGGTTGAAGATAGAACTCCAGCAGCAACTGCTTCCTTTTCATTTTCCCTTTCTTCCTTCCCCTTTTTCTGTAATGACTCCTTTCCACTTTGGTAATTTCCTTCAAAACTCATCAGTTCTTTCCTATAATCTCCCATCTTTAACAACCGCATCTGAAGCCTAGGACTAATACTAAAATATTATCTTTATACAGACTTTAAAAATCACTTTGAAATATCTGTGATTTCATCAATAGGGTTATGTGTGTGTATGTGTGTGTGGGGGGGTTCTCTACTGGCCAGACCTCAACTTAAGAGTTTTTATGTCTGCAAATAACTTGAGTAATTAAATTTGCCTCCCTTGGTTGCAAATTTTCTGGTGATAAATCTTCTTGGACATTGCTTAGATCTGTCCTATAATACCAGTAATTGACATTCATGTAGTGATTTAAGTTTGTAAAACACATTGCATAGATTTCCTCCTTCCCTCCCCCACCCAAAATTAGCTCCTAACAACCACCCTGTTGTTTTCCTTACTTTACAGAGAAGACTTCAGAGAGGGGAAATCACTTATCTGTGGTCATACAGTGAACCCAGGCCTCTCTTGACTCCATGTCCAGTGATCTTCACTCCACATTACACTGGGGGATGGGGGATCATTGAAGCCTTCCCAATTTGGTATGGCTTTACCTAACTTGTGATCTTCCACTAAATTACTTGTAACCTAGCTTAAGCTTTTATCACCTTTCTCACATGGACTATCACAGGGCTGCTAGCTTATGAACCCCTTTCCCGCAGGGACTGTCTTTTGTCTCTTTTTGTATCTCCAGTGCTTATCACTTAATAAATGTTAATTGCTGGATTGATCCAGTGGTCTCCAGGCCAGGAGTCAGGAAGATCTGAGTTCAAATTCTGCCCCAGACTCTTACTAGCTGGGTGACCCTGGACAAATCATTTAACCTCTGTTTGCCTCAGTTTTCTCATCTTTAAAATGGGGATAATAATAGCACCTAACTCCCAGGGTTGTTGTGAGGATCAAATGAGATAATAATTGAAAAGGGCTTAGCACAGTAAGTGCCATGTAAATGTTAGCTATTTTTTAGCCTCCTAAGTGTTCTTCCTGCCTCCAATCCATCCTCCATGCTACTCTCCTACTCCATAAGTTAGTATGGTTCCCTATTACCTGTAAGATCAAATATAAACCCCTCTATTCACAATTGGGGCCCAAACTATCTTTGCAGTCTTCTTACCCATTACTCTTTTCCCCACATTCTGCAGCCCAGAAAGACTGGCCTTTTTTGCTATTCCTCACACAAATCAGACTTTTACATCATTTTTTACACAGAGTGGCCCCCATGTCTGTAACATGTTCTCTCTCCTCACCTTTGTCTCTTAAGAATAACTGGTTTCGGAGCCTTGGAGAACCTCGCAGCGAGCGGAGTTCGGACTCTCAGCTAACTCTAGCACCCCGTCCATGCCCACGCCCACACCCATGCCCACGTGCTCCTTCCTGGCAGCTGCAGCTCCAGCGCAGCTCCTTGCTTGCCAGTCACCCTCCAAAGCAAAAACTCCAGTGCGAGTGTTGTCATCAGTCTGCTCCCATTCCGTCTCACAGCCAGAACCTCTCTCCCCAGCCTGACCAGGATGTCTGGGCAGAAGGCACCTGAACCCTTCCTGCCCAGTGAGCCCAATCCTTCACCTCTGCAACTTGCAGATCTAGAATTTAACCAAGGGATGATTGAATTGGTCAAGCAAATTGTAGAAATTAGAGACAAGCTGTATTTTGAATACCTTGTTCAAAACTTGTCCACGAGGGCAGAGCCAAGATGGCAGAGTGAAAGCAGTGACTTGCTTGAGCTCTCCCCCAAACCCCTCCAAATACCTGTTAAAAAATGGCTCTAAACAAATTCTAAAGCAGCAGAACCCACAAAAAGACAGAGTGAAACAAATTTCCAGCCAAAGACAGCCTGGATGGTTGATCGGGAAGGTATATCATGCCGGGCATGGAGAGGAGTGCAGTTCAGAGTGGGTGCACAGGCCACAGCGACCCTGGAGCAGGCCTCACAGGACTGAATTGTGGGTAGCTGTGGCAGTTTCCAGACTTCTCAACCCACAAATGACAAAGACAACTTAGAAGGTCAGTGGGAAAAGTCTGTGACTGCAGTGAGAGAGAGTAGATAGGTCTCAGCCTCAAGTTTGGGGTGGCAGTTGCACCCTGAGCTTCTGGCCCACAGACTGAGGGGGAATTGAGTGGCTGATAAGAGGGGGATTGCAGGGATCTCTTTGCCAGTGCTGAGGTAGGAATCTCTTGCTTTGCCTGTGCTTGGATCTGGGTCACAGTTCTGAGGGGCGGTCCTGGGGCGAGGAGAAGCGCTGGTGTGGTGGAGCTTGTTGTGGCGATGGAGAGGAAACACCTCACCCCTTATCATAGCACCTTGGAAAAACTGAACATTTTCAGGTCCCTAGAAGTATCTCTGAAAACAGCTGTATAAACCCCCAAAGCTTGGGACAGTACATTCTCCACATTGGAAGCAGACTCCTACCTTAACAAAGAGTTTAAATCTCAAGTAATTGTCCAGGATCATGAGTAAGCAGCGCAAAGAGTCAGATTATATTCTTACTTTGGTGACAAAGAAGATCAAAACATACAACCAGAAGAAGACAATAAAGTCAAAGCTCCTACATCCAAAGACTCTAAGAAAAAATTGAATCAGTCCCAGACCTTGGAAGAGCTCAACAGGAATTTTGAGAAGCAAGTAAGAGAAGTAGAGGAAAAACTGGGAAGAGAAATGAGAGTGATGCAA
>NW_020950836.1:0-1109 GCF_900497805.2 Vombatus ursinus
AAGCACTGATTGGGTATAAAACAACATGTTCAAATCCATGGAGATGCAAAGATCTATCTATATCTATCTATCAACTGTACATGCATTCAATTAGTTTTAGTCTTTAGGGGAGGGGGAAATCACTGAGAATATCTATAATATACAGGAGCAAGGATGATTCTAAAAGAGTGAATTTCAAGGAAGTGAAAAAAGGGTAATTGAAATTGATGGGTTTTGTGGCATGCAGAGCAAAAGCAGCACTCTTAGAAGGCAGCCAGGGGATGATTTTACATGCCTATGTAAATATTTGAAGGATGTCAACATTATAAAGAAGTTTTCAGGGCCCTTTCCTAATATAGAACAGGGATTTTTTTTTCTTTTCCCTTGTTCAGTTTCATTCTGCTCCATTTCATAATTTCCTCCTCCTAAGACCACCTGAAAACTTCTTTATAATGTTGACATCCTTCAAATATTTACATAGGCATGTAAAATCATCCCCTGGCTGCCTTCTAAGAGTGCTGCTTTTGCTCTGCATGCCACAAAACCCATCAATTTCAATTACCCTTTTTTCACTTCCTTGAAATTCACTCTTTTAGAATCATCCTTGCTCCTGTATATTATAGATATTCTCAGTGATTTCCCCCTCCCCTAAAGACTAAAACTAATTGAATGCATGTACAGTTGATAGATAGATATAGATAGATCTTTGCATCTCCATGGATTTGAACATGTTGTTTTATACCCAATCAGTGCTTGATAAATATTTGTTTAAGGAATGAGAGAGGGAGGGAAGCAAACAAACATTTATTAAGCACTGATTGGGTATAAAACAACATGTTCAAATCCATGGAGATGCAAAGATCTATCTATATCTATCTATCAACTGTACATGCATTCAATTAGTTTTAGTCTTTAGGGGAGGGGGAAATCACTGAGAATATCTATAATATACAGGAGCAAGGATGATTCTAAAAGAGTGAATTTCAAGGAAGTGAAAAAAGGGTAATTGAAATTGATGGGTTTTGTGGCATGCAGAGCAAAAGCAGCACTCTTAGAAGGCAGCCAGGGGATGATTTTACATGCCTATGTAAATATTTGAAGGATGTCAACATTATAAAGAAGTTTTCAGG
>NW_020950837.1:0-1640 GCF_900497805.2 Vombatus ursinus
ATGCATCTGAAAATGTGGTTCTGAGAAGGGGGTCAGAGGCTCCCCCCACCTAACTGCCAGGGGCCAAGGCACGTGTGAGGCAGAGAGCTTCGCCCAACAGTGATGGACTGCACCGAGGCTGCTGCATCTTGCCTTGATCTCTCAGAGTTCTTGAGAACGTTGAACTCCAACGTCCCTGCCTGATGTTTACGAATGAACGAATGAATGAACAAGCAGCTTTCCTCAATCTGACTGCAAACACAATGTGAGGGTGCTTTTTCCCAGAGCACCTGCTATATGTCTAGCACTGTACAAGCTGGTAGGAATGAGAAGACAAAACCAACAGTATCAGACCTCAAGAAGCTTCCGTTATACTGGGGGATAGGAAGAGGACAAACATTTATTAGGTGCCTACTATGTGCCAGGCGCTGGGCTAAGTGTTTTGCAATTATTATCTCATTTGATCCTTACAACAACCCTGGGAGGGAGGTGTTGCCATGACCCCCATTTTGCAGATGAGAAGACTGAGGCAGGACGACACTGTGGGTCCACACCGGGGACCCTCAGAAGCAGGAGAGAAGCCGGGAAGAGGGGAGGCTTCAGGTGAAAGGCACAAGTTCTGGTCTGGACACGTAAAGCCTGAGATGCCTCTGGCGCCAGCCAGCTCAGCTGAGGATAAGGATGCTTGGGAGAGCTGCCCACCAGCTGGTCTTCATCTTCCTGGCAAAACTAGGGGGGATTTCCTCTACGGTATCAGGTTGAACTCTACAGAAGGAAGGACATCTGGCCTAGCAGAGAGCTGACATGAGCGCCCACAAAAGCATCGCCAACGCAGCCAAGGCCCAACTATGGGCCAACAACGTCAGCCTGTCTGCTAACGGTGGGTGTGGGGGCCTCCAGCAGAGCCAGGCAGCAGACCCAAAGAGAGGGCAGGAGCTCTCCAAGATGGCACCTCCATTGACGAGGTTATAGCAGGGGCCCAGTGCACACTCAAAGCCAAATGCTGAGGAGCAGCTAGGTGGCACAGTGGTTACAGCTCTGGTCTTAGAGTCAGGAGGACCTGAGTTCAAATCTGGCCTCAGATACTTGATATTTCCTAGCTGTGTGACCCTGGGCAAGTCCCATGGCCACATACATCAGAGGCAACACCTGACCCATGCTCTTCTGGAGCCAAGCTGAGCCCTCAACTGGAAATGCCGAGCTGCCACTCACCTTGCATGTAGTAGGCGTTTAATAATTGTTTACTGAACTGAAATAAAGGGAGCAGAGAAGCCTGCACAGACAGTAAATCCCAAAAAGCAGCAGGGTCCTGAAAAAGGGGTTGGAGTAGGAAGGCTCAAAAGGAGCAGCAGGCGGGCCTTTCCCAGCCGCGGGGCTCAGCGGCGGCCCCTTCTCTCGGTCCCAATGAAGAGGAAGGTCCAAGAATGACTAGGACTGGTGGGCCGCCTCGGGGACAGATGGGGCGGCGATGTCTCCAGGTCAGGGTTTGCTTCTGTTTCTCTGCCGAGCACCACAGGCTCTGGACTGAAGAGGACAGATCCTAAATGCCCAGCGGGGCCCGAGTGTGGTGAGGACATGGCAAGAGGGCACTGACTGAGGTGCCCTCGAGGTGTATGTGTGTGTGTAAATGTGGGTATACATGCATGTGCGCACACGTGTGC
>NW_020950838.1:0-1807 GCF_900497805.2 Vombatus ursinus
ATGCATCTGAAAATGTGGTTCTGAGAAGGGGGTCAGAGGCTCCCCCCGCCTAACTGCCAGGGGCCAAGGCACGTGTGAGGCAGAGAGCTTCGCCCAACAGTGACGGGCTGCACCGAGGCTGCTGCATCTTGCCTTGATCTCTCAGAGTTCTTGAGAACGTTGAACTCCAATGTCCCTGCCTGATGTTTATGAATGAACGAATGAATGAACAAGCAGCTTTCCTCAATCTGACGGCAAACACAATGTGAGGGTGCTTTTTCCCAGAGCACCTGCTATATGTCTAGCACTGTACAAGCTGGTAGGAATGAGAAGACAAAACCAACAGTATCGGACCTCAAGAAGCTTCTGTTATACTGGGGGATAGGAAGAGGACAAACATTTATTAGGTGCCTACTATGTGCCAGGCGCCGGGCTAAGTGTTTTACAATTATTATCTCATTTGATCCTTACAACAACCCTGGGAGGGAGGTGTTGCCATGACCCCCATTTTGCAGATGAGAAGACTGAGGCAGGACGACACTGTGGGCCCACACTGGGGACCCTCAGAAGCAGGAGAGAAGCCGGGAAGAGGGGAGGCTTCAGGTGAAAGGCACAAGTTCTGGTCTGGACACGTAAAGCCCGAGATACCTCTGGCGCCAGCCAGCTCAGCTGAGGATAAGGATGCTTGGGAGAGCTGCCCACCAGCTGGTCTTCATCTTCCTGGCAAATCTAGGGGGGATTTCCTCTACGGTATCAGGTTCAACTCTACAGAAGGAAGGACATCTGGCCTAGCAGAGAGCTGACATGAGTGCCCACAAAAGCGTCACCAACGCAGCCAAGGCCCAACTATGGGCCAACAACGTCAGCCTGTCTGCTAACGGTGGGTGTGGGGGCCTCTAGCAGAGCCAGGCAGCAGACCCAAAGAGAGGGCAGGAGCTCTCCAAGATGGCACCTCCATTGACGAGGTTATAGCAGGGGCCCAGTGCACACTCAAAGCCAAATGCTGAGGAGCAGCTAGGTGGCACAGTGGTTACAGCTCTGGTCTTAGAGTCAGGAGGACCTGAGTTCAAATCTGGCCTCAGATACTTGATATTTCCTAGCTGTGTGACCCTGGGCAAGTCCCATGGACACATACATCAGAGGCAACACCTGACCCATGCTCTTCTGGAGCCAAGCTGAGCCCTCAACTGGAAATGCCGAGCTGCCGCTCACCTTGCATGTAGTAGGCGTTTAATAATTGTTTACTGAACTGAAATAAAGGGAGCAGAGAAGCCTGCACAGACAGTGAATCCCAAAAAGCAGCAGGGTCCTGAAAAAGGGGTTGGAGCAGGAAGGCTCAAAAGGAGCAGCAGGCGGGCCTTTCCCAGCCGCGGCGCTCAGCGGCGGCCCCTTCTCTTGGTCCCAATGAAGAGGAAGGTCCAAGAATGACTAGGACTGGTGGGCCGCCTCGGGGACAGATGGGGCGGCGATGTCTCCAGGTCAGGGTTTGTTTCTGTTTCTCTGCCGAGCACCACAGGCTCTGGACTGAAGAGGACAGATCCTAAATGCCCAGCGGGGCCCGAGTGTGGCGAGGACATGGCAAGAGGGCACTGACTGAGGTGCCCTCGAGGTGTGTGTGTGCGTGTGTGCATGCACATAAATGTGGGCATACATGTATGTGCGTGCACATGTGTGTGTGTGTGTGCAAGTATGGTGAGGGTGAAGCAAGAGGGCACCAACCAAGCTGCCCTCGAGGGGTGTGTGTGCGTGTAAATGTGGGTATACATGTATGTGCGCACACATGTGCAGGTATGGTGAGGATGTGGCAAGAAGGCACCGACCAAGCTGC
>NW_020950839.1:0-2721 GCF_900497805.2 Vombatus ursinus
AGTTCAAGTTTTAATAGCTCAAGACTGCACTAAGATTTTTGGGACACCCGGCATATGTAAGTACGTACGTATGCCTGTATGTATGTGTATAAAAGATGACAATTTTGTTCAGAAAAAGAATCTGTAAAGTGAGATTAATAATATTTATGCTCTCTCTCTCTGGGTTGTCATGAACTTCACAAGCCAGAAAACATCATAGAAATGCAAATTATTGTATTTGTATTGCATTTTAGAGAGGAGAATTCTGGGGTTCAGAGAGGTCATTTCCCCAAGGGCACACAGCTGATGGCAAAGCCTGGACTTGTGCCTCCCCATCTACCTTCTCCCTCCTCCAGCCTGATCCTCTCTCCTCCAACCGCCACCCAAGCCCTTTACCAAAGAGCTAGGCTAGGAGTTCTGAGGACTTTGCAAAGGCTCTCCCGTCCAGGGGTAGGAGGTTGCCCAACTGATATATACACATACATATATAGAGAAACACATACATATATGCATATATAGATACATACACATATATTACAGCATATAGAGAACTATATGAGTATGCATATATACTACAGTTATACAATATATGTACACACATACCCACATATATACATACACACACATATATACATATATTACAACATATATAGAACTACATGTATGTATATGTACTACAACTATACAACATATACACACATACCCACATATATACATACATACACATGTATACATATATTACAACTTATGTAGACTTACAGGTGCATGTACATATACTGCAATCATACAATATATACACACAGACATATACACACTACAAAGTCACACAGCAAGTAGGAAGAGAGTTTATTCCTGGATGTTGGATTCCAATACTACTTCAGCAGCCCACAAGCATTCATTGGCAGGTATTCATTAAGCACCTACTGTATGCCAGGTCCAATTCTAGGGACTAGGGCTCATTTGATCCTGACATCATTAGCCTGTTATCTCCATTTTAGAGATGAGGAAATTGAGCCTTAGAGGGGCTAAGCAACCTTGCCCCAGGTTACACTGCTAATAACTGCCTGAGGCAGGATTTGAACTCCTATCTCCACTTTATTACTCCCTCTTCTAAAAGATTGTGTTTTTTGTACAAAGTGAAACTCTGAAGATAAAGTTTTAGTAGGCTTAATCCTACCTGTGTGGCAGAGGATGATTTCTGGGGCTTCCGATGTCCTTCATTATGGCTAAGGTATGCCAGCAGAGTCTTCAGGAAATGAAGGGCCCTCCAGGAGTGCATTCCTAGAAGCAAGTGGGGACTTAATGAATATTGCTCTGCTCAATGCTAAGTGCCCCCTTTAAGGACTGCAAGATTAGAAACTGGACTTCAGAGATTTTTCTCTCAAAGCACCTACTTCAGCTGATCTGACTTTTCCTCTATTCCCGACAGCCTTGTGGCTTAGTAAACAAACAGATGTTTCAGCCTAATCAAAAATAGAAGTTCACTTTGATGTCGTGTTTTGTAGTTTGCAAAGCTTTGTGTTCACAGCCACCCTGACAGGTAGACTGCGAACAGATCATTTTCCCCATTTCACAGGCTTGAAAACTGAGTCTCACAGAGATTAAATGACTTACTCTGGTCAGCCAGCTAGTAAGTGGCAAATACAGGTATCCTGAATCTAAGTCAAATCAAGTCAACACCCATTTATAAATCATCTACCATGTGCTAAGCACTACGCTAAGCACCAGAGATACAAAGAAAGGCAAAGACAGCCCTTGCCCTCAAGGAGCTCATAGTTTAATAGAGGAGATAACCTGGAAACTACTAGGTATAGACAAGATTCATACAGGATCAAAAGTGCAGTGCTCTATCTATTGCCTGAAATTTATCTGTTAAATGGTTTCTATACAGTATGGCTAGTTTTGTCCGGGACACAATAGAGGCTAGAATATGTGTAAGGCATGGTCCTTACCTCTGAAGAATTCACAATCTGATTGATGAGACAATCTTTACCCATAGTAAGCAATGGGATATCACAGGCATCCTACTGAACTCTGGAGTAATTTATAGCTAGGATACAATGTGGGGGTGAGGGAAAAACTATGTCCATTGCCTATTCTACTCACCAAACATAAATTATATAGCAGAGCACTTAAGATAGAGTAGTAAAATAAATAGCAAGGAAAAGATTGTATAAGAGGATCATTCTCTGACCCAATACACAAAGGAATGCAATGTCCCACAAACTCATGTGCCAGTGGAGAAAAGGATAAATCCCTACAAAAATATATGCTCTGAAATTAAAAAGAATTTTGGCTTCAGTACTGGCTGCCTTGCATCACAGAGGAAGCATCCTTTCCTGCCCAAGTTCTCAAAGCTCTGTCTTTCTAGCAACAGCTGAGCCTCATTACTATTGGCTGGGGGGGGGGGGCGCACAGCTGCTTGGCATGGTCCAAGAACTCCCTTGCCACCACTAACCCACTCTCACTGTTCTTCACTTCTGAAGCTGGCACTCACTGCTTCTTTGCCCAAGTTAACAATCCACCCAGTGCTACTTTAATGGGGAAACACAGTTGTTTTCTTAGAGTGGCATGGCTTGGACAGCATGCCTCAAGGCTAGTCAACACCTTTCCAGAGACTTCTTTAATTTTCCTGTTTCCTCCTGACTGGCACACCGACTAGTGGTTTTAAGACTTCAGATGCATCCTCAGTACATAGTCTTTAATCTTAGGAAAATTAGAGCTGCAAAAATGTTAGCTAGG
>NW_020950840.1:0-2628 GCF_900497805.2 Vombatus ursinus
ATAGTTCAAGTTTTAATAGCTCAAGACTGCACTAAGATTTTTGGGACGCCCGGCATATGTAAGTACGTATGTATGCCTGTATGTATGTGTATAAAAGATGACAATTTTGTTCAGAAAAAGAATCTGTTAAGTGAGAGTAATAATATTCATGCTCTCTCTCTCTCTGGGTTGTCATGAACTTCACAAGCCAGAAAACATCATAGAAATGCAAATTATTGTATTTGTATTGCATTTTAGAGAGGAGAATTCTGGGGTTCAGAGAGGTCATTTCCCCAAGGGCACACAGCTGATGGCAAAGCCTGGACTTGTGCCTCTCCATCTACCTTCTCCCTCCTCCAGCCTGATCCTCTCTCCTCCAACCCCCACCCAAGCCCTTTACCAAAGAGCTAGGCTAGGAGTTCTGAGGACTTTGCAAAGGCTCTCCCGTCCAGGGGTAGGAGGTCGCCCAACTGATATATACATATACATATATAGAGAAACACATACCATATATGCATATAGAGATACATACACATATATTACAGCATATAGAGAACTATATGAGTATGCATATATACTACAGTTATACAATATATGTACACACATACCCACATATATACATACATAAACATGTATACATATATTACAACTTATGTAGACTTACAGGTGCATATACATATACTGCAATCATACAATATATATACACAGACATATACACACTGCAAAGTCACACAGCAAGTAGGAAGAGAGTTTATTCCTGGATGTTGGATTCCAATACTACTTCAGCAGCCCACAAGCATTCATTGGCAAGTATTCATTAAGCACCTACTGTATGCCAGGTCCAATTCTAGGGACTAGGGCTCATTCGATCCTGACATCATTAGCCTGTTATCTCCATTTTAGAGATGAGGAAATTGAGCCTTAGAGGGGCTAAGCCACCTTGCCCCAGGTTACACTGCTAATAACTGCCTGAGGCAGGATTTGAACTCCTATCTCCACTTTATTACTCCCTCTTCTAAAAGATTGTGTTTTTTGTACAAAGTGAAACTCTGAAGATAAAGTTTTAGTAGGCTTAATCCTACCTGTGTGGCAGAGGATGATTTCTGGGGCTTCCGATGTCCTTCATTATGGCTAAGGTATGCCGGCAGAATCCTCAGGAAATGAAAGGCCCTCCAGGAGTGCATTCCTAGAAGCAAGTGGGGACTTAATGAATATTGCTCTGCTCAATGCTAAGTGCCCCCTTTAAGGACTGCAAGATTAGAAACTGGACTTCAGAGATTTTTCTCTCAAAGCACCTACTTCAGCTGATCTGACTTTTCCTCTATTCCCGACAGCCTTGTGGCTTAGTAAACAAACAGAGATGTTTCAGCCTAATCAAAAATAGAAGTTCACTTTGATGTCGTGTTTTGTAGTTTGCAAAGCTTTGTGTTCACAGCCACCCTGACAGGTAGACTGAGAACAGATCATTTTCCCCATTTCACAGGCTTGAAAACTGAGTCTCACAGAGATTAAATGACTTACTCTGGTCAGCCAGCTAGTAAGTGGCAAATACAGGTATCCTGAATCTAAGTCAAATCAAGTCAACACCCATTTATAAATCATCTACCATGTGCTAAGCACTATGCTAAGCACCAGAGATACAAAGAAAGGCAAAGACAGCCCTTGCCCTCAAGGAGCTCATAGTTTAATAGAGGAGATAACCTGGAAACTACTAGGTATAGACAAGATTCATACAGGATCAAAAGTGCAGTGCTCTATCTATTGCCTGAAATTTATCTGTTAAATGGTTTCTATACAGTATGGCTAGTTTTGTCCGGGGCACAATAGAGGCTAGAATATGTGTAAGGCATGGTCCTTACCTCTGAAGAATTCACGATCTGATTGATGAGACAATCTTTACCCATAGTAAGCAATGGGATATCACAGGCATCCTACTGAACTCTGGAGTAATTTATAGCTAGGATACAATATGGGGGTGAGGGAAAAACTATGTCCATTGCCTATTCTACTCACCAAACATAAATTATATAGCAGAGCACTTAAGATAGAGTAGTAAAATAAATAGCAAGGAAAAGATTGTGTAAGAGGATCATTCTCTGACCCCATACACAAAGGAATGCAATGTCCCACAAACTCATGTGCCAGTGGAGAAAAGGATAAATCCCTACAAAAATATATGCTCTGAAATTAAGAAGAATTTTGGCTTCAGTACTGGCTGCCTTGCATCACAGAGGAAGCATCCTTTCCTGCCCAAGTTCTCAAAGCTCTGTCTTTCTAGCAACAGCTGAGCCTCATTACTATTGGCTTGGGGGGGGGGGCACACAGCTGCTTGGCATGGTCCAAGAACTCCCTTGCCAACACTAACCCACTCTCACTGTTCTTCACTTCTGAAGCTGGCACTCACTGCTTCTTTGACCAAGTTAACAATCCACCCAGTGCTACTTTAATGGGGAAACACAGTTGTTTTCTTAGAGTGGCATGGCTTGGACAGCATGCCTCAAGGCTAGTCAACACCTTTCCAGAGACTTCTTTAATTTTCCTGTTTCCTCCTGACTGGCACACCCACTAGTGGTTTTAAGACTTCAGATGCATCCTCAGTACGTAGTCTTTAATCTTAGGAAAATTAGAGCTGCAAAAATGTTAGCTAGG
>NW_020950841.1:0-3082 GCF_900497805.2 Vombatus ursinus
GGTTAAATATTAGGGAAAATCCACAAGAAGGAAAGGAATATAACTGGAAAATTTACCATTATGGTCCAGCCTATAGTTCAAATGCCAAGAATAATCATTTATATTCTTTTCAAAGTGAGGTATTTTGCTTTGATTGATAGTAAAAGCAACCATTCATAAATTAAAATGTTTTCAGATTTAGCAATTATCTTCAACTTCTATTCAACACGTATTTAAAATAATAGAATGTAACAGCATAAAGAGACTGTGAGGATCACCTACTCTTTTGCAAACTACGAAATGGAGTCCCGAAATGTCAAAATTAATTGGTAAGCCTGGATCCCTTATGATGCTTCTGGAAATACTTTCATGTTGCCAACAACTTTAATCATTCAGTTATTATTCATGAACCTGTTCATTCATTAAGTGTATCCTCACTGAGTATTTTCTAGGTCTGAAAAGTCATTCAAATAATTGTGATGAAAGGCATATTATGGTCATATCAGAAATGCAAGAATTCTGAAGAGGGGAAAATCACTTCAAGCAAGAAGTGAAATCAAAATTCATGGAGGTGGTAGAAGAGCTGAACCTTCAAGAATAGTTGGAATTGACAATTGGCAATCAGAGATGGAGGGCATGTTAAGTAGCAGGAAGGTAGAAATTATGTTTAGGACTCAATTGTAGCAATAGCTTAGGGTATTTATAGTGAGCAGAAACATATGAAACTGAGAAGGGAAGAAAGAGTCAAATCAGGGAGGGCTTTTAACAGTTTAGTATTTCTTCAGTATGCAATAGCTATGTTGAAAGTAGTGAATGAATTAGAGTGAAAGGTAAGTTACCTTGTGAAAGGTAAGTTACTTGGGAAGCTATCAGAATCATAACGCACTCCAAGTAATAGGAATATAAACTAGAATAATGAAAATTAGAGGAAAAAGAGGATGCAGTCAACAGTATTGAAGAATATTAGATTGCCTTTGAGTATGCATTAGGATTGTTAGAAAACAGTTAACAATCATTTTGAAGTTACTGAGTGACTAGATGGAGATAAGTCAGTGCCATTAGGTGATATTTTAAATCCATGAGGAAGAACAGTTTTAATTTTTGGTTATTATTATTATTGTTTGTTGTTTGGGTGAGGGGGCACTGTGAGTTCACTTTGAGACTTATTTTTCAAATATTGGTGGACATATACTACAATCTATTGGAAAAGAATAACTCATGCTCAAGAAAGGATGTCTGCTGGGGAAGAAAAGATTGGGATTTATCCTTGCTGAAATAATGCTTTAAGCTGTGGAATAAATGAGAACTCTAGAGGAGAGACAATAGGGGCAGATTATGGGGATATAATTCAGAATCTTGGACAATGGTAAGGAAAGAGGGAGCAGGGAAAGGCACGGAGAAGAAGCAAAAAGGATAGGACAGAATGGAAACCAGAATTGTAAAGTGTGACAGAAAGTAAGATTTAAGAGAACTACAAGAGAGAAGAGGATTTAACAATATCTAACATTACAGAGAAATGGAAGAAGAGTATTTGGGGTTTGCCAGTTAAGAAAACTGCCCTTGACCTGAGAGAATAGTTTCAGACAGTGAAGGTGGTGGTGGGAATAAGATGACAAGGAGTTAAGGAATGTATTAAGAAAGAAAGACAGCCAACAGGTGATTATTATTTTGAGAAATTCATCAGAGAAAGGAAAGGAAAGAAAAAAAAGAGGAGTGGCATATCAGAGGGATAAGCTGGGTCATGTAAAAGTTATTTTATGTTAGGGGATACTCTGGGATGTGTGTGGATGATAGTAGCAAAGACATAGTGATGGAAGAAGTAGGAAAGCTTTCTATTAAAAGCAAAAGGTTTCACTGTAACAAATGATTGTCTTAAACAATTGAAGATAGATATCACCCATTTCATGAGTTAGCTAGATATTCTGCTCTGATTTGGACATGAGGTAGTGCTCATTCTTCAGCTTATGGTGTATTTGTCATTTCTAAGTAACAGTGTGCTGCAAAATGTTTAGTAACCAACTGTATGAATTTATGGTTTTAGAGAGTCACCTAGAATAGAGATATTAAATGACTTGCAAATGTGTGTCAGAAATATGTATCAGAAACACAAAATGAATCTAGGTCTTGCAAAGACAGGTCTATAATCACTCCCCATATAAATACATACACACATACATATACATATATATATATACATATATGCTTATGTGTGTATGTATGTATGTGTTAATATGAGTGTGTTATGTACTTATGTGTATGTACATGGGAATTGTTATTCAGTCATTCAGTCATGTACTACTCTTAGTGACACCATAGTCCATAACACACCAGAACCTTCTATCCTCCACTATCTCCTGAATTCTGTCCATGTTGAATTATTTGCCACTTTGTTTTTTTTTTATTTTTTTCAATCATGAAATAAAACCTATTAGCATACAAGTAAGTCAGCTAAGATAGTACACACAGTCTTGTCTCTGAGATGTCTAAAGATAAAGTAACAAACAGGGGTTGCATGGTGGCCACATTCTTCACAAATGTTTAATTGACCTGGGCTTAGGCCAGTTCTCATAAGCAGCTATTGTCCTTAACCACCTGACATCTTAGGCCAGTTTTCTGTTTCTTTCACAATAACTACAGACAACCACAGAGAAATTTACCCTTTCCAACTCCCAGCAGAGTCCTTATTCTCCCAAGAACATAAGGAGATGATAGTTCTCACTCATTACAGGATGATGTAAATAATAATGCACAGATTCACACAAAAAAGCTGCTGAGAAAAAGTACCAGATACTGTAGAAATGAATTATCTGTTCAAAGTCCTATAAAAGCAACCTGACTATGAAATCATCTAGAGCTCCAATTCTACTAAGTTCCCTATTAGCCAATCATATTACCAACTAGACAAGAACTACTTGCAGGATCAGCAGTAGAAGTGAAACTAGTCTGCCTCCATCTTGTCCTATCCCATGCAATGGTTTTCTTCTGTTTATAATACATGTTCTCTGGGTGTGCAGAAACTTACAGCCAAAGAATCTACTTTTGTTGTGCTAGGGCAGTTTTTTGGGGGGATTGCCAAGAAGCTGTTCTACTGACCCTTGTTATC
>NW_020950842.1:0-1125 GCF_900497805.2 Vombatus ursinus
ATGATTAACTGTGAATGACTTAGCTCTTCTCAGCAATACCATGACCCAAGACAATTCCAAAGGACTCATGAGGAAAAATGTCTACTCCTAGAGAAAGATGAAAGCATATCGAAGCTTTCATATTTCATATTGAAAGCATATTTTCCACTTTATTTTTTTGTGGTGGTTTTTTTTTTGTATGTGTGTCTGTGTTTTCTTTCACAGGCAAGGATATCCTTATCACAGGGAAATAGAAGCAGAAGAGGATAAGAGAAGGAGGGGAGAGATAAAAGGCAGGGCAGACTAGGGGAAGGGGTATTCAGAATGCATGCCATCTTGGGGTGGGGGGAGGGGCAAGATGAGGTGAAAATTTGGAACTCAAAATCTTGTGGAAGTAAATGTTGAAAACTAAAAATAAATAAATTAAAAAAATATTTTTAGAATAAAAATTTCCATAAAAAAAGAAAAAAAAGAAATTGGGTGGGAATCCTGTGGTAAGTATCTTAGACCTTATAATAGTAGTTCTGGGAAGATGTTGCACATAAGGAGACCGTCTTTTCTGGAAAAGAATTATATCTATCAGGACTGAATCCTTCTCTAGCAGAGGAGATCTATGGGCCCCTAAAGCCAGCAATTGCCCAGGGTAGTAGATGGGACTCAGAAGCAGACATAGGATAAACTGGCCTTAGGAATCAGTAAACATGTAAAGGGTAAGAAATAGACCTAGGCCTCGTGATTCAGAAAATAGAGTGACTATCACTACACAATTCTGCTTCCATTCCATATTATTTCCTTAATGAACTGAGGTTTCTAAGATTGAAACATAACAAAATAAAAAGGATAGACATTTTTTTCTGAATTCATGTCCAACACTCTACCCTACCTTCCTAAAAAAAAAGTTGTACCTCTCAGGACTTCAATGTACCTCCCTGGAACTTAAAAAAAAAACTGTATAAATTAAATGAGATTTTTAAAATCATTTTAAAAAGGTGAGCAGGATGATTTCAGAAAAAAACCCAGAAAGACTTATATGAACTGATGCAAAGTTAAATGAGCAGAACCAGGAGAACATTGTGCACAATAACAGCAATATTGTATGATGATTAACTGTGAATGACTTAGCTCTTCTCAGCAATACCATGACCC
>NW_020950843.1:0-16893 GCF_900497805.2 Vombatus ursinus
AAGGCCTCATGATGGAAAATGCTATCCACATCCAAAGAAAGAACTATGGAGTTTGAATGTAGATCAAAGCATACTATTTGCTATTTTTTTTCTTCTGTTGTGTTTTGTTTCCTCTTTCTGGTGGTTCCTCCTATTAATTCTAATTCTTACTTACAACATCACTAATGTGAAAATATGTTTAATAAGAATGTATACGTATAGCCTATATTAGATTACATGCAAGACATTGCATGTCTTGGGGAGGGAAGTAGAGAGGATGAGGGAGAAAAATGTAAAACTCAAAAGCTTATGGAAGTGATTGTTGATAAATCAAAATAAATTAATAAAAAAAAAAGGGAAAAAAAGAAGTGTTTGCTTCTAATCACCCCCTCCCCCAATCTGCCCTCCCCCCTATCATCCTCCTGCTCACTTGTCCCCTCCCCCCCATTTTCCTGTAGGGTAAGATAGATTTCCATACCCAATTGAGTGTGTATGTTATTCTCTCCTTAAGCAAATATGATGAGAAAAAGATTCACTCATTCCCTCTCACCTTCCCCTGTTCCCCCTCCACTATAAAAGCCTTCCTTTTCTTGTTTGTTTTATGTGAGATAATTTGTCCCATTTTCCCTCTTTCTCCTTCTTTCTGTATTATCCTCTCTCACCCCTTAATTTTATTCTCCAGATATCATCTCTTCATCTTCAACTCACCCTGTGCCCTCTATCTATCTATCTATCTACATACATATAATTTTTTTCTCTTCAACTCCTCTAGTACTGACAAAGGACTCATGAGTTACAAATATCATCTTTCCATGCAGAATGTAAACAGTTCAACCTTAATAAGTCTCTCATGATTTCTCTATCCTGTTTACCTCTTCATGTTTCTCTTGAGTCTTGTATCTGAAAGTCAAATTTTCTATTCAGCTCTGGTCTTTTCATCAAGAATGCTTGAAAGTCCTCTATTTCACTGAATGTCCATTTCACCCCCTGAAAGATTATGCTGAGTTTTCCTGGCTAGATGATTCTTGGTTGTAATCCTATCTCCTTTGCCCTCTGGAATATTATATTCCAAGCCCTGTGGTCCCTTAATGCTAAATCTTGTGTTATCCTGATTGTGTTTCCACAATACTTGAATTGTTTCTTTCTGGCTACTTGCAATATTTTCTCCTTGACCTGGAAACTCTGGAATTTGGTTACAATATTCCTAGGAGTTTTCCTTTGGGGATCTCTTTCAGGAGGTGATTGGTGGATTCTTTCCATTTCTATTTTACCCTCTGGTTCTAAAATGTCAAGGCAGTTTTCCTTGATAATTTCTTGAAAGATGATGTCTAGGCTTTTTTTTTGATCATGGCTTTCAGATAGTCCAATAATTTTTGAATTCTCTCTCCTGGATCTATTTTCCAGGTCAGTTGTTTTTCCAATGAGATATTTTACATTGTTTTCTATTTCTTCATTCTTTTGAATTTGTTTTACGGTGTCTTGATTTCTCATAAAGTCACTAGCTTCCAATTGCTCCATTCTAATTTTTAAGGAAGTATTTTCTTCAGTAAGCTTTTGGGCTTCCTCTTTCATTTGGCCAATTTTTCTTTTTAAGGCATTCTTTTCCTCATTGGCTTTTTGAACCTCTTTTGCCATTTGATTTAGGCTATTTTTTTTTGTTTTTGTTTTTTTTAAGGCAGTTGGGGTTGAGCAACTTACCAGGGTCACACAGCTAGTAAGTGTCAAGTGTTTGGTCTGAGGCCAGATTTGAACTCAAGTCCTCCTGACTTCAGGGCTGGTGCTCTATCCACTGCACCACCTAGCTGACCCTAGGCTAATTTTAAGGCGTTATTTTCTTCAGTATTTTTTTGGGGTCTCCTTTAGCAAGCTATTGACTTATTTTTTCATGATTTTCTTGCATCACTCTCAGTTTTTCCTCTACTTCTCTTACTTGCTTCTCAAAATCCTTTTTGAGCTCTTCCATGGCCTGGGGCCAATTCATATTTTTCTTGGAGGCTTTGGATGTAGGAGCTTTGACTTTGCTGTCTTCTTCTGGTTGTATGTTTTGATATTCTTTGTCACCAAAGTAAGATTCTATGGTCTGACTCTTGTTGCACTGCTTGCTCATGATCCCAACCAATTACTTGAAGTATAAACTCTTTGTTAAGGTAGGGATCTGCTTCCAGTGTGGAGAATGTACTGTCCCAAGTTTCAGGGGTTTTGTGCAACTGTTTTCAGAGATATGTCTAGGGACCTGCAAATTTTCAGTTCTTCCAAGGTGCTATGATCAAGGGTGAGGTGTTTACTCCTTTCCTGGCCTGTGCTCTGGTCTATGAGTGACCACAAGCACTCTTTTCTGTCTTGGAACTTTGAGGAGGATTACCTCTCCACCACCACTGCAAGCTCTACCACACCAGCACTCCTCCTTGCCCCAGGACTGACCCCCAGAACTGTGACCCAGATTCAAGTAGGCAAGCAAGAAAATCCTGCCTCAGCACCAGCAAAGAGATCCCTATAACCCCCCTCTGATCAGTCACTCAACTCTCCCTCAGTCTGTGGGCCAGAAACTCAGGAGGCAGCCACCACCCTGTGGCTGTGTTGGGGCTGGGGCTGGGACCCCATGCTTCTCTCTCACCACAGACATAGACTTTTCCTACTGACTTCCTAAATTGTCTTTGGCATTCATGAGTTGAGAGGTCTGGAAACCACCACAACTGCCCGTGATTCAGTCCTCTGAGGCCTGCTCTAGGTTCGCTGAGGCCTGTGCACCCATGCCAAACTGCGTTCCTCTCCCAGCCCGGTGCAATATACCTTTCTGATCAACCATCCAGGTTGTCTTGGGCTGGAAATTTGTTTCACTCTGTCTTTTTGTGGGTTTTGCTGCTTTAGAATTTTTTATAGGTATTTGGAGGCATTTGGAGGAGAGCTCAAGCAAGTCACTGCTTTTACTCCGCCATCTTGGCTGGGCCTCCAGTGCTAATAGTTCTGAGGAATTTTCATCATGATTTCTTGAAATACAGTGTTTAGGTTTAAAAAAAATTCAGAGTCCAATGATTCTTAAATTATCTCTCTCTGACCTATTCTTTAGATCAACTGTTTTATATATCAAATATCATACATTATCTTCTATTTTTTCCAGGGATTTTATTTTCTTATAATATTTCTTACTTTCTCATGGAATCATTGATTTCTGTTTAATTTATTCTAGTTGTCAGAGATTTTGCTTCTTGGGTAAGGTTTACCACTTTCTCTTTTAAGTCACTCTTTTTCTAATTCTTTCCTCCAGAGCATTTATTCTCATTTTTTTTTAAAAAAGAAAAAATTCTCTCTTCACTTTTTCCAAGTATTCATGTAATCCTTGTGAAAAATTCATTTTTTTCTTTTTGAGTACCTGTTTGCAGGTAAGCAGACAACAAACATTTATTAAGGACTTACTATGTACCTGATGGGATAAAATGCAACCAAAAAGACAGTCCTTTCCTCAAGGACCATACATTCTAATGGGAGAAGACAACATAAAAAAAGAGTGAAAAGGAGAGGGGGCTGAATGAGGAATAAAGAAGTTCAGAAAGTCAGATATACAGCCTGAAGGGGAATGAAGACCAGTCTGGTACTCACCTCCAAAATTAAAGCACCAGGAAGAATCCACCAATGGCATGGCAAGAGGGATATTCCAGGATGAGAAGGCTGAAAATAAGATAGATGCTTCAGGGTGAGGACCTAGGCATGGAGAGAAAGTAAAGACTGGCTGAGGCACGATGTTGATGTCCAAAAAGTCAGAAATTTTGATTGAAGAATAACGATCTTGTGGTTGTTATGGAGTTAGATTTAAAATAATTCTTGATACTAGAAGAGTATTTATTCATCTCTCCTAATTTAGTTCCTGAACTGGGATTTATGCCTAGATAAGCTCCTCCACTCCCTGCACTTTTGGATGGGATGATTGACCATGCTTGGTCTTGTCCTGGTTCTCCTGGTTCCTTGTGCTGACCTTGACCTCCTTGGGTTAGACCCCCATGGATCTTGGAGGTTCAGAGTGTCGGCCCTTCAGGGCCCTCTCTGGTATCACTAAATGGAATGTTAGAGGTCCCAGAGCCCTTGGGTCTTTGCTTTACAGGCCTGATCATTGTGATATGGTACTGATCTCTGCCAGCCTCCATTCCCTGGGGCTTCAAGGTCCCTACCTTGGGACTTTCTGATCACTCTGGGATTTTCTCAAGAGAGCCATCCTTCTTAGCAATTTTGGACACAGCTTTGTGGAACAAATGTGTTCTGCTTTTCATAACCCTGGCCTTTCCTATTGTCCTCAATCTTCTGAGTGACTCATAATTTGTGTGGGCTTGTTTTATATCCTGGTACTGATGAAATTATTCATTTTTAAAATTAATTTAGTTGATTCTAGGGTTGTCTAGATTAACTATCATGTCATATGCATAATAATGATGATATTTGCCACTTATTTCTTCAATTTTTTTATATTGTTTTATTGCAGTAGCTTTTTAACACAAAGTTAAGGAGCAACTATAATAATGGACATCCTTGCCTTACCTCTGATCTTACTGGAAAGGTCAATAATGGGACAATGTACCAAAACTTTTGTAAGACAATCAAGCAATCCTTATGGGAAAATTTACATCTCTAAACATTTTCCTCGACAAAAGAGATAAAGAACAGATTAAAAATAAGACTTGGTGCTAATTTATGTATATTACATGTAATTGGCTCCTTTAAAGATAGATACTATTTAGTTTATTAAGGAAAGGTCAATATATCCCTATACTTGTTAGGACTTTTAATAGAAATGGTTGCATTTTATCCAAAACTTTTTCTGTGTCTATTGACACAGACTCACAATTTTGGTTGTTTTTCTTAAATACAGTCTATCACTTTATAGTTGTCTTAATATAAAGTCACCTTTGAACCACTAGTATAAATCTTTTCTGATCATAATGTAGAATCTTTTAAATGTGCTGCTCTAGTCTCTAGACTAATATTTTATGAATTTTTATGTAAATATTCATTAGAAAATATGGTCTAGAATTTTCATTCTTTGATTTGTTTCTCCCTGGTTTAGGTATCATGGACATGTTTTTATCAGAGAAAGAAATGGTAGAATCCCTTCTATTTTTGCAAACTGTTTGCATAATGTTGTCATTAATTATTCTTTGAATGTTTGATATAATTGTCAATACAACTGGCTTGGATATTTTCTTTAGAAATTCATTTATGGCTTATTCAAATTTTTTTTTCTAAAATTGGGCTATCTAAACTCTTTATTCTTCATTAATATTTATTTTATAATTTGTAGATGTTCATATAATTCATTAAATTGGAAATTTTATTGGCATATAATTGTGTAAAATAGTTTCAAATAATTTCCTTTACTTCTTCATTTATTGGGATTTCCTTTCCCCACATTGTATATGTTTTTCAATTTACTGGCTTGCTAGTATCATTTTTTAGCTACATGCATAGTTCAGTAATTTGTTGTTTCCCTTTTTTTGTTGTTGATATAAAAAATATTAAGAGATATAAACTACCCCCTGTAGTCTGCTTAGTCTGTATCCTAGCTAACTTGGTACATTGGTATATTGTTTCATTGTTGTAATTTCATTTATGAAATTTTTTTATCATTTCTGTGATTTGTTCTTTGATCCACCAAATCTTTAAAATTGTTATTTAGTCTCCAATTAATTTTAATCCTTTTTGTAAAGGCCCTTTATTAAATATTATTTTTATTGCTTATGGTTGGGTTAATAAAGCATATGCATTATATTTCTGCATTTCCACATTTGTTTATGAAGTCAATTTTTGCAAAGGTACCACATAGAGTTGAGAAATACAAACACTCTTTTCTGTTCTAATTCAGTAATTACCAGAGATCTATCATATCTAAACTTTCTAAAGTTCTATATAGAATGTCTTCTTTCTTTTTTATCCTATGCTTAGATTTACTTGGTCTAAGAAGAGTACTTTTAAATCTCAAAACTATTGTCATTTGATTGTATATTTCTTCCTGTAAATACATTGTTTTCCTTTTAGTTTGAGACAATATGCTATCTATATTTACATACTATGCCAATATAACTTACTAGGTAATAACATCATTTCATTGTCTATGATGCCTTTAAGCAATCAGTGAATAATTCAATAAACCTTTATTAGATACTATGTACTGTGTACCAAGTATTGTGCTAAGCACAAGGAATATAAAGAAACAAGACAGTCCTTGCCCTCAAAGAACTCATAATCTAATGGGAGAGACACCAAATATATATAAAAAAGCTATACACAGGATGAATTGGAAATAATTAAAAGGAGGAAGGCATTAGAATTAAAAGGGATTGGGAAAGACTTTCTGTAGAAAATGGAGTTGGGACTTAAAGGGAGGCAGGGAGGCCAGTAGGCAGAAATAAAGAGGGAGAATATTCAGGGCATGTGTGACAGCCAGAGAAAATGCCAGGAGCTGGAAGATGGAGTATCTTGTTTGTAAAACAGTAAAGAGGCCAATGTTACTGGATTGAAGAGTACATGGATAGAAGAAAATGGAAAAAGTAGGAGGGGGACTAGATTTGGAAGGGATTTGAACATTAGGGGATTTTATATTTGATCCTGGAGGCAATAGGGAGCCATTGGAATTTATTGAGTGGGAAGGGGTGACATGGTTGGACCTGTGCTTTAGGAAAATCCTTTTGTTGGCTGAATAGAGTATGTATTGGAGTGGGGAGAGACTTAAGGCAGGCAGATCCACCAGCTCAGTATTATAGTAGTCCAAATGTGAGGTGATGAGGGCTTACACCAGAGTGATGGCAGTGTCAGAGGAGAAAAAAGGAATATGTATTTGAGAGATGTTGTAAAGGTGAAATTGACAGCTTTTGGCAATAGATTGGATATGAAGGGTGAGAGACAGTGAGGAGTTAAGGACTGATATCTTGGTTGCGAAGCTGAGAGTCTGAAAGGATGATATTGCTCTCTACAGTAAAAGAGAAGTTAAGATCAGGAAGGGTTTAGGGGAAAAGAAAATAAATTCAGTTTTGGACATGTTTGGACAGTTCAAGATGATTATTGTACAAATAGAGACATCTAAAAGTCAGAGATGTGAGACTGAAGGTCAGCACTGTTGTTAAGGCCTGATAGGTAGATTTGAGAATCATCTGTATAGAGATGACAATTAAATCCATGGGAGCTAATGAGATCATTAGGTGAAGTAATATAGTGGAAAAAGAGAAGAGAACCCAGGACAGAATCCCATGAGACACCTAGACTTAGATTGCATAATTTGGATAAGGATCCAGCAAAGGAGACAGAGAAGTGCTCTGATGTAAGAGGAGAACAAGGAGAGAGAGAGAGAGACAGACAGACAGACAGACAGAGACAGAGACAGAGAGAGACAGAGACAGAGAGAAAGAGAGACAGAGAGAGACAGAGAGAGAGACAGAGACCCAAAAACCTAGAGATAATAGAGTTTGAAGGGGAAGAGGATGATTAATAGTGTCAAGGGCTGCAGAGAGGTCAAAGAGAATGAGAAATGAGGACTGGGAAAAGGCCATTGGATTTGGCAATTAATAGATCATTGTTAACTTTGGAGAGAATACGGTTGGCGGAATAATGTTAGAAATCAGATTGTAAGATGTTAAAAAGAGAGAGAGGAGAGAAAGTGGAGATACCTATTATAGAAAATCTTTTCAAGGAGTTAGCTACCAAGGGCAGATGAGCTATAGGATAAGAATTAATGGAGATGGAAGGATCAAGTGAGAGGTTTTTTTTTTTTTTTTAATGATAGGAGAGATGTGGGCAGATTTATAGACAATAGGGAAGGAGTCATTAGACAAGGGAAGATTGAAGATAAATGATAAAATGGAAATGACAGAGAGGGCAATCTATTGGAGCAGACAGGATGTATTGAGATTTTGCAGGTAGAGAGGGTTAGCTTTGGTAAGGAGAAAGGCCACCTCTTCATGTGAGACAAGAATGAAGGAGGAAACGGTAGCAAAAGGCATATAGACAAATGAGACAAGAAAGAGGCGGGAAAAGAGAGCTTATAGTGAATGGCCTCATTTTTTCCCAGTAAAATGTGAGGCAACATTTTCAATAGAGAGTGTGAGGGCTGGGGAAACCATGGGAGGTTTGAGGAGTAATGAAGAGGTTTAGAAGAGCTGCTGTGGAGAGTGGAATAGTAAGTTGGTAAGGGAGGTACTATAGAATTGTCTAGTAGCAATGAGGGTGTAGTTGAGATTGTGTAACATAAATTTGTAGTGGACCCAATCAGAATAGTTACATGATTTTCTCCACCTTCATTCAGCAGCATATGTGTAGGAGTGAAGGCGGGAAATGGTGGGAATGATCCAAGGCTGAGGCTTGATAGGCTGCAGTCAGTTATATAAGGGGATTACAGACTCAAGAGAAACAGACTGTGTTGAGTTGAACTGGTTCACCAAGGGGTCAAGATGGGGAAAAGAGGAGAGAGTTGCTGGTGCAGGGGAGATAGCTTGGGAAAAAATTGAGGTGTGAAGGGATTGGCAGTCACATTGAAGAGTAGGAGTAAGATTTGGTAAGAGAAGACAGAAGGATAGTTGGAAAGCCAATTAAGTTATGATTAGATAAGGGGATTTTTGAATTCTTGAATGTGTCTATAGTGCATTTGTGGCTGATCTGAGATCAAGGGTATGACCATCTCTGTGTATGGCTAAAGTGTGATGGAGGATTAGGGCATAGGAAGTGGGTAGGTTGGGGGAGTGAGAGATTAGGGTATTTAAGGTGAGTCATTATGTATATTGAAATCTTCAAGCATGAAGTTGAGTTGGGAGGAGAGAAATTTTGTGAGCCAGGCACTAAACTCATTGAAGAAGGAAGGAGAGTGATATGGAAGTCTATAGACAAAAGCTTCCAGGATTTTGATTGGTTGGTAGATATGAATTACATGAACCTCAAAGGAGGAGAGGTTACTAGTAATAGAGGTAGGGAGAGAACCTGAAAGTGGCAATGGAGATGGAGGAGTATTTCACTTAACCACTTAATTCCTCAACTTACTTACTTCCCATTACCTACTTCTCCACCCCAGGGAGACTGTGTAATCAGTAGGGAGTCAGGTTTCAGGGATAGTTGGAAGATGGAAAGAATGGAAGTGAAAAAGACTTAGAGTGAAAGAAGGTTGATTCTATAGGACAGACATTCCAGAGGACATAGTGGAAGGAGCGGATAGTGTTTGGTTGGAACTTTGGGGTAGAAGGGGTTAAGATGATGGAAATAGGGAATTGGATGGTGGGAGATGGGGAATTAGGTTTGGATGAGGGGGTTCAAAATGACTGGGATGTGTAGGGTATGATCAAGCAAGAGAATATTCATCTTCGAGAGGAAGGCACCACTGCTCTTCACAGAGGAGGTTGGAAGTTGGTCTGGAGACAAGTTCAGCAGGAGGTGGAAGACATATGGTCAGATGGTCAGATGGTCAGATGAGAGACTCCATTTTCTCACTTTTCTTTCCTTTGAAGGCTGGAAATTACATAGGAAGTGGCACAGCTGGAAATGAAAGGTATGAGGTCAAAGGAAAGATTGCTCTTCTCTGCACTAGAGGCTCACCATGTTGCAAGTGGGAGATCAGGCTGGCAGCAGGACGTAGAAGTTGGCTTAAGTTGGCTTGAGCTGGCACAGATGGAAGGGTTGCTGCAAGCCTTTAACAGCCTTCCTTCAGGGGGCACTTGTAGCAGGAGATAGAAAGTATGAGGTCAGAGGAAGGTCTCCTTCTTCTTCTTACCTAAGGCTGGAGATCAGGTGGGTATAGCAGAAAGATGGAATAATAAAGGAAGAAGCATAATAGACTTTTAATCATCTATTTTTTTTTACTGTTGCTTTGCCTGAGATCATGATTGCTATCTCTGCTTTTTAAAAAGAAATTACTTTCAACCTAATAGATTTTACTCTAGCTCTTTGGTTTAATTCTGTTTGGAATCTTTCTAATTCAAGTGTATTTGTTCTAAACAGATGCTAATGAATTCTGTTTATAATTCATTTTGTTACCCTCCTATATTCTATGGGGAAGTTCATGTTATTTTTTTATTAATTTATTTTGATTTATCAACAATCACTTCCAAATGCTTTTGAGTTTAAAATTTTTCTCCCCCTTCCTCCCCACCACCCTCCCCAAGATGGTGCACAATCTGATATAGGCTATACATATACATTCCTATTAAACATATTTTCACATTAGTGATGTTGTAAGTAAAGGGAGTTCATGTCATTAATATTTATAGTTATAGTTGTTAATTTTGTATTTCCCTCTATCCTATCCTTTAATGCTTTCCCCTATTTGCCCTAATTTCCTGCTTTATTCCCCTTCTGCCTGCTAAAGATGGTGTTTGTTTTGTTCATAACTAATCCCTTCTACCCTCACCTTCCCTACTCTTAATCCCCTTTTCCATTCTCCCCTCTTCCTGACCCTGCCTGTTTCCCTATGGAATTTAATACATTTCTTTCACCAAATTCTGTTTGTACAAAGTTGTTTTGATACAAACTCTGTATTGAAGTTTGTATAACTTCAATCTGCCTTTGTCAGGTTCGGATGAAAGTGAAGTTCATAGATAGCCCATCCCCTTTAGCCCTTCATACATAGCTGTAATCTTCTTCTTAAGCACCCCCATTTTTTAAATCTTGTAATGGGTTCTAACCCCTTCCTCTCCTTTTCTTTCTCAGTATATTCCTTTTTCTTTCATTTTTATTTTTCCATTATTTTTTCTATTATTATCAAAATATAACAAAATCACTTCTTTGCTCTCTCTTACTCCTTCTATGACTCTTGAAGACATTAGGGTTCTGAAGTGACACTCATTCCATTTCCCGTATTATAATATACACATCTCACCATTGTAGAATAATTTTTAATTCCTCCAATGTGTTTACCTTTCTACGTCTCTCTTGACTTCTATATTTTCATTTAGAAGTATCTACATAGCTCTTAATTCTTCACCATGAATATTTGGAAGTCTTCTATTTACTTCAAAATCCATTTATTACCTTCTCCCCCTTCTTATGAAAGGTTATAATCATATTTTCCAATAAGCTATTCTTGATTTTAAATCTATATATTTTGTCTTTTGGAATTTTGTATTCCAAGCTTTCCACTTCTTTATAGAGGCAGCTACCATGTCTTATGTGATTCTGACTTTGGTTATTTAATATTTAACTCTTTCTTTCTGGCTCCTTGCCATATCTTTGCTTTGACCTAGAGTTTCTGGACTTTGGTTATGACATTCCCGGTAATTTTCATTTTAAAGTTATGTCAAAGATGTGAGATAGATTCTTTGCATTTTCATTTTGCCCTCTGGTTTTCCTAAGTTTAGGTAATTTTCATTCATGATTTTTTTTGAATATGGTAACTAGGCTTTTCAATGATCAAAGTTTTCAGGTAGTCTAATGATTATTAGATGATGTCTCCTTGAGTTTTTTTTTCCCCAGATCAATTGTTTTTTTTACTAGACATACCTTACATTTACGCCTATTTTTAATTCTTTCAATTCAGTTTTAGTATTTATTATCAACTTATTGTGTCTCCAACTAATTCAATCTAATTTTCAAGAAGTCATTTACTTAAAAAAGGTTTTTATTTCCTGCATACAACTATTAATTCTCCTTCCAAATATATCTTCTAGAACTCCCATTTCATTTTCTTTCCTCTATAGCTCTCATTTAATTTACATTATTTTTGAAAAAAAAATTTGTTTCATTTCTCTCAGGAATTCTAGTAGAGTTTGCATTAAATTTGTGACTTTCTTGGGGGGATTATTTGCATGTAGCTGATAATGATTTCTCTTCTGTATTTGTATTTGAGCGTTCCTGGCTATATAATATTTCTTTATCATTAGTATTTTCTTGTGCCTATTAATTTTTTAGCCTTAATGCCAGTGCCTGACTTTTCCCTTCCCACATTCTTGGGATGAAAGGTCAGGATCTTTTTGGTCATGACCTCACTTTTTTGGGTTCCTTCTGCTAGCTTATACTTGGTCTGTTTAAACTCAGAATTCTAGCAGGCTTCACTTTCTCTACTCAATACTCTATGGTTGTTTATCCTGGATCAGGGTGTTAGATTGTCCTCTGTCTCCACTTTGACTCCCTTAATCAGAATACTTTAATATCTTTTATACCCCTTAGAGTTTCCTTGTTCAGGACATTCTGTTCCCTCTAGGGCTTCCTTCATCAGGATGCTGAGGAATCTTTGTATTCCTTGAGAGGTAACAGGGTACTGGGCAAACTCTTGCCTCCTTGGGACTTCCTTGATTGAGATAGTTTAATTTCTGTACTACCTGAAGTTTTCCCTATGAGGGTGATGAGTATTTTTCTGTCTATACTTTGTGCTTTTACAATCAAGGAGCTAGGTGGTTTTCTCTTGCTCCTGGAGTTCCCCACTGAGGATACTGGGTACTTTCATTCCCTTCTGTGATTTCCCATTCTGGAATGTTGTTTCTTATACTTTCTCTGAAACTTCCCCAGTCAGAGGACTGGCTGGTCTTCTATTCCCTTTGAGACTTTCCCAGATAGAATGCTGCTACTTTTATTTTCTTCCTCCTCGGGTATCTCCTATCAGGTCACTGTATGATCTCTGTACTCTGTGGGGCTTTCCTAGTTGGTTGTTAGGGTTTCCTAGTTTGTTTACTCTGTGGCTTGTGTGAAGTGGAGGTGGGAAAAGAAGAGGATTTCTTTTCCAATGTCTGCAGCTGCTGATTGTATTTGCAGTCTTGGGCACGATGAAGGAGCTACTAAACTTTCTTTTTGGATTTTTGACCATTATATAACCTGGTATTTTTTTTACATCACTGTTGGAGTAAAATTTGGGCTCCCTTATGACTTGTTACATAGAAGTCAAGGTCTAGGGTCTTAGAGTACTAAGGATAGAGCCTTGGAGAAGGCAATTTATATGTTCCTATTCTTCCTCTCCCTACTTTTCTTCACACAGCATCTGTTCTTTTCCATCTTTTAATTTTTTCCTTGAATAATGGAGTTAACTCTTCCTGGGTTCTTGTTATGAATTATGTAATGAGATTGCTAAATCCTTTGAATATTCACCTGTGTAAAAAATCATAAGAGGTTACATTTCTGTAGCCTTTTGTCAAAAAAGAAAAGAAGAAAGAGAAGAAGTTCAGCATTGACTTTTGTATAAAATGGCAATGCAATTTGTATGGAAGAATATATAGATAAGAACATCAAATAGATTATTGGGAAAGAAAGAGGAAGTAAAGAAGTGGACTACAAGTTTCCAAAGATTCTCTAATGGGAATTTTAAAAGCTTTCTGATCATGGATTTAAGAAAATGGCAGGTAACAGTGTGGTGTAAAAGAGTGCTGGATTTGTAGTCAAAAGACATGAGTTCAAATTGTATTCTTGCGACTTACTACCTGTGTTATTGTGAGAAAATAATTTATTCTCTTTGTTCTTCAGTTTCCTCATCTAGAGAATGAGGTAGTTAGATAAAATGTTATGTAAGATCCCTTTGAGTTGAAAGTCGTGATCCTACTATCAGTGGAACAGATTAAATACCATGAACTGGAATTCAAGAAATACAGTAAACTAATTTTAGATAAATCCTACATAACAAAACTCTAGAGGAAGATTTTTTTTTTAAACTTGGTAAGATTAGATAGCAGTACAATGAAAAGGTGGGGGACTAGATCCACATCTTATGTCTTTTGCCATTATAAATTCCAAATTGATCAATTATCCAAGTATAAATGCATGCATATTATATATTTAAAATCATTAAAAATTAGAAGATAATATGGCTAGGTGGCACAGGGATAAAATGTTGACCTTTAAGTCAGGAAGATCTGAGTTTGAATCCTACTTCAGATACTTACTTGCTGTGTGAACTTGGGCAAGTCATATAACTCCTCCTAGCCTAAATTTCCTTACCTATTGAATTGTTGTGAGGATCAAGTGAGATAATATATGCAAAGCATTTTACACACTTTAAAGCACTATATAAATGCTATTATATAATGGAATGTTATGCTTATGACAGTTGTGGAAAGGAGAAAAGTTAATTCCTATTCAACAAATGTAACAAATTATGATATATTTGAGCACACAAAAATAAGGGTTTTTAAGACAATCAAAATGATTCATTCAGGAAAGAAGAGAAAGAAACAGATTGGGAAAAAACATTTTTGCTACATATATATGATGAAAATCTGACATACAAAATCTCTAAGGAACTGAAGCAAAATTATAAAAATAAAAACCATTCTTTAATATGTAAGTGGTTAAATATGAATTAACAATGCTCAGAAATGGAAACATGAATTATCAGTTACTGTAGAAAAATGTTAAAATTCTCTAATCATTAGAGAAATGCAAATTAACTCAGAGATACCATATTACAACCATTAAATTGGCTATCAGAAGGGCTTTAGAGAAACAGGTATACTATCACATTGTTGTTGCAGCTACAAAATAGTATGATCTTTTGTGAAAGCAAGAGGCCAAAACAAACTGTTTATTCCATGACCTTATAAACAAAAGGCACCTAGGTGATATGATGGATAGAGTACTTGACCTAGAGTCAGGAAGACCTGAATACAAATCCAAACACAAAAACACACACTAGCCTGGTCAAGTCACTTAACCCTATTTGCCTCAGTTCCTCATCTGTAAATGGGGATAATTACAGCACTTATCCCATAGAAATATCATGAGGATTAAATGAGATATTATATGTAAAGTGCCTGATACGTAGTAAGTATGATATAAGTGCTTATTTCCTTTCCTTTCCTCATATCCTAATACTATCATTGTCAGAAAAAAGTCTATTTTTTTTTACAAAAGATATTCTTAGCAACATTATTATTTAATTTGCATTATTATAACTTCTTAAAAAAACTGAAGGGTGGCAGAGCCAAGATGGCAGAGTAAAAGCAGAGACTTGCTTGAGCTCTCCCCCAAACCCCTCCAAATACCTGTAAAAAATGACTCTAAACAAATTGTAGAGCAACAGAATCCACAAAAAGACAGAGTGAAACAAATTTCCAGCCCAATACAACCTGGATGGTCGATTAGAAATGTCTATTGTACTAGGCTGGGAGAGAAACACAGTTCAGCATGGGCGCACAGGCAAAGACCAGGCCTCAGCAAACCTGGAGCAGGTCTCAGAGGACTGAATCACAGGCAGCTGTGGTGGTTTCCAGACTTCTCAACCCACAAACGCCAAAGACAACTTAGAAGGTCAATAGGAAAGGTATGTGAACACTGAGAGAGAAGCTCAGTCCCAGCCCCAGTTCCAGCACAGTCCCAGGGAGGTGACTGTTCTGGCCCACAGACTGAGGGGGAATCAAATTGCTGATCAGAGGGGGCTTGCAGGGTTCTCTGTGCTGAAGCTGAGGCAGGATTCTCTTGCTTGCCCATACTTGGATCTGGGTCACAGTTCTGGGGGTCAGTCCTGGGGCAAGGATGAATGCTGGTGTGGTAGAGCTTGCAGTGGTGGTGGAGAGGCAATCCTTCTCACAGTTACGAGGCAGAAAAGAGTGCTTGTGGTTACTCATAGACCAGAGCACAGGCCAGGAAAGGAATAAACATCTCACCCCTGACCATACCACCTTGGAAGAACTGAAAATTTACAGATCCCTGGGAGTATCTCTGAAAATAACTGCACAAAATCCCCAAAGCTTGGGACAGTACATTCTCCACACTGGAAGCAGACCCCTACATTAACAAAGAGTTTAAAACTCAGGTAATTGGCTGGGATCATGAACAAACTGCGCAAAAAAGTCGGACTATAGAATCTTTCTTTGGTGACAAAGAAGATCAAAACATACAACCAGAAGAAGACAATAAAGTCAAAGCTCCTACATCCAAAGCCTCCAAGAAAAATATGAATTGGTCCCAGGACATGGAAGAGCTCAAAAAGGATTTTGAGAAGCAAGTAAGACAAGTAGAGGAAAAACTAGGAGGAGAAATGAGAGTGATGCAAGAAAATCATGAAAAATTAGTCAACAGCTTGCTAAAGGAGGCCCAAAAAAATACTGAAGAAAATAACATCTTAAAAATTAGTCTAACCCAAATGGCAAAAGAGGTCCAAAAAGTCAATGAGGAGAATACTTTCAAAAGCAGAATGGGCCAAATGGAAAAGGAAGTACAAAAGCTTATTGAAGAAAATACTTCCTTAAAAAGTAGAATGGAGAGACTTCCACTTCCCGGAGTCAAGATGGCAGGGTAAGAAGTAAGTCACTCTTACCCTTCATTGTTACCCTCTGAAAGCCCAGAAAATATCACCCCAGGAAAAACTCTGGAACAGCTGACAGACAAGGATAAATTACATTACGGGAAAAAGCACAAAAACCTATCACAACAGAGGGAAAGAAGGGAGGGAAATGAGCATTGTTTGAACCTTACTCTCTTCAGATTTGACTCAAGAAGGGAATAGCATAATCAGTTAGGTATAGAAATCTAGCTTGCCCTATAGGCAGTAGGAGAGAAAAGGGGAAAGAAAAGGGAGAGGGGGATAGAAGGGAGGGAAGAAGTAGTAAGGGTAAAGGGGAAGAAAAAGGATGGAGCTAATAGAAAGGAGACAGGACTGAGAGAGGCAGTAGTCAAAAGCAAAACACTAGTGAGGAGGGAAAAGGAGAAAAGAGAAAGAAAAGCATAACGGGGAAAACAGGAGAGAGAAAGACACAGATAGTAATCATGACTGTGAATGTGATATGTGAATGTAATGCAATACTACTGTGCTATAAGAAATGATGAACAGGCAGACTTTAGAAAATTGTTGAAAGACTTTTATGGTATGATGCTCAGTGAAGTGAGCAGAACCAGGAAGACATTATACACAATAACAGCCAAGTTGTGTGATGACTAATATTGATAGACTTAACCCTTCTCAGCAATACAAGGATCTAAGACATCTCCAAAGGCCTCATGATGGAAAATGCTATCCACATCCAAAGAAAGAACTAT
>NW_020950844.1:0-4118 GCF_900497805.2 Vombatus ursinus
ATGACATCACTGCTCTTCCACTAGAATGTTGACATTTTAAAGACATGATTGTTGATTGTGGATACCACAAAGATCAACGGTCAGAAACATGCAGTGCTTTCAACTCAATTCAATTGAACAAACATATATATTAATTGCCTAGTATATGTCTAGGAATACTGAATACAATAAAAACTAATGCTCTGGATTCCAAATATGATTTAATATTCATGTACTTATATATGCATATATACATACATACATACATATAAATATATACATAAAATAAATAATTATTTAAAATACACACATATACATATATATGTGTGTGTGTGTGTATGTATGTGTATATGTATGACTTACTATAAAACTAAGAAACTAGAAGCTCCGTGGAGATCAAATCCCCCAGCTGCTATTTTGATGGCTATTTCTCTCTTACTTTTTTCAAACTAATCTCACAAATTATGTAAAGACTAGCAAGTACAAGTATATGATGTACTGCACTTTATCTAAGATGAAGGCCAATTTTTTACCCTATCCAGTAAAAGTGCAAATCCAACAACTATCAGTTGAAGGATGCTCTCTCATCAAATGGCTGCCCTGCGGTGCCAGTAGGATGTTGACATTTCCAAGAGAAGCTTGCTAAGTCATGACATCACTGCTCTTCCAGTAGAATGTTGGCATTTTGAAGAAATGTTTGTTGAGTTTGGATACCACAAAGGTCAACAGTCAGAAACCTGCAGTGATTTCAATTAAATTCAATTTAACAAACATATATATTAATTGCCTAGTAAGTGACTAGGAATACTGATTACAATAAAGAACTAATGCTCTGGATTCCAAATATGATTTAATATTCATGTGTCTATATAAGTATATATATATGTATATATACATACATATAAATATGCACATACACATTTATAACTATTTATAATACACACAAAAACATATATAAATATATGTGTGTGTGTGTGGGTGTATGTATGTGTGTACTTATGACTCAGTATAAAACTGTGAACCTGGAAGCTACTGTGAGATCAGATCACTCACTTGCTATTTTGATGTCTATATGTCTGTTACTTTCTTCCAAACTAATCTCACAAATTATATAAAGACTTGCAAGTAGAAGTATATGTTATACTGCACTTTATCTAGAAGATGAAGGCCAATTTTTCACCCTATCAAGTAAAATGGAAAAACGCATATCCAACAGCAATCGGTTAAAGGATCTTCTCTTATGAAATGGCTGCCCTGCTGTGCCAGTAGGATGTTGACATTTCCAAGAGAGGGTTGCTAAGTGATGACATCACCGCTCTTCCAGTAGAATGTTGACATTTTTAAGAAATGGTTGTTGAGTGTGGATACCACAAAGGTCAATGGTCAGAAACCTGCAGTGATTTCAACTCAATTCAATTGAACAAACATATATATTAATTGCCTAGTATGTCACTAGGAATACTGAATAGTATAAAAAACTAATGCGCTGGATTCAAATTATGATTTAATATTCACGTGCTATATATGTATATATATACATACATATATATAAATATATACATAAAATATATAATCATTTATAATACACACATATACATATATATGTGTGTGTGTGTGTGTGTGTGTGTGTGTGTATGCATGTGTGTAGGTATGACTTAGTATAAAACTAAGAACCTAGAAGCTCCTGGGAGATCCGATCCCCCAGCTGCTATTTTGATGGGTATTTGCCTCTTACTTTTTTCCAAACTAATCTCACAAATTATATAAAGACTTGCAAGTAGAAGTCGATGATGTACTGCACTTTATCTAGAAGATGAAGGCCAATTTTTTACCCTACCTAGTAAAAGTGCAAATCCAACAACAATCAGTTGACGGATCCTCTCTCATGAAATGGCTGCCCTGCTGTGCCAGTACAATGTTGACGTTTTAAGAGAGGGTTGCAGAGTGATGACATCACTGCTATCCCAGTAGAATGTTGGCATTTGAACGGAATGGCTTTTGACTGTGGATACCACAAAGATCAATGGTCAGAAACCTACAGTGATTTCAACTCAATTCATTTTAACAAACATATATATTAATTGCCTAGTATGTGACTAGGAATACTGAATACAATAAAAAACTAATGCTCTGGATTCCAAATATGATTTCAGATTCGTGTGTGTATATATCTGTATATATACCTACATATACATATATGCATACACACATATAATTATTTATACTACACACTTAAACATATGTGTGTGTGTGTGTGAGTGTATGTGTGTACGTATGACTCAGGATAAAACTATGAAACTGGAAGCTGCTGGGAGATCAGATCACCCAGCTGCTATTTTGATGGCCATATGTCTCTTATGTTTTTGGAAAGTAGTTTCACAAACTATACAAAGACTTTCAAGTAGAAGTATACGATATACTGCACTTTATCTAGAAGATGAAGGCCAATTTTTTACCCTATCAAGTAAAATGGAAAAACGCATATCCAATACCAATCGGTTAAAGGGTCTTCTCTTATGAAATGGCTGCCCTGCTGTGCCAGTAGGATGTTGACATTTCCAAGAGAGGGTTGCTAAGTGATGACCTCACTGCTCTTCCAGTAGAATGTTGACATTTTAAAGACATGGTTGTTGAGTTTGGATACCACAAAGATCAATGGTCTGAAACCTGCAGTTATTTCACCTCAATTCAATTTAACAAACATATATATTAATTGCCTAGTATGTGACTAGGAATACTGAATACAATAAAAAACTAATGATCTTGATTCCAAATGTGATTTAATATTCATGTGTGTATATATTTATATATATACATGCACATATATAAATATATACATACACATATATAATTATTTATAATGCACACATGAACACACACACATATATATATATATATATACACACATAAGTTTGTGTGTGTGTGTATGTTTGTCTCACTATAAAACTACAATCCTGAAAGCTGCTGGGAAATCAGATCACCCACCTGCTATTTTGATGGCCATATGTCTCTTACCTTTTTCTAAAGTTTTCTCACAAATTATACAAAGACTTGAAAATAGAAGTATATGATATACTGCACTTTATTTAGAAGATAAAAGCCAATTTTTCACCCTATCAAGTAAAATGGAAAAACGCATATCCAACACCAATCGGTTAAAGGATCTTCTCTTATGAAATGGCTGCCCTGCTGTGCCAGTAGGATGTTGACATTTCCAAGAGAGGCTTCCTAAGTGATGACATCACTGCTCTTCCAGTAGAATGTTGACATTTTAAAGACATGATTGTTGATTGTGGATAGCACAAAGATCAACAGTCAGAAACCTGCAGTGCTTTCAAGTCAATTCACTTTAACAAACAAATATATTAATTGCCTAATATATGACTAGGAATACTGAATACAATAAAAACTAATGCTCTGGATTCCAAATATGATTGAATATTCATGTACGTATATATGCATATATACACACATACATATAAATATGTACATAAAATACATAATTATTGAAAATACACACATATACATATATATCTGTGTGTGTGTGTGTGTGTATGTATGTGTATATGTATGACTTACTATAAAACTAAGAACCTAGAAGCTCCGGGGAGATCAGATCCCCCAGCTGCTATTTTGATGGCTATTTCTCTCTTACTTTTTTCAAACTAATCTCGCAAATTATGTAAAGACAAGCAAGTACAAGTATATGATGTACTGCACTTTGTCTAGAAGATGAAGGCCAATTTTTTACCCTATCCAGTAAAAGTGCAAATCCAACAACAATCAGTTGAAGGATGCCCTCTCATCAAATGGCTGCCCTGCGGTGCCAGTAGGATGTTGACATTTCCAAGAGAGGGCTGCTAAGTGATGACATCACTCCTCTTCCAGTAGAATGTTGATATTTTAAAGAAATGGTTTTTGAGTGTGGATACCACAAAGGTCAACGGTCAGACACTTGCAGTGATTTCAATTCAATTCAATTTGACAAACATATATATTAATTGCCTAGTAAGTGACTAGGAATACAGAATACAATAAAAAACTAATGATCTGGATTCCAAATAGGATTTAATATCCATGTTTGTATATATGTACATAAATATAAATATATACATAAAATATATAATTATTTCTAATAC
>NW_020950845.1:0-1215 GCF_900497805.2 Vombatus ursinus
GTGTGCATTGTTGTCTCATGATAGAATGCAAACTCCTTGAGAGGAGGGATTAGTTCACTTGTTTTTAAATTTGTTTCTGCAGCAAAAAGCAAAACACCTGGCACATAGCGTGAATGAAATTAATGAAAAAGCATGTATTGAGTGGTTACTATGTGCAAAGCATTACTTTGTGTTGAGGAAACAAATAAAAAAGCAAGATAGCTTCTGCTTTCAAGGACCTTACATTTTAATTGGCAGAGATAATAAATATGGGAAGTTTGAGCTGTAAGTCAAATGAAAAATGTCAAGTGGTCCTTAGGGCACAGCAGCAAAGAAAATGGCAATGCACATTCTTTAATGTAATTTCCACTGATTAAAAACATCCATTTAATTTGAACCATTTGATAATGCTAATGACTTTCTCTCCTGTGTTTTTAATAGCTGTGGCTTCTGGAATATGGGAGCTGCATCACCTAAAGGGACAGATACCAGGTTAAATCTCCTCAAGGTTTGCTGCCCTGGATGATGGCTTCAGGAGCCAGCCCAGAAGTAGGGCTAATAGTCTAATGGGCATTGCTATTCTGGGCCTCATGTTTTTGGTCATCACTAAAATAAATGATGATTGAATTAGTCATCACTAACATAATCAAAAGACTAGGAAACTCAAGAGGCCCAGAATAGCAATGCCCATTAGACTATTAGCCCTACTTCTGGGCTGGCTCCTGAAGCCATCATCCAGGGCAGCAAACCTTGAGGAGATTTAACCTGGTATCTGTCCCTTTAGGTGATGCAGCTCCCATATTCCAGAAGCCACAGCTATTAAAAACACAGGAGAGAAAGTCATTAGCATTATCAAATGGTTCAAATTAAATGGATGTTTTTAATCAGTGGAAATTACATTAAAGAATGTGCATTGCCATTTTCTTTGCTGCTGTGCCCTAAGGACCACTTGACATTTTTCATTTGACTTACAGCTCAAACTTCCCATATTTATTATCTCTGCCAATTAAAATGTAAGGTCCTTGAAAGCAGAAGCTATCTTGCTTTTTTATTTGTTTCCTCAACACAAAGTAATGCTTTGCACATAGTAACCACTCAATACATGCTTTTTCATTAATTTCATTCACGCTATGTGCCAGGTGTTTTGCTTTTTGCTGCAGAAACAAATTTAAAAACAAGTGAACTAATCCCTCCTCTCAAGGAGTTTGCATTCTATCATGAGACAACAATGCACAC
>NW_020950846.1:0-1510 GCF_900497805.2 Vombatus ursinus
CTTCTTCTTCTTCTTCTTCTTCTTCTTCTTCTTCTTCTTCTTCTTCTTCTTCTTCTGCTTCTTCTGCTTCTTCTGCTTCTTCTGCTTCTGATTCTTCTGCTTCTGTGTTTTCTTTAAAAATGTGACTAATATGGAAATATGTTTTGCATGTCTGCACATGTATAACCTATATCAAATTGCTTACTGTCACAGGGAGGGATAAGTTGAGGTAGGGAGGGACAGAATTTGGAACTCAAAATTAAAAAAAGAATGTTATTTTTTACACATATTTGAAAAAAAAATAAGATACTTGAAAAAAAATAATTGATTATTTATTCCAAATCTAAGAATCTCACTTACTCATCTTCAAGTCCAGCCTCAAGCACAGTGTGAAAGTAGGCAATATTTCTCCTCATGAGCACCCAATGCTCCCTTTCAGCATCTTCTTGTCAGAGTCCCATAATTTCTTTCACAGGCACAGAACATGATAACAGAAAATGGCTCAAAAAGCATTTTCAAGCTGTCATTGAAATTATTCAATAGATTACTACTAAACTTTTTAGAGTTCTTTGTACCAAAGATCTCAGGACTCTTGGTAAAATGGACTATCATACAAAACTTCTCTGTGGACACATAATGGACACATACAGATATATGAAGGAAGGCTCAGAGGGATACTAGACATCTGTCTCTTTATTTTTCTTCCTCAATCTCTCTTTCTCAGTTTCTCTCTTTCTTTCTCTCCCTCTCTCCCTGTCCCTATCTCTGTCCCTCCTTCCCTTTCCTACCATGTGCTCTCTCTCTGTCTCTGTCTCTCTGTCTCTCTTTCTGTCTCTCTTTCTCTCTCACACACACACACTCATACACACACACACACAGACACACACACACACACACACAGACACACACACTTCTACAAAGATTCCTCCTGTCTCTTTACTTCTATTCACTTTTCTTCACCTCATCTCCCCCCTTACTTCCTTTTATCACTACTAAAAATTCAGTTGTTAACAAATTAAAGTATTCATCCTCCTTAGATTTTTTTACATTTATATGGAGAACTTTAAAGACTAAAAAAAAAAACCTTAATGACTAAAAGAAATCAAATTTAAATGGTTTGATTAAAGGTCTTTTTAGAGACTTCATACCTATCATATCACACATTCATTCATTTATCAAATAAACATTGTTAAGTGCACATTCTATTTAATATAAAATATAAGTGTGGTGATTGATGACCTTTAAGATCTCTTCCATTTAAAATCTAAGATTCTGTAATCCTGTGATATAGCAAGATCTGATAAGAATAATTTACCTAGGGTCCTGTGAATCTTATCAAAAGGGCTATTCATTCAAGAAGGGAGCAGTGATCAAATGGCTCACTATCTTCTGAGCTAGCTATCACAACACATAGCTGCCACAATATATGGAGAATCAGAGCAACAGAATCAGAAATTCAAAGAAAACAAACTCTAAGAAGAGAGAAAGGACTAAAACTCATGACTTCAAATGTCCATATGCAAATGCTCCT
>NW_020950847.1:0-1501 GCF_900497805.2 Vombatus ursinus
CTTCTTCTTCTTCTTCTTCTTCTTCTTCTTCTTCTTCTTCTTCTTCTGCTTCTTCTGCTTCTTCTGCTTCTTCTGCTTCTGATTCTTCTGCTTCTGTGTTTTCTTTAAAAATGTGACTAATATGGAAATATGTTTTGCATGTCTGCACATGTATAACCTATATCAAATTGCTTACTGTCACAGGGAGGGATAAGTTGAGGTAGGGAGGGACAGAATTTGGAACTCAAAATTAAAAAAAGAATGTTATTTTTTACACATATTTGAAAAAAAAATAAGATACTTGAAAAAAAATAATTGATTATTTATTCCAAATCTAAGAATCTCACTTACTCATCTTCAAGTCCAGCCTCAAGCACAGTGTGAAAGTAGGCAATATTTCTCCTCATGAGCACCCAATGCTCCCTTTCAGCATCTTCTTGTCAGAGTCCCATAATTTCTTTCACAGGCACAGAACATGATAACAGAAAATGGCTCAAAAAGCATTTTCAAGCTGTCATTGAAATTATTCAATAGATTACTACTAAACTTTTTAGAGTTCTTTGTACCAAAGATCTCAGGACTCTTGGTAAAATGGACTATCATACAAAACTTCTCTGTGGACACATAATGGACACATACAGATATATGAAGGAAGGCTCAGAGGGATACTAGACATCTGTCTCTTTATTTTTCTTCCTCAATCTCTCTTTCTCAGTTTCTCTCTTTCTTTCTCTCCCTCTCTCCCTGTCCCTATCTCTGTCCCTCCTTCCCTTTCCTACCATGTGCTCTCTCTCTGTCTCTGTCTCTCTGTCTCTCTTTCTGTCTCTCTTTCTCTCTCACACACACACACTCATACACACACACACACAGACACACACACACACACACACAGACACACACACTTCTACAAAGATTCCTCCTGTCTCTTTACTTCTATTCACTTTTCTTCACCTCATCTCCCCCCTTACTTCCTTTTATCACTACTAAAAATTCAGTTGTTAACAAATTAAAGTATTCATCCTCCTTAGATTTTTTTACATTTATATGGAGAACTTTAAAGACTAAAAAAAAAAACCTTAATGACTAAAAGAAATCAAATTTAAATGGTTTGATTAAAGGTCTTTTTAGAGACTTCATACCTATCATATCACACATTCATTCATTTATCAAATAAACATTGTTAAGTGCACATTCTATTTAATATAAAATATAAGTGTGGTGATTGATGACCTTTAAGATCTCTTCCATTTAAAATCTAAGATTCTGTAATCCTGTGATATAGCAAGATCTGATAAGAATAATTTACCTAGGGTCCTGTGAATCTTATCAAAAGGGCTATTCATTCAAGAAGGGAGCAGTGATCAAATGGCTCACTATCTTCTGAGCTAGCTATCACAACACATAGCTGCCACAATATATGGAGAATCAGAGCAACAGAATCAGAAATTCAAAGAAAACAAACTCTAAGAAGAGAGAAAGGACTAAAACTCATGACTTCAAATGTCCATATGCAAATGCTCCT
>NW_020950848.1:0-1465 GCF_900497805.2 Vombatus ursinus
CTTCTTCTTCTTCTTCTTCTTCTTCTTCTTCTTCTTCTTCTTCTTCTGCTTCTGCTTCTGCTTCTGATTCTTCTGCTTCTGTGTTTTCTTTAAAAATGTGACTAATATAGAAATATGTTTTGCATGTCTGCACATGTATAACCTATATCAAATTGCTTACTGTCACAGGGAGGGATAAGGTGAGGTAGGGAGGGACAGAATTTGGAACTCAAAATTAAAAAAAGAATGTTATTTTTTACACATATTTGAAAAAAAATAAGATACTTGAAAAAAAATAATTGATTATTTATTCCAAATCTAGGAATCTCACTTACTCATCTTCAAGTCCAGCCTCAAGCACAGTGTGAAAGTAGGCAATATTTCTCCTCATGAGCACCCAATGCTCCCTTTCAGCATCTTCTTGTCAGAGTCCCTTAATTTCTTTCACAGGCACAGAACGTGATAACAGAAAATGGCTCAAAAAGCATTTTCAAGCTGTCTTTGAAATTATTCAATAGATTACTACTAAACTTTTTAGAGTTCTTTGTACCAAAGATCTCAGGACTCTTGGTAAAATGGACTATCATACAAAACTTCTCTGTGGACACATAATGGACACATACAGATACATGAAGGAAGGCTCGGAGGGACACTAGACATCTGTCTCTTTATTTTTCTGCCTCAATCTCTCTTTCTCAGTTTCTCTCTTTCTTTCTCTCCCTCTCTCCCTGTCCCTATCTCTGTCCCTCCTTTCCTTCCTACCATGTGCTCTCTCTCTGTCTCTGTCTCTCTGTCTCTTTTTCTGTCTCTCTGTCTCTCTCTCACACACACACTCACACACACACACAGACACACACACACACACTTCTACAAAGATTCCTCCTGTCTCTTTACTTCTATTCACTTTTCTTCACCTCAACTCCCCCCTTACTTCCTTTTGTCACTACTAAAAATTCAGTTGTTAACAAATTAAAGTATTCATCCTCCTTAGATTTTTTTTACATTTAAATGGAGAACTTTAAAGACTAAAAAAAACCTTAATGACTAAAAGAAATCAAATTTAAATAGTTTGATTAAAGGTCTTTTTAGAGACTTCATACCTATCATATCACACATTCATTCATTTATCAAATAAACATTGTTAAGTGCACATTCTATTTAATATAAAATATAAGTGTGGTGATTGATGACCTTTAAGATCTCTTCCATTTAATATCTAAGATTCTGTAATCCTGTGATATAGCAAGATCTGATAAGAAATAATTTACCTAGGGTCCTGTGAATCTTATCAAAAGGGCTATTCATTCAAGAAGGGAGCAGTGATCAAATGGCTCACTTTATCTTCTGAGCTAGCTATCACAACACATAGCTGCCACAATATATGGAGAATCAGAGCAACAGAATCAGAAATTCAAAGAAAACAAACTCTAAGAAGAGATAAAGGACTAAAACTCATGACTTCAAATGTCCATATGCAAATGCTCCT
>NW_020950849.1:0-10394 GCF_900497805.2 Vombatus ursinus
GGAAAAACAACTAACCTGGAAAATAGATCCAGGAGAGAGAATTTAAAAATTATTGGACTATCTGAAAGCCATGATCAAAAAAAGAGCCTAGATATCATCTTTCAAGAAATGATCAAGGAAAACTGTCCTGATATTTAGAACCAGAGGGCAAAATAGAAATTGAAAGAATCCACCAATCTCCTCCTGAAAGAGATCCCCAAAGGAAAACTCCTAGGAATATTGTAGCTAAATTCCAGAGTTCCCAGGTCAAGGAGAAAATATTACAAGCAGCCAGAAAGAAACAATTCAAGTATTGTGGAAACACAATCAGGATAACACAAGATTTAGCTGCTTCTACATTAAGGGACCACAGGGCATGGAATACAATATTCCAGAGGGCAAAGGAGATAGGATTACAACCAATAATCACCTACCCAGCAAAATTGAGTATAATCCTTCAGGGGAAGAAATGGTCATTCCGTGAAATAGAGGACTTTCAAGCATTCTTGATAAAAAGACCAGAGTTGAATAGAAAATTTGACTTTAAAATATAAAACACAAGTGGAACATGAAGAGGTAAACAAAAAAGAGAAATCATAAGTAACTTACTAAGGTTGAACTGTTTATATTCCTGCATGGAAAGATGATATTTGTAACTCATGAGACCTTTGTCAGTATTAGGGTAGTTGGAGGGAAAAAATTATATGTATGTGTATGGATAGATAGATAGATAGATAGATAGATAGATAGATAGAGGACACAGGGTAGGTTGAAGATGAAGGGGTCATATCTGGAGAGTAATATTAAGGGGTGAGAGAGGATTCTACTAGGAGGAGAAAGGGAGAGGTAGACCAGGGTAAATTATCTCACAAAAAAACAGAAAAGAAAAGGCTCTTACAGTGGAGGGGTAACAGGGGAAGGTGAGAGGGAATGAGTGAATCTTATTCTCATAGGATTTGTCTTAAGGAGGGAATAACAAACACACTCAATTGGGTATGGAAATCTGTCTTACCCTAGAGGAAAATAAGAAGGGGAAGGGGGACAAAAGAATAGGGGGATGATAGAAAGGAGGGCAGAGTGAGAAAGGGGGTAATCAGAAACAAATACTTCTGAGGAGGGAGAGGGTCAAAAGAAAGAATAGAGTAAGTTGGGGGGTGGGATAGGATTAAGGGAAATAGAGTTAGTTTTTCACAGCATGTCTACTGTGGGCAGTGTTTTGCATAACTGCACATGTATAACCTATATTGAGTTGCTTGCTTTTTCAATGAGGGTAAGTGGGGAGGGAGGAAGGGAGAACATTTGGAACCCAAAGTTTTAAAAACACATGTTTAAAAAAATGTTTTCACGTGCAACTGGAAAATAAGAAATACAAGAGATGGGGTATAGAAATCTATCCTGCCCTACAGGAAAATTGAAGGGGAAGGGGATAAGAAAAGGGAGGGGGAGAGATAGAAGGGAAGGCAGACTAGGGGAAGGAGTATTCAGAATGCATACTATCTTGGGGTGGGGGAGAGGCAAGATGGGGTCAAAATTTGGAACTCAAAATCTTGTGGAAGTAAATGTTGAAAAAAGATAAATTTATTAATTAAAAAATAAAATAAAATAAAAATGTGAATTAAAAAAACCAAAAAAATAAAAAAGAAAGAAAAATGACTTCAGCACCTTGCAAGCAAGAGAAACTTGAAGGAAGGGAGACCCACTAGAAGACTGTTACAATAGTATAAGTAACAATGGATGAAAGTATTGTCTTTAATCATGCAAATTGCAACCTAGCCATGCCTGCCAGTCTTGTTAGACCCCTATATGTGCTCTTGTAAGTTCATCAAAGGGTCTCAATGTAACATGAGAAAGGGGATTTCCTTACCTTCTGTTGACTTCTCAGAAGATGTCAGAAGAAACCACCAGTAGTCCATCAACTGTCCTATCTCCACTTGACCAGTCCTTTTCTCATCATTGATTGTCTTCACTGGCTTCTTTTTATTTTGCTTGCTATTGTATTGTTTGTAATGTGTTGCAGCTTGATGTTACCTATCATGTTCCTTTCCATTGGTTTTGGATAATACTCAACTTCAGGTTTTTAGAATTTATGGTGTTCAGTGACAGCTTACCAATTTCTCATATCTGTATGCACACATACATGTACACACACACACACAGCTATTCTTTGGGTATTTTGCATTTGTATGTTGTAGTTGTGTGTGTGTGTGTGTGTGTGTGTGTGTGTGTGTGTTTAATTACTGGCAACCACAGGGAAAATTTAAAATAACAAAAGAGTGAAATTACAAAGTTATAGGATCTAAAAAGCATACCGTAATAAATAACCCTGGTTTTCAATGAAAAAAAAAATAAAAACAAACAAACAAACAAAAAAATGCTAAGATGGGATGGTCCTCTCTCTCCCCATTTCTCATCTAGAGCTTCCATCCTGCATTTCAAATACTTTTTAGTTCAGTGACCTTGGGCAAATTGCTTAATTCCTCTGGTGCTCAGTTTCCTCTTCTGTAAAATGAGGGGTGGAGGCTCATCTTGATAATCCCCAAGGTCCCTTAGAGAAATAATTCTGTGTTCTCATGGATCCATCACATACTGAGTATGGATCAATGGTCTCCAGAAGGTAATATTCTGAAGGTAGTCACTTCTTTTCAACTTCAAAACAATGGCTACATATGAGGTAAAAAAGGAAACAGAATAGCAAAAACAAAAAAAATGCTTTTAATCCAGATATGTAAATTAGTAAGTGGAAATCCCTTCTCCAGCAGATGGAATGAATGTGCCAGATTCCCAAACTTCAATATGCACCAGGAGATCCTTCTACTTAATTTGAAATGGAATAGAGACTAATCTACTGTAACTATCCTCTAATTACAAATTTATTTACCAATGATGAGCCCCCGAGGTGTCTGAAAACCTTTGGAAAATGCTGCTTCATCATATTTTCTTGGGTTGGTACTACTTGGCACTTTTATTTTTAATAGCTCTGAGATACTACCTGAAAACTGGTACTTCACACCTCCACTGAGGATTCCCCATGTGCCCATAGCTCATCATTTTCTTTGCTTCCCTAGATAAAATATTTTGGAATAGGTAGAACAGATGCCATGGACAGGGAGCTGAACAAAGCTCAAGAAACATTAAGCAATATGAGGTCTGCATGGACACTTGCTTTGACCTTGTGCTGGTACTGAAGCAGGAGGTAGAAACGCCATGTGATACTGTGAAAAGAGCACGGAGTCGGAGGACCTGGGTTCTCACCACACTTCTGCCTCTCTTTCACTGCCTGTGTGATCTGGGGCACTTTACTTAATTCCTCTGAGCCTCAGTTTCCTCATCTGTTAAATGGGGTCATCATTCAGTGACCTCTAAATTTCCTTCCAGATCTTAAGGAGTGTCTGCCCTTTGTATGGAATATGACACTTTTCTATATTTTCCATTAGCATAGTGTGAATTCCTGCACAAAAACTCTATTGGAGGAGGGGAACAAGCATTTATTAAGTGCCTACTATGAGCCAGGCACTGTGTTAAGTTCTGTCTAAATATTTTCTCATTTGATACTCACAATGATCCTGGGAGGTAGATGCTATAATTATCCTCATTTTATAATTGTGGAAACTGAGGCAGGTTTATATTAATTTAAGTCACTTGCTCAAGGTCACACAGGAGATAAATGTCTGAGGCTGGATCTGAATTTAAATCTTCCTGAATCCAGACCCAATGTTCTAACCACCATGACACTTAAGATTCCTGAAATACCTATTAGATGGATAATTCCAGTGCTATTATCCCTACTTGGCAAATAAGAACATTGAGGCTAATAGAAATGGAATGACTTAACCGAAGTCATATGAGTAGCAGAACTTTAACTCAAATCCAGGTCTACATAGTTTCACGTCCAGCACCCTATCCTCTACTCAGGCTTTCTGGGTATTCTTCTATCTTCACTTACGGTGACAGGGAGAAATCTTTTTTCACACTCATTCTCCAAATTGTGACTTGTGCAAGTCCCTGGACTGCATGTACTTGGTTCAATGTTAACTTTCTTTGGGAGGAGATATTTGTATTTCAGTTTATATTTTTAAGTGCCATAAAAATGGAATAAAATTGCATTTCAAAGTGTTGTTGATGAAGTAATTGTTTCACATGGAGTGAAACAAATGGGGTTATACAGTTTAGCTATGTGGCAGTGAACAAAGAGCATGAATCACTTAGGAAAAGAGCACAGAATGGGAGTTGAGAACTCCATTCAAGCCTCAGTTTTGTAAGTAACTGGCTCTGTGGCTTTTCGGGTGCCATCCAATATCTCCCCATTTGTAGAATTAGGGAGTTGGAATATATGATCTCTAATATTTCCAGCTCTTAAAATCTAATATGTATTATATTATAACACATTATATATTACAATACATATATACAGATTATATAAATATCGAGATATCTATGCATATATACATATATGTACATGCATAAATACACATGTATATATTGCGTTTGTAGTTACATATTATACACTTAAATTACATTTGTGTGTAAATATACACATATAAGTACACACAAAATGTATGTGTATGTGTGTGTCTGTGCATTAAATATAATTGTGTATAGGAATAGGGACTAGGCTTGTGATTTCATTAGTATCGGGAACTCTCAAATGAGGAAAATCTCTCTACCAATGAAGGTCAGCCAACTTCTCTGTCAACTTACAATCTTAGAGATTGTTTATACTAGAGCATGGAAAATTTAAGTGACTTGCCCACTGTATGTCAGTGGTGGGATGTGAACACAGTACTTTCTGGAGCCAAGATTAACTCTCCATGTACTATAATATGCTGTTCACGTGTGTGCACACAATCTGTAAATCTCCCTCTCCACCTCTCCCTCCTTCTTCCTTCCTTCCTCTCCCCTTTTCTCCCTGATCTCTATATGCATACCTACATGAATTTGGGTATATATTTATATATACTGCGCATGTATATAGTATATGGCTATATCTATGTGTATATATGTTTGTATATTTGTACCTTCATCACTTAGCACAGTGCCTGGCTCATTGTGAGGTCTTCCCGACTCCAGACTCAGTGCTCTGTCCATCGTGCCACCTAGCTCCTTCTAATGTCTACCACAATCACCTACTTCATTTCTGAAAACAAAAGGCTTTCTTTCCCTATGGGCCTGGGCCTTGTTTCCTTGAAATAATATCAGTGTAGCCCCTAGTATAATTTTGGACAAGTCTCTACTGTACATCCCCCACCACATGGAGCCTTGTTTCTCTGTTCTATAACCTGGGAGGGTTGGATTGGACAATCATCAAGGTCTTTTTCGAGCACAAAAATGCTGTGATTCTATGATCCTAACACTCGGCACAATAAAACCATTTCTCTTTTTTCTGATCAAACACATCAAATTTCTTGTGGTCAAGAATTTTAGTTATCACAAAATGTCTCAGGTTTAATTTAAGTTGATTTGGTGAAAAGGGTCTCCATCTTATGACCCCTTGCTAATGGGTTATTCTCATATCCACTGCATCAGAATAAAGAATCTTAGGGCAGCTAAATGGCGCAGTGGATAGAGCACTGGCCCTAGATTCAGGAGGACCTGAGCTCAAATCCAGCCTCAGACACATAACGCTTACTAGCTGTGTGACTCTGGGCAAGTCACTTAACCCCATTGCCTAGCCAAAACAAACAAACAAACAAACAAAAAAAAAAGAATAAAGAATTTCCCTTGAAGGTAACCTCTCCCAATCTTTCTCCCCACACAGAGGCAGCAAAAGAGTCAGATATGATGCATACTACTGGGAATTCTTTTCCGGTGATGAGGCTTTGATTTTAGTCACAAAGTAGCAGATCTAGAGTTCTTTCTTAGGATGAATCTGTTAGACAAGTTATCATTTTTTTTAGTTCCTCTATGTAATTCAATTCAATTCAATATTCTGTGTCTTCGCTCTGACACATGTGAGAACACACATACACAACATAATCTGATTTACCTTCCTCAGAGCAGAGGTTTAATAATTAGGGCTATGCAAACTGAACATAAGAGGAAAATGGGAAAGAAGACCAGAGCACTGCATCCAAGTCATTGCTAGCTTCTCCAAGGATTACTTTTAGCTCCCACTCTTTTTCTCATACGCTCCTCTGTGGACTACAAGAAAGATGGCCTGATTTGGTAAAAAGCATATCAGTGTTTTCTGTGGTGGCAACCTTGCTTAAACCTCCCCCTCCCCCACCATGAGACTCTAGTGCATGACATTCATTATGTTTCTGATGATTACAATGAATTGGGCATGCACAATACTGGTGCTTTCTCCTTCCAGCCTATGGCATGTGTGTGACTTAGCACAGCAAAGATTTGGTACGACCTAAACAACTCTGGGAGGTCCTTTGGTGCTTCTCTTGCTACCACTTGCCAGGCCCTGTGCTGTGTCATCAGTCAAAAAGAAGAGAAAGCTGGCTTACACACTTCCCTTAGCTCTTCCATGTAGCAATCGTAGTCTCTATTACTACACTTCTAAGGAAAGCATGAGGGGATGGGTCAGTCAGTCAGTCAGTCAATCAACAAGCATCTTTCTGCCCCTCGCCATTCTAATATGTAAAATGAACTCAACTATTGGGGGAAAGTAGTGCCTGAGTCCCTGGCTGCCTGTTCTGTTTTTTATTTTCTTTCCTTAACAAACAGGGTTGAAAGTGACCTTGTGAATTTGAGAGACGGGGGTCCATTGTGTGGAGCTGATTGGCAGCAAGGGTAATTTCTTCATTAGAAAAAATGCCCACAGGAAAAAAATACACGGACAAGAAGTAGTTTGAATGGTGAAGAATTGAGGTGAAATATAACAATGCTTATTCAGAGACCTTCAAATTGTTTTATATTCTAATGAGGTTTAAATATCAACCTCCCAGGAAAGCATAGTTATAAATTTTAAGCAAAGTCAATGAATTCCATTTTGAGTCTTTCCATTAATAGGCATTGTGAGTCTTTTGTATTTCTTTTTGTATGTGTAGGAAATAAACAGCTGTCCCATACCTAATTTATACTATGTATTGACCAATGTATCACCTAGATATTTCTCTGCCTCTACCACTGATTACAACTATAATAGAGGTTGAAAAAGTTATGCTCAAAGCTAACCTTCTTGCTTCCAGCCTAATGTTTGCATGGCTCTGTGAAAGGACTTTGGTCTGATCTGGAAAACTCTGGGTGGTCCCATACTTTTTAGTTTGTGCTAAATACTAATAAGCCTTAAGCATTTTTTTTCTTATTTGGGGATGTAATGAACCAAAGATTGTGAAATAAAGCAGCCTAACCCCTCCTATTACCTCTATAAAAGGTACTTCCTTAGTACCAGATCCAGTCCAGATGGTATATCTGTGTCCCAAACTAAGAGAAACCTCTTAATAGAAGGTAAGAAATAAACATTTATTTAGCACCAGCTATGTGCCAGGAATTGTCCTAAGTGCTTTACAAATGTTATCTCATTTGATCCTCACAACAACCCAGGGAGGTGGGTGCTAAGCAAGAAGGTGGGCACAGAACATCTGGATCTTCAGATCCAACAGCAATTCTCATTACTAGGCAAGAGTATGCCAATGACTAATTTCCTTTATAATCTTTAACTTCTGATTCTTTCCCTGTTGGGATGAAGGTTGAAGATAGAACTCCAGCAGCAACTGCTTCCTTTTCATTTTCCCTTTCTTCCTTCCCCTTTTTCTGTAATGACTCCTTTCCACTTTGGTAATTTCCTTCAAAACTCATCAGTTCTTTCCTATAATCTCCCATCTTTAACAACCGCATCTGAAGCCTAGGACTAATACTAAAATATTATCTTTATACAGACTTTAAAAATCACTTTGAAATATCTGTGATTTCATCAATAGGGTTATGTGTGTGTATGTGTGTGTGGGGGGGTTCTCTACTGGCCAGACCTCAACTTAAGAGTTTTTATGTCTGCAAATAACTTGAGTAATTAAATTTGCCTCCCTTGGTTGCAAATTTTCTGGTGATAAATCTTCTTGGACATTGCTTAGATCTGTCCTATAATACCAGTAATTGACATTCATGTAGTGATTTAAGTTTGTAAAACACATTGCATAGATTTCCTCCTTCCCTCCCCCACCCAAAATTAGCTCCTAACAACCACCCTGTTGTTTTCCTTACTTTACAGAGAAGACTTCAGAGAGGGGAAATCACTTATCTGTGGTCATACAGTGAACCCAGGCCTCTCTTGACTCCATGTCCAGTGATCTTCACTCCACATTACACTGGGGGATGGGGGATCATTGAAGCCTTCCCAATTTGGTATGGCTTTACCTAACTTGTGATCTTCCACTAAATTACTTGTAACCTAGCTTAAGCTTTTATCACCTTTCTCAGATGGACTATCACAGGGCTGCTAGCTTATGAACCCCTTTCCCGCAGGGACTGTCTTTTGTCTCTTTTTGTATCTCCAGTGCTTATCACTTAATAAATGTTAATTGCTGGATTGATCCAGTGGTCTCCAGGCCAGGAGTCAGGAAGATCTGAGTTCAAATTCTGCCTCAGACTCTTACTAGCTGGGTGACCCTGGACAAATCATTTAACCTCTGTTTGCCTCAGTTTTCTCATCTTTAAAATGGGGATAATAATAGCACCTAACTCCCAGGGTTGTTGTGAGGATCAAATGAGATAATAATTGAAAAGTGCTTAGCACAGTAAGTGCCATGTAAATGTTAGCTATTTTTTAGCCTCCTAAGTGTTCTTCCTGACTCCAATCCATCCTCCATGCTACTCTCCTACTCCATAAGTTAGTATGGTTCCCTATTACCTGTAAGATCAAATATAAACCCCTCTATTCACAATTGGGGCCCAAACTATCTTTGCAGTCTTCTTACCCATTACTCTTTTCCCCACATTCTGCAGCCCAGAAAGACTGGCCTTTTTTGCTATTCCTCACACAAATCAGACTTTTACATCATTTTTTACACAGAGTGGCCCCCATGTCTGTAACATGTTCTCTCTCCTCACCTTTGTCTCTTAAGAATAACTGGTTTCGGAGCCTTGGAGAACCTCGCAGCGAGCGGAGTTCGGACTCTCAGCTAACTCTAGCACCCCGTCCATGCCCACGCCCACACCCATGCCCACGTGCTCCTTCCTGGCAGCTGCAGCTCCAGCGCAGCTCCTTGCTTGCCAGTCACCCTCCAAAGCAAAAACTCCAGTGCGAGTGTTGTCATCAGTCTGCTCCCATTCCGTCTCACAGCCAGAACCTCTCTCCCCAGCCTGACCAGGATGTCTGGGCAGAAGGCACCTGAACCCTTCCTGCCCAGTGAGCCCAATCCTTCACCTCTGCAACTTGCAGATCTAGAATTTAACCAAGGGATGATTGAAGTGGTCAAGCAAATTGTAGAAATTGGAGACAAGCTGTATTTTGAATACCTTGTTCAAAACTTGTCCACGAGGGCAGAGCCAAGATGGCGGAGTGAAAGCAGTGACTTGCTTGAGCTCTCCCCCAAACCCCTCCAAATACCTGTTAAAAAATGGCTCTAAACAAATTCTAAAGCAGCAGAACCCACAAAAAGACAGAGTGAAACAAATTTCCAGCCAAAGACAGCCTGGATGGTTGATCGGGAAGGTATATCATGCCGGGCATGGAGAGGAGTGCAGTTCAGAGTGGGTGCACAGGCCACAGCGACCCTGGAGCAGGCCTCACAGGACTGAATTGTGGGTAGCTGTGGCAGTTTCCAGACTTCTCAACCCACAAATGACAAAGACAACTGAGAAGGTCAGTGGGAAAAGTCTGTGACTGCAGTGAGAGAGAGTAGATAGGTCTCGGCCTCAAGTTTGGGGTGGCAGTTGCACCCTGAGCTTCTGGCCCACAGACTGAGGGGGAATTGAGTGGCTGATAAGAGGGGGATTGCAGGGATCTCTTTGCCAGTGCTGAGGTAGGAATCTCTTGCTTTGCCTGTGCTTGGATCTGGGTCACAGTTCTGAGGGGCGGTCCTGGGGCGAGGAGAAGCGCTGGTGTGGTGGAGCTTGTTGTGGCGATGGAGAGGAAACACCTCACCCTTTATCATAGCACCTTGGAAAAACTGAACATTTTCAGGTCCCTAGAAGTATCTCTGAAAACAGCTGTATAAACCCCCAAAGCTTGGGACAGTACATTCTCCACATTGGAAGCAGACTCCTACCTTAACAAAGAGTTTAAATCTCAAGTAATTGTCCAGGATCATGAGTAAGCAGCGCAAAGAGTCAGATTATATTCTTACTTTGGTGACAAAGAAGATCAAAACATACAACCAGAAGAAGACAATAAAGTCAAAGCTCCTACATCCAAAGACTCTAAGAAAAAATTGAATCAGTCCCAGACCTTGGAAGAGCTCAACAGGAATTTTGAGAAGCAAGTAAGAGAAGTAGAGGAAAAACTGGGAAGAGAAATGAGAGTGATGCAA
>NW_020950850.1:0-1544 GCF_900497805.2 Vombatus ursinus
CTACTATGTGCCAGGCACTCTGTTGAGTGCTGGGATACAAAGAAAGGTGAAAGAAAGTCTGCTCTCAAGGGGCTCACAGTCTGAAGGGAAAGACAACATGCAAGCAACCAAGTACAAACAAGATATATACAGGATCAATTGGAGCTAATCAATGGGGAGAAGGCACTAGAATTGAGGGGGAATCAGGAAAGGCTTCCTGTGGAAGGTGGACTTTTAGCTGGGACTTGAAGGAACCAGAGAAGCCAGAAGGAGAGATGAGGAGAGAGAGTATTCCAGGTATGAGGGATGGGCAGTGAAAATGCCTGCAATCAGGACAGGGAGTGTCTTGTTCAAGGAACATCAAGAAAGCCCTTTTCTCTTTCCAATTTTCTCTCCTCGCATTTTTTCATTGTTGCTGCAGGTTGACCTGATTGCCTAGTCTAGGCTGGCCAAGGAGAGAGAGTAAAGAAGACATATTAAAAATTGTTTGTGAAATGGCATAAAAATTACACAAATTGACAAATCCAGGTCACATTGTATCTGGTGAGAGTGAGGGCTTCAAATGTCCAGCTGTACTGGATTCCAGTTCAGACTGAGCCTCTTTCCAGAAGCTGTCCAACTTTAAGACCCAACTTCTTTGTTCCCTTCTCGAAGAATTGAAGGCTAGAGACAGAACAGAGAAGGAGCTGACTTATAAAAATGATGAGAAGTTGTTTCATTTCCATCTTTCCTTTCAAGTTTCAATGCTTAAGTAATTTTTATCAAGTATGTTTCTTAATATAGCGGTTCTTGCCAAGTCCTTATTGGTGTGTCCCAAATAGGAGTGATATCAGAATAATTTAAAGTACTCAAGCATTCACCAAAGTAAATATTTCAGCCTAATGGTTAAATTCTGTATCTATAAACCCTAAAGCTAGAATTCTTTTGCCCTTTCATTTGCTAACTGCAAAATAAACAGATCTCTGATTTCTCTCTACCCCCAAATGGTACCAGGAGGTAGAATAAAATCGAGGCAGTCTTTGTGTCTATGGTAAGTAACAACATTTAGATTTGATTCTCTCCCATCCAGCTGAACATTTCTTCCTGCTTTCTAAGTTTTCCATCAAAGGTCCCATCCTATCCTTAAGATCTTATTATCTACCTCTGGCCAAAATGTACTTCCTACTCTGGTCAATCTCTTCATTGGCCATCACCCACACCACATGGGCCATGCCCATTACCACTTCTGAGCACTGAGTCAGACTGTTTCTATATTAATATTCTTCTTTTCTAGCCAATTCCTATCTATACTTCAGTATGAAACTCATGTTCCACCTCTTCATTTTTTCATATTAAAATTTTTCTTGTTATTTCCTAAACATCAAATAACATGACTCCATGTACAAAGAGAATAGAATAAGAAGCCTGTACATAAAACTGAAAGGCTTGCAAGATTACAAACAGGTTGTGTATTTTTTTTTAATGCAAATATAGCTCTCCTTGAAAGTCACAGAAATTTCATGCTGCCCAGCAATGGACGTTTGGGAAAAATTCTGAAGTGCGTGCATTTTGAATAGGACTGGCTC
>NW_020950851.1:0-1568 GCF_900497805.2 Vombatus ursinus
GACAACAAACATGTATTAAGTGCCTACTATGTGCCAGGCACTCTGTTAAGTGCTGGGATACAAAGAAAGGTGAAAGAAAGTCTGCTCTCAAGGGGCTCACAGTCTGAAGGGAAAGACAACATGCAAGCAACCAAGTACAAACAAGATATATACAGGATCAATTGCAGCTAATCAACGGGGAGAAGGCACTAGAATTGAGGGGGAATCAGGAAAAGCTTCCTGTGGAAGGTGGACTTTTAGCTGGGACTTGAAGGAACCAGAGAAGCCAGGAGGAGAGATGAGGAGAGAGAGTATTCCAGGTATGAGGGATGGGCAGTGAAAATGCCTGCAATCAGGACAGGGAGTGTCTTGTTCAAGGAACATCAAGAAAGCCCTTTTCTCTTTCCAATTTTCTCTCCTCGCATTTTTTCATTGTTGCTGCAGGTTGACCTGATTGTCTAGTCTAGGCTGGCCAGGGAGAGAGAGTAAAAAAGACATATTAAAAATTGTTTGTGAAATGGCATAAGAATTACATGAATTGACAAATCCAGGTCACATTGTATCTGGTGAGAGTGAGGGCTTCAAATGTCCAGCTGTACTGGATTCCAGTTCAGAGTAAGCCTCTTTCTAGAAGCTGTCCAACTTTAAGACCCAACTTCTTTGTTCCCTTCTCGAAGAATTGAAGGCTAGAGACAGAACAGAGAAGGAGCTGACTTATAAAAATGATGAGAAGTTGTTTCATTTCCATCTTTCCTTTCAAGTTTCAATGCTTAAGTAATTTTTATCAAGTATGTTTCTTAATATAGCAGTTCTTGCCAAGTCCTTATTGGTGTGTCCCAAATAGGAGAGTGATATCAGAATAATTTAAAGTACTCAAGCATTCACCAAAGTAAATATTTCAGCCTAATGGTTAAATTCTGTATCTATAAAGCCTAAAGCTAGAATTCTTTTGCCCTTTCATTTGCTAACTGCAAAATAAACAGATCTCTGATTTCTCTCTACCCCCAAATGGTACCAGGAGGTAGAATAAAATCGAGGCAGTCTTCGTGTCTATGGTAAGTAACAACATTTAGATTTGATTCTCTCCCATCCAGCTGAACATTTCTTCCTGCTTTCTAAGTTTTCCATCAAAGGTCCCATCCCATCCTTAAGATCTTATTATCTACCTCTGGCCAAAATGTACTTCCTACTCTGGTCAATCTCTTCATTGGCCATCACCCACACCACATGGGCCATGCCCATTACCACTTCTGAGCACTGAGTCAGACTGTTTCTATATTAATATTCTTCTTTTCTAGCCAATTCCTATCTATACTTCAGTATGAAACTCATGTTCCACCTCTTCATTTTTTCATATTAAAATTTTTCTTGTTATTTCCTAAACATCAAATAACACGACTCCATGTACAAAGAGAATAGAATAAGAAGCCTGTACATAAAACTGAAAGGCTTGCAAGATTACAAACAGGTTGTGTATTTTTTTTAATGCAAATATAGCTCTCCTTGAAAGTCACAGAAATTTCATGCTGCCCAGCAATGGATGTTTGGGAAAAATTCTGAAGTGCGTGCATTTTGAATAGGACTGGCTC
>NW_020950852.1:0-2085 GCF_900497805.2 Vombatus ursinus
GAAATGAATGGGTTGCCCAGGTGAGTTTCCATGTTCTCTACCTCGAACCTAGGACTGACTATGGGTGCCTGCTGCCCCCTCGTGGTGATGGTGGGAAAATGCAGAACCCAATTATTGGGGAGAGATTGGAATGAAATGGGAATTGTAGGGTGGGACATCCTCAGGCCTCAGGCTAAGGAAGAAGAGAAAGCCTCGGGCTCCTGGGGGATTGGGTATCCTCCGATATTTGGATGGGATTGAGGGGTGGGGGGTAGGTGGGGAGCCTCAGACTTTAGGCTGCCAGAAGAGATAACTTTAGATCTCTGAGGCAAACCTGAGATGAAGGAGGGTATGGTCACATCCATCCTGAGTTCTTCCAGTTTCCAGATAGACACACTGAGGATGGACAGAATGGAGGTTCTCGCCTCACCCTGAGCATGCAGGCTCAGGTCCTCAGCCCCCCACTCTAGACTCTCTGAGTCCTGTGCACCTCAGGGGCCCTGTCAGTCATGGGGAACAGAGTTGGGTAGGAGAGAGGGGTAGGAACTGGGCCTGAACCCAGGGCTCTGAAGGCCTCACCTATGGCAGTCCTGACCATATTTAGGAGAGTGTTCACCATCTCTCTAGCTTTTCACCATCCTCTGGCCACCCCCCATCATAGCAACTCCCTGGAGAGTTCTTTCTTAAACAATGAAAATAATAGTGATGCTGCTAGCACATACGTCCACTCGAAGGTTTACAAAGTGATTTCCTCACAGTTGCCCTAAGTGGTAGGGAACACAGAATCGCCCTGTCGGGGAGGCAGCCTGGTACAATGATTAAACAAACTCTGGATTTGAGGTCTGATGGTGGGTTCAAATCCTGCCCCAGACCTTCCTAGCTGTATGACCCTGGGCAGGTCACAACCTCCTTCTACCCGTTTCCTCATTTGTAAAGTGAAGAGGTTAGATTAAATAACTCTGAGGTCCCTGCCAGTCAGGGACTTTAGAGATCCTCCATGATGCCTTCATTTTTGTCTCTGGCTGCCACATAGGGAATTGGGTCTTAGATCCATGATTTCATTGGCATAGGGAACTCTGGGAGGGTCAATGCCTTCTATAATCTAATGCAGACTTCCCTCTTCTTGACAACTTGTAGTGTTAAAACTTGTAAGTCTGGGGTCTGGAAACTTAAAAAATATTTTGATAATTGTATTTGAACATAATAGAACATAATAGTAATTTTCTGTGAATCCTGTGTATTTTATTTTATGCATTTAAAAACTTTATGCTGAGAAGGGGTGCATAGGCTTTACCAGACACTGCCAATGGGGTTCACAACAAAAAGGTAAAAAAGGTTGAGAATCTCTGATCTACGGAGACCTAAGGTGTTTTTTTTTGGGGGGGGGGGTGCCTGGAGGAAAGTGAAAAGACACGGTCCCTGCCCTCGGGGCCTCTCCATCCCAATCTGATTGGTATGAACTCCTCTTTTCCACCAAACTTTCCCTTCCTCCTAACTTTCCAATTAGTGTTGGGGGCACCAGCATCTCGCAATGACCCTGGCTAGCAGCCTCAGAATCATCCTTGACTTCCTCTCTCACCCCCATATTGAATCTGCTGCTAAGTCCTGTACACAAGGATAAGTCCTTCTCTCCTCTGACCTGCCCCCACCCCGTGGCAGGCCCTTATCATCTCACACCTGGAGTATTGGCATAGCCTGCAGGTGGGTCTGCCTGTTTCAGGTCCCTCCCCACTCCCATCCTTCCTCCGTTCAGCCACCAAAGTGATTTTCCTAAAGCTCAGGTCTGACCATGTCACCTCCCACTGTTCCATTCAGTCAACTCCAGAGACTCCCTATTAATTCCAGAATCAAATATAAAATCCCATTTGGCTTTTAAAGGCCATCATAACCTGGACCCTTCCTACCTTTCCAATTTTTTTATACCTTACTTCCCTTTATTTATTCTATAATCCTCAAAAAAAAAAAAAAGTCCTTCCATCTCCTGACTCCATCATTTTCTCTGCCTTTCCCCCATACCTAGAATGGACTCCCTCCTCATCTCTGCCCTACTGACCTCCCTGGCTTCCTTTAAGTCTCAGCTAAAATCCCACCTTCTACAGGAAGCCT
>NW_020950853.1:0-2085 GCF_900497805.2 Vombatus ursinus
AGGCTTCCTGTAGAAGGTGGGATTTTAGCTGAGACTTAAAGGAAGCCAGGGAGGTCAGTAGGGCAGAGATGAGGAGGGAGTCCATTCTAGGTATGGGGGAAAGGCAGAGAAAATGATGGAGTCAGGAGATGGAAGGACTTTTTTTTTTTTTTGAGGATTATAGAATAAATAAAGGGAAGTAAGGTATAAAAAAATTGGAAAGGTAGGAAGGGTCCAGGTTATGATGGCCTTTAAAAGCCAAATGGGATTTTATATTTGATTCTGGAATTAATAGGGAGTCTCTGGAGTTGACTGAATGGAACAGTGGGAGGTGACATGGTCAGACCTGAGCTTTAGGAAAATCACTTTGGTGGCTGAATGGAGGAAGGATGGGAGTGGGGAGGGACCTGAAACAGGCAGACCCACCTGCAGGCTATGCCAATACTCCAGGTGTGAGATGATAAGGGCCTGCCACGGGGTGGGGGCAGGTCAGAGGAGAGAAGGACTTGTCCTTGTGTACAGGACTTAGCAGCAGATTCAATATGGGGGTGAGAGAGGAAGTCAAGGATGATTCTGAGGCTGCTAGCCAGGGTCATTGCGAGATGCTGGTGCCCCCAACACTAATTGGAAAGTTAGGAGGAAGGGAAAGTTTGGTGGAAAAGAGGAGTTCATACCAATCAGATTGGGATGGAGAGGCCCCGAGGGCAGGGACCGTGTCTTTTCACTTTCCTCCAGGCACCCCCCCCCCCAAAAAAAAACACCTTAGGTCTCCGTAGATCAGAGATTCTCAACCTTTTTTACCTTTTTGTTGTGAACCCCATTGGCAGTGTCTGGTAAAGCCTATGCACCCCTTCTCAGCATAAAGTTTTTAAATGCATAAAATAAAATACACAGGATTCACAGAAAATTACTATTATGTTCTATTATGTTCAAATACAATTATCAAAATATTTTTTAAGTTTCCAGACCCCAGACTTACAAGTTTTAACACTACAAGTTGTCAAGAAGAGGGAAGTCTGCATTAGATTATAGAAGGCATTGACCCTCCCAGAGTTCCCTATGCCAATGAAATCATGGATCTAAGACCCAATTCCCTATGTGGCAGCCAGAGACAAAAATGAAGGCATCATGGAGGATCTCTAAAGTCCCTGACTGGCAGGGACCTCAGAGTTATTTAATCTAACCTCTTCACTTTACAAATGAGGAAACGGGTAGAAGGAGGTTGTGACCTGCCCAGGGTCATACAGCTAGGAAGGTCTGGGGCAGGATTTGAACCCACCATCAGACCTCAAATCCAGAGTTTGTTTAATCATTGTACCAGGCTGCCTCCCCGATAGGGCGATTCTGTGTTCCCTACCACTTAGGGCAACTGTGAGGAAATCACTTTGTAAACCTTCGAGTGGACGTATGTGCTAGCAGCATCACTATTATTTTCATTGTTTAAGAAAGAACTCTCCAGGGAGTTGCTATGATGGGGGGTGGCCAGAGGATGGTGAAAAGCTAGAGAGATGGTGAACACTCTCCTAAATATGGTCAGGACTGCCCTAGGTGAGGCCTTCAGAGCCCTGGGTTCAGGCCCAGTTCCTACCCCTCTCTCCTACCCAACTCTGTTCCCCATGACTGACAGGGCCCCTGAGGTGCACAGGACTCAGAGAGTCTAGAGTGGGGGGCTGAGGACCTGAGCCTGCATGCTCAGGGTGAGGCGAGAACCTCCATTCTGTCCATCCTCAGTGTGTCTATCTGGAAACTGGAAGAACTCAGGATGGATGTGACCATACCCTCCTTCATCTCAGGTTTGCCTCAGAGATCTAAAGTTATCTCTTCTGGCAGCCTAAAGTCTGAGGCTCCCCACCTACCCCCCACCCCTCAATCCCATCCAAATATCGGAGGATACCCAATCCCCCAGGAGCCCGAGGCTTTCTCTTCTTCCTTAGCCTGAGGCCTGAGGATGTCCCACCCTACAATTCCCATTTCATTCCAATCTCTCCCCAATAATTGGGTTCTGCATTTTCCCACCATCACCACGAGGGGGCAGCAGGCACCCATAGTCAGTCCTAGGTTCGAGGTAGAGAACATGGAAACTCACCTGGGCAACCCATTCATTTC
>NW_020950854.1:0-1241 GCF_900497805.2 Vombatus ursinus
GGGGCTGGGGTTGGGATTGGGGCTGAGATTGGGACTGGGACTGGGACTGGGACTGGGGTGGAGGCGGTGGTGGAGGGTGGTGGTGATGAGGGTGCAAGAGGCGGAATTGATGCTGCCGGAGCTGGTATTGATAATGCTGCTCATGTCTCCACAGATGTTTGGGGGCTTTCAGCGTAGCCCCTCCACCGGTCCCATCGTTGCCCTCGCCGCCACTGCCAGCTTGAACCGGCACACTGCTGCCCTCTGCCTCCATTCTCGCTCTTGGTCTCCGGGTTGCTGCTGCTAACTAAGCCTGATGGACCTGGCTGTTGGGTGCGCCTCTGACAATCTGCTGCTACTGCTGCTCCGGTTGCTTCTTGAGCAAAGAGGCTGAAAAAGCTGAGCTGCCCACTGCAAACCACAGAAGACCGGAGCAGCAGTAGCAGCAGATTGTCAGAGGCGCACCCAACAGCCAGGTCCATCAGGCTTAGTTAGCAGCAGCAACCCGGAGACCAAGAGCGAGAATGGAGGCAGAGGGCAGCAGTGTGCCGGTTCAAGCTGGCAGTGGCGGCGAGGGCAACGATGGGACCGGTGGAGGGGCTACGCTGAAAGCCCCCAAACATCTGTGGAGACATGAGCAGCATTATCAATACCAGCTCCGGCAGCATCAATTCCGCCTCTTGCACCCTCATCACCACCACCCTCCACCACCGCCTCCACCCCAGTCCCAGTCCCAGTCCCAGTCCCAATCTCAGCCCCAATCCCAACCCCAGCCCCAGCCCCAGTGTTCTTTACAGCCGCAGCAGCCCCCTCCACCTCCACCGCCTCCACTGCCACCACCGCCACCGCCGCCTCCCGGGGCCAGTCGGGGCCGCTACGGGGGCAGCAGCGGCTGTAAAGAACACTGGGGCTGGGGCTGGGGTTGGGATTGGGGCTGAGATTGGGACTGGGACTGGGACTGGGACTGGGGTGGAGGCGGTGGTGGAGGGTGGTGGTGATGAGGGTGCAAGAGGCGGAATTGATGCTGCCGGAGCTGGTATTGATAATGCTGCTCATGTCTCCACAGATGTTTGGGGGCTTTCAGCGTAGCCCCTCCACCGGTCCCATCGTTGCCCTCGCCGCCACTGCCAGCTTGAACCGGCACACTGCTGCCCTCTGCCTCCATTCTCGCTCTTGGTCTCCGGGTTGCTGCTGCTAACTAAGCCTGATGGACCTGGCTGTTGGGTGCGCCTCTGACAATCTGCTGCTACTGCTGCTCCGGT
>NW_020950855.1:0-3531 GCF_900497805.2 Vombatus ursinus
GAGGCAGGGAGACAAGGAATTAGTTCGAAAGCATGGCTTATCTTCCATCTTGGGAACATATGGGGAAGTGCTGGTGCTCAGACTTTCTCCCCCAAATCTTTTGTTCAGAGATAATTTGAGGACTACACGTTATATCTGGTGCTAGGAACAAGCATGAGCCACTGTGGTTTTGAAAGGACTTGGTTTAGTCAGATTGCCCCTTCAGACTCATTAATACCCCCCACCTCCTACCTTCCTATAACTCTCATTAAAGGAGGAGTCATCTGGTTAACTGCTCTCCTCTCAGGGCCCTAAGCAAGAAAGCTGTGTCCTGCCTTTGCCATCAGAAGTTTAGCATTGGCTGTAATATTTCCAATGGACTATTCTTGCCAGCAGTTGTTTAGTCAACAAGTATTTATTAAATGGGCCAGTATTCCCTGCTCTCCTTCCTGCTGTACTTTTTGGCTATTCTTTTTTTGTTGTGGGGGGTATCTTTTGTTAGATAAAATTGTCTGGTGCCCTAACCTATGTTTGAGATGTTATGTGGGCAAAGAGAATTGGAAGAAAAAGTCTGGAACCAGAGTAAAAGAAACATTTAGGCCCCTCTTCTCATCCTTCCTCCTGCCCCAAAGAGAATCTTAGTTACAATATCTGAGCAATGGGTTCTCCCAGAAAACTTACAAACCTTACGGAGCTAGCTGGGACTGCTTTCTAAGCCAGGACAAAGTGAAAAAAACTGGGAGAAACAAATAAATGAAAAGCAGAGAGAGTGAGTGAGCTGTAAACGAAGCCTTCATTTTCCTGTACTATACATGCATAGGTATAGATATAGAAAAAATATATATATGTATATGTATATATAGTATATATATGTGTGTATATGTATGTGTGTGTGTACATATATATATATATATATATATATATATATATGTATGTGTGTGTATTTGTTGTTGTTGTTTGTTCTTTGTTTTCAAGGAGGACCAGGTACATTATGGGTGATGTCTTGACTTGTGTGTGAATTGGATTTAAGTAAGAGTTGTACGAAGTCATCAGCCTCACTTTGTCTTCCAGAGTCATTGCAGTTCAGTGGCAAGACAAAAGTCAAGGTGACTGGTAATGGTCTGGGATACAGTGGATGACCTTGGCATCTTTGATGTCTGACAACATGTTCCACAGCACCTGCTTCAGCTGCCCGTGGCCATTGGAACAAATTGTTCTCATCTGCCCATTTTAAAGGAGAAATCTTTACATGCTTGGGGTAGACATTCCCCTAACTCACTGATGAGTTTGAGCCTGTCATTTACTTTCAACCTGGTTTAACCTCTCTGCTGAGATGTTTTTACTGGGGTGTGGCTGCTGTGCATGCTACAGCTTTTTGGACCCATGGGGAAGAGTTGGCTGGGCAGGTGGACACCAAAGGTGGATGAGCAACCCTGAAAAGGACTCAGCAATCACTCAAACCAGAAGTTCTAGTCCTCTCCAAGCACCCCATATACCCCACTGTATATCTAGTCCATATCTATAGTCTATATCTATACATATGAAATCTATATTGATGGTCTATATGTAGTATCAAACATGAACACACATATATGTGTGTGTATATACATATATATGTATATACACACACATATATGTGTGTTCATGTTTGATACTACATATAGACCATCAATATAGATTTCATATGTATAGATATAGACTATAGATATGGACTAGATATACAGTGGGGTATATGGGGTGCTTGGAGAGGACTAGAACTTCTGGTTTGAGTGATTGCTGAGTCCTTTTCAGGGTTGCTCATCCACCTTTGGTGTCCACCTGCCCAGCCAACTCTTCCCCATGGGTCCAAAAAGCTGTAGCATGCACAGCAGCCACACCCCAGTAAAAACATCTCAGCAGAGAGGTTAAACCAGGTTGAAAGTAAATGACAGGGTCAAACTCATCAGTGAGTTAGGGGAATGTCTACCCCAAGCATGTAAAGATTTCTCCTTTAAAATGGGCAGATGAGAACAATTTGTTCCAATGGCCACGGGCAGCTGAAGCAGGTGCTGTGGAACATGTTGTCAGACATCAAAGATGCCAAGGTCATCCACTGTATCCCAGACCATTACCAGTCACCTTGACTTTTGTCTTGCCACTGAACTGCAATGACTCTGGAAGACAAAGTGAGGCTGATGACTTCGTACAACTCTTACTTAAATCCAATTCACACACAAGTCAAGACATCACCCATAATGTACCTGGTCCTCCTTGAAAACAAAGAACAAACAACAACAACAAATACACACACATACATATATATATATATATATATATATATATATATGTACACACACACATACATATACACACATATATATACTATATATACATATACATATATATATTTTTTCTATATCTATACCTATGCATGTATAGTACAGGAAAATGAAGGCTTCGTTTACAGCTCACTCACTCTCTCTGCTTTTCATTTATTTGTTTCTCCCAGTTTTTTTCACTTTGTCCTGGCTTAGAAAGCAGTCCCAGCTAGCTCCGTAAGGTTTGTAAGTTTTCTGGGAGAACCCATTGCTCAGATATTGTAACTAAGATTCTCTTTGGGGCGGGAGGAAGGATGAGAAGAGGGGCCTAAATGTTTCTTTTACTCTGGTTCCAGACTTTTTCTTCCAATTCTCTTTGCCCACATAACATCTCAAACATAGGTTAGGGCACCAGACAATTTTATCTAACAAAAGATACCCCCCACAACAAAAAAAGAATAGCCAAAAAGTACAGCAGGAAGGAGAGCAGGGAATACTGGCCCATTTAATAAATACTTGTTGACTAAACAACTGCTGGCAAGAATAGTCCATTGGAAATATTACAGCCAATGCTAAACTTCTGATGGCAAAGGCAGGACACAGCTTTCTTGCTTAGGGCCCTGAGAGGAGAGCAGTTAACCAGATGACTCCTCCTTTAATGAGAGTTATAGGAAGGTAGGAGGTGGGGGGTATTAATGAGTCTGAAGGGGCAATCTGACTAAACCAAGTCCTTTCAAAACCACAGTGGCTCATGCTTGTTCCTAGCACCAGATATAACGTGTAGTCCTCAAATTATCTCTGAACAAAAGATTTGGGGGAGAAAGTCTGAGCACCAGCACTTCCCCATATGTTCCCAAGATGGAAGATAAGCCATGCTTTCGAACTAATTCCTTGTCTCCCTGCCTCCCACTCCCACTCAGTGTCTGTGAACAATTCCAGAAGCCATCACATATGTTCACAGTCCCAGCAGCCAGTAGGATTCTTGAGAGACACTTTGCATCTCCATGGCTGGGATTGGGGAAGGGGAAAGTGAGGCAGGGAGACAAGGAATTAGTTCGAAAGCATGGCTTATCTTCCATCTTGGGAACATATGGGGAAGTGCTGGTGCTCAGACTTTCTCCCCCAAATCTTTTGTTCAGAGATAATTTGAGGACTACACGTTATATCTGGTGCTAGGAACAAGCATGAGCCACTGTGGTTTTGAAAGGACTTGGTTTAGTCAGATTGCCCCTTCAGACTCATTAATACCCCCCAC
>NW_020950856.1:0-4954 GCF_900497805.2 Vombatus ursinus
TGGAAACACAGTCAGGATAACACAAGATTTAGCTGCTTCTACATTAAAGGACCACAGAGCATGGAATATAATACTCCAAAGGAGGGCAAAGGAGATAGGATCACAACCAAGAATCACCTACCCAGTAAAACTGAGTATAATCCTTCAGGGGAAAAAACAGTCTTTCAGTGAAATAGAGGACTTTCAGGCATTCTTGATGAAAAGACCAGAGCTGAATAGAAAATTTGATTTTGAAATACAAGACTCAAGTGGAACATGAAGAGATAAACAGGAAAGAGAAAATCATAAGAGACTTAGTATGGTTGAACTGTTAATATTCCTGCATGGAAAGATGATATTTGTAACTCATGAGATCTTTGTCAGTATTAGGGTAGTTGGAGGAGAAAAATTATATGTGTGTATATGTAGATATAGATAGATAGATAGAGGGCACAGGGTGAGTTGAAGATGAAGGGGTCATATCTGGAGAATAAAATTAAGGGGTGAGAGAGGATTATACTGGGAGAAGGAGAAAGGGAAAGGCAGAACAGGGTAAATTATCTCACAAAAAAATACAGAAAAGAAAAGGTTCTTACAGTGGAGGGGAAATGGAGGAAGGTGAGAGGGAATGAGTGAATCTTATTCTCATAGGATTTGACTTAATGAGGGAATAACATACACACTCAATTGGGTGTGGAAATCTGTCTTACCCTACAGGAAAATTGGGGGGGGGAGGGGACAAGAGAGTAGGAGGATGATAGAGAGGAGGGCAGATTGGAAAGGGAGTAATCAGAAGCAAATACTTCTGAGGAGAGACAGGGTCAAAAGAAAGAATAGAATAAATGGGGGGTGGGATAGGATTAAGGGAAATAGTGTTAGTTTCTCACAGCATGTCAACTATGGAAGTGTTTTGCATAACTGCACATATATAACCTATATTTAATTGCTTACCTTATCAATGAGGGTGGGTGGGGAGGGAGGAAGGGAGAAAATTTGGAACCCAAAGTTTTAAAAACACATGTTTAAAAAAAATGTTTTCACATGCAACTGGGAAATAAGAAATACAGGAAATGGGGTACAGAAATCCATCCTGCCCTACAGAAAAATTGAAGGGGAAGGGCATGGAGAAGGGGGAAGAGATAGAAGGGGGGGAAGACTAGGGGAAGGAGTATTCAGAATGCATGCCATCTTGGGGTGGGGGGAGGGGCAAGATGGGGTGAAAATTTGGAACTCAAAATCTTGTGGAAGTAAATGTTGAAAACAAAAAAATAAATAAAAATTACCACAAAAAAGAGTAATTACTGAGAATATATAGTAGGAATAATTAGTACAACCCACTCCCACCCCCAAAGTCTGTGACCTACCCTCACACAAGTATATCCATTCAAGAGGAAAGTGGACTCAATAGTCATGTGGCAAAGTAGTGTTCTTACAACTCCTGATTATCTGACATTCTTTTCATCTGAGTCCTAGTGTTCTCCTTCAGTGTGATATCACTTTCTGCTTGGCTCCTTACAGAGTTCTGAAGCTCCTTTTCCTCATTGTGTCTAATTTCTCTCCAGTTCCCAATGAATACACTGTGTTCAGCTATTCTGGTGATCCTGAAAAGAAATCAGTGGAGAATTCAAAATCTCCCTCTCTTATGAGGCTCACAAAGTACTCCTCTGGTCAAGGCAAGGGGAGAGCAGGAGCAGGGAATAGATAGAATTTCTTTTTCTCTCCCCACTCAAAGTGATACCCTCTAAGGATAGAACCACCCTCTCCTTTAGGCCAGATAGCTGCTCAAATGCTAGAATCTGAACCACTTGCTGTGTTTCATATAAACTCCACAACCCTGAGTTTCTTCAACAAATCCCAATATACTTCCTGTATAGCATTTTGTTTCACACACTGGCTTTCACTCCTTCCAAACTGATTAAGGACTGTTCACACCTATTTTTAATGTCTTTGACAATAACTCAGTAGAGGTGTTCTCACCTGATTAAGGTAGTTATTATGAATGGAGTGGTTTGATTGATTCAGTTAGCCTCATGCTTACATTACTATCTCAGTTACTGAATGCAGCAGACACTTAATAAAAGATTGTAGAATGAATGACAAGTTAAATTTATCGATTGCATATTGTATAAAAAAAGAAATTTCAGGTAGTGTTAAGCCATACTGCCAATAATATGAAGTCAACAAGCTCATGTTCCTATCAGACATTTTCCAAAAGCACAAGTAGGGTTTATTCTTCATTCCTTTTATCATCAACCAAAGAAAACTTCCTAAAGTTAAAATGTTTTTTTGCAAGTTACACTGAGTTCTGAGACACCTTTTATTAGCCTCTCCAACACCAAATTGAGAAGTAAAAGATCCCTGAAGTCCTCTATAGAAGCTTCCCAAAGCAGCAGGGGAGTCCTGGTGATTGAAATCATTCATGCAATTTTCTCCAAAAACACAAGTGAGGACCAGGAATTGTGGATGAATAGAGCCAATCAAAGCTTGCTACTGGCCTCCATTAGTTAACAGGGTGTCAGGCAGTTCCCATTTTCATAAGACACCGAGTTTTGCAAAAAGAAACGAAATAAGCATGAAAGATTTCCAAGATTCAAGTCCCTTGGACTGAAAGTTTCTTGTTTCAGAAAACAAAGTTCAATGTGGATGAGATGGTGGGGGGTGGGGAAGGTAAAGGAGAGGTTTATTCACCACAGATTTGGATGAAGATTTAAAACTGCACAGTGAAAGTAGAGGTTGGGGAGTCCACAGCAGTCAGCCAAGTTCTCTCCAAACCCCACCCCCCATTCCACAACCCCCTGGGGAAACCCTGAAAAAGGAAGGTCAAATGTTCTGATACTACTCCCTTTGTCTAAAGACCACCAAGAGGCAGTTACATGTCTTTGGGGATCAGCACAGCAAAGCCACAAGATACAAATTGATTTTTCCCAATTTCTTCTAATTGCATTTTCAGAAGATACTCTTGTGACAAAATCAAAGGAAACTTGATAAGCATGACCTGTATTTAGAATATCTTTCCTTCAATGACTCCAGTGAGTGGTTTATAAATAAAAGCTCATTCACTTAGACCAGCATTTTCCAAATTATATTCCATGTGATCTGAATAGGGATGACATAAGAAAATGTCAGTGCTAGCATTTTTTCTCTGAAATATTAAATAGAAAGTTAGGCATCAAAAATACTTGTGTATGGCAATTTTTTAGTAAAAAAAAAAAGGCAAAATGTCCTCTATTTTGCTCCAAACTTTTCCCAAACCACATTATTTTGGGAGTTTTCTATGTATTTTCTCTCCTCCTAACCAGTATTTATTGCTTCCAACAATGTATTTCAAGCTCCAAAATCTTCAATAACCAGATTTGTTTTGGGAAACCTTATCATAAAGTTAATCTTTTATGAAATAGACAGCAAGGTCTCTTTCACTGCTTTGATAATGGGAGCCCAGAAACTCACTTAAAAGGGGGTGTGGGGGGCAGAGCCAAGATGGCAGAGTGAAAGCAGTGACTTGCTTGAGCTCTCCCCCAAACCCCTCCAAATACCTATAAAAAAATGGCTCTAAACAAATTATAAAGCAGCAGAACCCACAAAAAGACAGAGTGAAACAAATTTCCAGCCCAAGACAACCTGGCTGGTTGATTGGAAAGGTATATCAAGCTGGCCTGGGAGAGGAGTGCAGTTTGGCGTGGGTGCGAAAGCTGCAGAGAACCTGGAGAAGGCCTCAGAAGACTAAATCACGGGCAGCTGTGGCAGTTTCCAGACTCCTCAACCCAGGAACTCCAAAGACAACTTGGAAGATCAATAGGAAAAGTCTGTGACTGCAGTGAGAGAAAAGGTAGTTCTCAGCCGCAAGGGGGGTGGCAGCTGCCTCCTGAGCTTCCAGCCCACAGACTGAGGGGGAATCAAGTGGCTGATCAGAGGGTGATCGCAGGGATCTCTTTGCCAGTGCTGAGGCAGGAATCTCTTGCTTTGCCCGTGCTTGGATCTGGGTCACAGTTCTGAGGGACAGTCCTGGGGCAAGGAGGAGAGCTGGTATGATGGTGCTTGTAGTGGCAGTGGAGAGGAAATACCTCGACCCTTATCATACCACCTTGGAAGAACTGAAAATTTTCAGGTCCCTAGAAGTAGCTCTAAAAACAGCTGTACAAACCCCCGAAGCTTGGGACAGTACATTCTCCACATTGGAAGCAGACTCTTACCTTAACAAAGAGTTTAAAATTCAAGTAATTGGCCAGGATCATGAGTAAGCAGTGCAAAAAGAGTCAGACTGTGTTATCTTACTTTGGTGACAAAGAAGATCAAAACATACAACCAGAAGAAGAAAACAAAGTCAAAGCTCCTACCACCAAAGCCTCCAAGAAAAATACAAATCGGTCCCAGGCCTTGGAAGACCTCAAAAGGGATTTTGAGAAGCAAGTAAGAGAAGTAGAGGAAAAACTGGGAAGATAAATGAGAGTGATGCAAGAAAACCATGAAAAACAAGTCAACAACTTGCTAAAGGAGACCCCAAAAAATACTGAAGAAAATAACACCTTAAAAAATAGCCTAACCCAAATGGCAAAAGAGGTCCAAAAAGCCAATGAGGAGAAGAATGCCCTAAAAAGCAACATTGGCCAAATGGAAAAGAAAATCCAAAAGATTACTGAAGAAAATACTTCCTTAAAAATTAGAATAGAGCAATTGGAAGCTAGTGACTTTATGAGAAATCAAGACACTGTAAAACAAATCCAAAAGAATGAAAAATCAGAAAACAATGTGAAATATCTCATTGGAAAAACAACTGACCTGGAAAATAGGTCTGGGAGAGATAATTTAAAAATTATTGGACTATCTGAAAGCCATGATCAAAAAAAGAGCCTAGACATCATCTATCAAGAAATTATCAAGGAAAACTGCCCTGATAGTTTAGAACCAGAGGGCAAAATAGAAATTGAAAGAATCCACCGATCACCTCCTGAAAGACATCCCCAAAGGAAAACTCCTA
>NW_020950857.1:0-6001 GCF_900497805.2 Vombatus ursinus
TGAATATGTATATAAGGTAGCAAGGTGGTAGGGGATAGAAAAAAGGGAAAAAATAAAATTTATTAATCACCTACTCTTTGTCAGGCACTATGCTAAGCACTTTACAAATATTATCTCATTTATCCTCACAATAACACTTCAAGGCAGGTGTTATTATCCCTATCTTGCAGTTGAGGAACCTGAAGCATACCAGTGTTAAGTAATTTGCCCAGGGTCACAAAGTATCTGAGGCCAAGTTTAATTTCAGGTCTTCCTGACTCTAGGCCCAGTACTCTATCTACTTACTAGCTGTGTGACCTTGGGCAAGTCATTTAACCACTAAATGTTTCAAGTAACTCTCTAGGGATTATTGATGGAAAAAGTTCCCACATAAGGAGTTCTTCAAGCCAAGGAAATCACTGATCTTGTATTTGTACCTAAAAATCAATGGAATGAAGAATTAGCTATGTTCTGGGTAGTAAGCGCAAAAGCTGAGGTGGTAGAGGATGAAAGAAGAAGAGAAGGAAGAAGATAAAGAGGAAGAAGAATAGGAAGAGGATTTCCTTTCCTTTTCTGGTATTTAGCTCCTTTGAAAGGCATTTTAACTGTTTGAGGGCAGGTGGTGGGAGGGATCTAAGTTTTTATACATGGATCAACAATAAAATAGTTCAGACCACAGTATCATCCTTACCAAAGATGGATTTTTTTCTTTCAAGTTCCTCATTTTACATCTCATTCTTCATCCTGAACATATTAATAATTTTGTTCCTGCCACTGACTCTAATTATATCGATAAGAATTCATCTTTATTTGCTAACCTAACCAGGGATGCCTGAAAGTCCTAGTCAAACCATATACTGAGACAGGACACCACAATGGTATTTGATAACAGCAGCCATATATAGAATTGCTACTAACTACTACATTAAAATGATGTTTTTATTTAATTAAATCCAATTTATTTATAGAGTAAAGGCGGGTTTTTTTAATAGCAATTAGAGAGCAAGGTAATAAATATTCCTTGCATAATGTTTCTTCTCTACTTTCAGATTATTTTCCAATACATATAATTGGGCCTACAAAACTTTAATATTACTAGTCTTGTTTTAGCCATAGGAGACTAAATGATAACCCTTTTAAGGCAAATTGCTTACATTTAGGAAATTGGTGCAGCTTCTCAAAAAAATATGGATCAGGTGAAGTGCCTCAAAGCTTTGCTTCAAGGTTTTTCATTATGAAATCCAGCCTATTCAGTTTTCTTTCCTCTGAATCACCCCTATGAAAATCAGTGGAAAAGCCTATGAAAATCAGTTCAGCACCTCATTCTTCTGATCATGACAGTGCTAACTTCAAAAATCCCCCCAAATCACACCTTCAGAGTACTGACCAATCATCCATACTACCCCTCCTATGTTCTCACCTTCAAGGAACCCTTCTTTAACAAAATGAAAAATTTGTTCTGATTCAAGATGTAATCTTTATCCCATTCAATTACATCTTCTCTAGTAGACTGCTCCTGTGTTATCCTCAATCTTTCACTAATCAATCTTCAATCTCTCCCTGTCTACTGATTCCTTCTCTGCTGCCTATAAACATGTTTATGCCTTCTTCCAGCTTCAAAAAACTCCTCACTTCCAATCTTCCCCAGTAGCAATCATCCTATATCTCTCCTCTTTTTTGTAACTACATTTCTTGAGAAAACCATTCTTGATCAGTGTTTCCCACTTCCTCTCTTCTCACTCCCTTCTGAACCCTTAGCAATCTGACTTAAGGCCTTTAATGGCTTTCTCCAAAGTTACCAGTGACCATTTAATTGCCAAATCTAATGGTTTTTCTTAATCTTCATCCTTCTTGACCTCTCTCCAACTTTTGATACTGTCAATCAATCTCTTTTTAATACTCTCTTCTCTCTAGGTTTTCATGAGACTACTCTTTCTTGGTTCTCCTCCTACTTATCTGTCTGACCACTCCTTCTCAGTCTTCCTCATTAAATCTTCATCCAGGTCATATCCACTGTGAGTGTCTTTCAAGGGTCTATCCTTGGCCTTCATCTCTTCTCCTTCTATCTAATCTAGCTTGATCTGTCAACTCCCCTGGATTCAATTATGATCTCTAGTCATATGATTCTCAGATATACTTATCTAACCCTAATCTCTCTTCTTGCCTCAGGTCTGGTTTCATTAACTGCCAATTAGATATCTTTACCTGGATGCCCCAAAGCTATCTTAAACTTGACAAGCAACAAGCATTTTTTTTAAGCACTATTTTCCAGGAAATGTGCTGAATGCTACAGTTATAAATACAAGGAAAAAGAAATATAGCCCTTTGCCCTCAAGGAACTTACCATCTAATGAGGGAAGATAACACAGAAAAGACTGCTTGGAGTGGGGATGGTGAAGGAATTATTCATGGTCTCAGATTTGGTAGCTAAATATTGAGAGTGAGGAATGGTGGTCTGGGTCCTTCCCAAAATAGAGCTTCTGGGAAGAATACACCATTGGAAGAAGGGAAATGCCAAAGAAGAGTCATGTAGTAGCTGAGGCTTGGAAAATCAAGAATGACTGGTTTAGAGTTGGAGATTCTGGGAAAAACACACCAATGGGAGAAGGGGCCTGCAGCAGTAGAGTCAGTAGGCAGCTGAAGAATAGTGGTACAGTCAAGTGAATCAGAGATAGCTAGTCTGGGGACCTTACTCAAAATGGAAGTCTGGAGAAGTACTCACTAATAAGTTAAAAGATCCACAAAAGTGGAGTCAGAAGAGAGCTGAAGCCTGGTAACTGATTCTCTTTGACCTATAATCCCACAGTACCTCTTCATTTATTATTATATGAACTTATCCTTTGGCTGAAATATAATTTAGCTTTGAATTTGTTTAAATGAGCTTTCCTAATGTCATTGCTCAACTACCTGATTAAGGCAAAACATACAGAAAGCTCATTTAAACAAATTCAAAGCTAAATTATATTTCAGCCAAAGGATAAGTTCATATAATAATAAATGAAGAGGTACTGTGGGATTATAGGTCAAAGAGAATCAGTTACCAGGCTTCAGCTCTCTTCTGACTCCACTTTTGTGGATCTTTTAACTTATTAGTGAGTACTTCTCCAGACTTCCATTTTGAGTAAGGTCCCCAGACTAGCTATCTCTGATTCACTTGACTGTACCACTATTCTTCAGCTGCCTACTGACTCTACTGCTGCAGGCCCCTTCTCCCATTGGTGTGTTTTTCCCAGAATCTCCAACTCTAAACCAGTCATTCTTGATTTTCCAAGCCTCAGCTACTACATGACTCTTCTTTGGCATTTCCCTTCTTCCAATGGTGTATTCTTCCCAGAAGCTCTATTTTGGGAAGGACCCAGACCACCATTCCTCACTCTCAATATTTAGCTACCAAATCTGAGACCATGAATAATTCCTTCACCATCCCCACTCCAAGCAGTCTTTTCTGTGTTATCTTCCCTCATTAGATGGTAAGTTCCTTGAGGGCAAAGGGCTATATTTCTTTTTCCTTGTATTTATAACTGTAGCATTCAGCACATTTCCTGGAAAATAGTGCTTAAAAAAAATGCTTGTTGCTTGTCAAGTTTAAGATAGCTTTGGGGCATCCAGGTAAAGATATCTAATTGGCAGTTAATGAAACCAGACCTGAGGCAAGAAGAGAGATTAGGGTTAGATAAGTATATCTGAGAATCATATGACTAGAGATCATAATTGAATCCAGGGGAGTTGACAGATCAAGCTAGATTAGATAGAAGGAGAAGAGATGAAGGCCAAGGATAGACCCTTGAAAGACACTCACAGTGGATATGACCTGGATGAAGATTTAATGAGGAAGACTGAGAAGGAGTGGTCAGACAGATAAGTAGGAGGAGAACCAAGAAAGAGTAGTCTCATGAAAACCTAGAGAGAAGAGAGTATTAAAAAGAGATTGATTGACAGTATCAAAAGTTGGAGAGAGGTCAAGAAGGATGAAGATTAAGAAAAACCATTAGATTTGGCAATTAAATGGTCACTGGTAACTTTGGAGAAAGCCATTAAAGGCCTTAAGTCAGATTGCTAAGGGTTCAGAAGGGAGTGAGAAGAGAGGAAGTGGGAAACACTGATCAAGAATGGTTTTCTCAAGAAATGTAGTTACAAAAAAGAGGAGAGATATAGGATGATTGCTACTGGGGAAGATTGGAAGTGAGGAGTTTTTTGAAGCTGGAAGAAGGCATAAACATGTTTATAGGCAGCAGAGAAGGAATCAGTAGACAGGGAGAGATTGAAGATTGATTAGTGAAAGATTGAGGATAACACAGGAGCAGTCTACTAGAGAAGATGTAATTGAATGGGATAAAGATTACATCTTGAATCAGAACAAATTTTTCATTTTGTTAAAGAAGGGTTCCTTGAAGGTGAGAACATAGGAGGGGTAGTATGGATGATTGGTCAGTACTCTGAAGGTGTGATTTGGGGGGATTTTTGAAGTTAGCACTGTCATGATCAGAAGAATGAGGTGCTGAACTGATTTTCATAGGCTTTTCCACTGATTTTCATAGGTGTGATTCAGAGGAAAGAAAACTGAATAGGCTGGATTTCATAATGAAAAACCTTGAAGCAAAGCTTTGAGGCACTTCACCTGATCCATATTTTTTTGAGAAGCTGCACCAATTTCCTAAATGTAAGCAATTTGCCTTAAAAGGGTTATCATTTAGTCTCCTATGGCTAAAACAAGACTAGTAATATTAAAGTTTTGTAGGCCCAATTATATGTATTGGAAAATAATCTGAAAGTAGAGAAGAAACATTATGCAAGGAATATTTATTACCTTGCTCTCTAATTGCTATTAAAAAAACCCGCCTTTACTCTATAAATAAATTGGATTTAATTAAATAAAAACATCATTTTAATGTAGTAGTTAGTAGCAATTCTATATATGGCTGCTGTTATCAAATACCATTGTGGTGTCCTGTCTCAGTATATGGTTTGACTAGGACTTTCAGGCATCCCTGGTTAGGTTAGCAAATAAAGATGAATTCTTATCGATATAATTAGAGTCAGTGGCAGGAACAAAATTATTAATATGTTCAGGATGAAGAATGAGATGTAAAATGAGGAACTTGAAAGAAAAAAATCCATCTTTGGTAAGGATGATACTGTGGTCTGAACTATTTTATTGTTGATCCATGTATAAAAACTTAGATCCCTCCCACCACCTGCCCTCAAACAGTTAAAATGCCTTTCAAAGGAGCTAAATACCAGAAAAGGAAAGGAAATCCTCTTCCTATTCTTCTTCCTCTTTATCTTCTTCCTTCTCTTCTTCTTTCATCCTCTACCACCTCAGCTTTTGCGCTTACTACCCAGAACATAGCTAATTCTTCATTCCATTGATTTTTAGGTACAAATACAAGATCAGTGATTTCCTTGGCTTGAAGAACTCCTTATGTGGGAACTTTTTCCATCAATAATCCCTAGAGAGTTACTTGAAACATTTAGTGGTTAAATGACTTGCCCAAGGTCACACAGCTAGTAAGTAGATAGAGTACTGGGCCTAGAGTCAGGAAGACCTGAAATTAAACTTGGCCTCAGATACTTTGTGACCCTGGGCAAATTACTTAACACTGGTATGCTTCAGGTTCCTCAACTGCAAGATAGGGATAATAACACCTGCCTTGAAGTGTTATTGTGAGGATAAATGAGATAATATTTGTAAAGTGCTTAGCATAGTGCCTGACAAAGAGTAGGTGATTAATAAATTTTATTTTTTCCCTTTTTTCTATCCCCTACCACCTTGCTACCTTATATACATATTCATATATGTATGTACATAAGTGAATATGTATATAAGGTAGCAAGGTGGTAGGGGATAGAAAAAAGGGAAAAAATAAAATTTATTAATCACCTACTCTTTGTCAGGCACTATGCTAAGCACTTTACAAATATTATCTCATTTATCCTCACAATAACACTTCAAGGCAGGTGTTATTATCCCTATCTTGCAGTTGAGGAACCTGAAGCATACCAGTGTTAAGTAATTTGCCCA
>NW_020950858.1:0-1664 GCF_900497805.2 Vombatus ursinus
AAATAGACCTTCTTTAAGCAATTGGGGAGTCACATGGAAACTCTCCTAAGCTTTAGGACAGTTCTGGAGTAAGGATCCCAGGAGATCTGGGCTGAACCCTGGGAGGCCAAAATCAAGTTGGACTAGCCGGCCCTCAGCTGCTGAAACCAGGCGGGGCGATCCCGTGAGCTTGTCTGCCTAGGACACCCCCACCCCCAGTGGTGACTTTGTCTGTGGCCCAGAGAAGTGAGCTCTTGACTTGGGGGTTGACCTGAAAAGAAGTAGAACATGTTGGTGAAGATGGGGTCAGGAGAGATGCCAGGTGGGGCAGCTCCGATGGGCAGAGACACAGGGCGTAGGCTGCCTGAGACAGAGTGTGTGTGTGTGTGTGTGTGTGTGTTTGTTTGTGTGCGTGCGCGCGATTGTGTGTGCTCGCTACTGACTGCTCCCCCTCCTCCCAGCAGTTATGGCGAGGATGAGGAGGCGCTGCTCCAGACCAACAAGCATGTGTACTCCCAGCTGCTGCGGGCCACCGCCGGCCAGCACGCCACCCTCTTGGAGAGAATCGACGTGATCCTCCACCTGATGGGTCAGCTCTCGGCCAGCAAGGAGACTGGAGAAGCCACGCCGCCACCCCCCTGACCGGCCCACGGCAGAGCGTGATCAGTGCCTTGTAACCACGGGGGCCAGGGCTGGGGCCGGGGCCAGCCATCCATCTGTCCGTCCGTGTGGTGCTTAGTTTAATTTACGATGAGAGAGACGCCGCGTCCTGACCGCGAGGGAAGGACAGGCAGACTCTGATCTGGTTGGGCGGGGCCAGCGCTCGAGGCGCTGAGATGGGGGCCTGGTCTGGCACTCCCCAGAGGCCTGGACAGACTCATGATCCTGTGACTCTAAGCGCTTTCCTGTAGCCGGGCGAGCCAGGGCCCGACGGGTGGGAGAGAGAGAGGCGGTCAGCCTCGGGTCCGAGTGGCATTCCGGAGGACGTCCAGGAGCTGCCCACGGAGCCCCGACAGTTGTGATCGTGCACAAACAGGTGCCTTTTTTAGCTTCGAGACAGTAGTTTTCAAACACAATTTGGCTGTTGGGTGGTTCGCTTGATTATCTCATGCTCCAGAAGTCTTAGCGCTACTCTGACTCACTATGGCAGTTGATCAAGAAAGAAGATACTATTATCCCTCTTTTCTTTTTGAACTTGAAACTGTGAATAAAAGGCAAGAAAGATATTTTAAATAAATAAATTTATTTATTAAAAACAGATGCATCCCTCTTCGGAATGTGTTTTCCCTTTCAGCCCCTTCCCATCAGGGCTGATTCAAGTAGGAAGCCATTCTAGTGAAGGCGAGAGAGCCTGAGGCCCCGTGTGCAGCCCTGGTCGGCTGGTACGGTGCCCCGTTTGTTTCTTTATGGGAACGCTTACAGTTTCAAGCAAATGCAGATTTCTTACATAAACTCTCGTGGGCTCAGCTCTGGTGGCCGCGTCGGTGGTATTCTTACAGAAGCCTGGCGGGCTGGGCGGGGGACAACTGTTGCGCTCAGACAGGTTCTGAATTGTTGGGCGGGCTTCGCTACATTCCCAAGTCCTTCCTGGGATGCCCCCTACAGAATGATGGCCCACATGGGTGCCTGGGGTCCCCCAGCTTTGAGGGGAGGCGTCAAGGATGCATCTCACCATCTCCACCATC
>NW_020950859.1:0-1809 GCF_900497805.2 Vombatus ursinus
AAAAAACAAATCTTTTAAAGTATTAAAACAATTATCTGAACTCCTATTTTTCTTTATTAGAAGTGAAATTAAAATTAATTCCATAAAGGAATAATCAAACTAACTTCTGTTTGTAATAGTTCTGAAGGCCCAAAAAAGCACAATAATAAGGGAACAACTTTTTCCTGTTTGTGTGATTATAAGCTTCTCCACGTGGAGTTGGCTTTTATGTCAAAATTTCAAGTCATCCACCATTAATAATGTATGTTCCAGGTACGCATGACTGGTCCACTAATGCAGCCTTCTGTTTCTTAAATTAAAATGAAAGCTCTGCTAGCGATTCATATTGAGTGCCATTAGAGTAGATTATACCCTGGTCTCTGGAGTAAAGGGAACTGTACAGTAGCTAGCGTTAATGTCAAAGATGTTTCAGGCTTTCATAGTGTTCAATGATTACAATGTCAAAAGAAAAGGGCCAGAGCTATAATACGACTCTGAAATGCTCTTCTTTTCTCAGATACAGTTATTTTGTTAACCTAACCAGCATAGGCATTTGGCCAACTACATTTCTTGTATGTTTTCAAACTGGAAATATAAAACATATTAAATAGTTTGATCAAAACATCAAAATGATTTTATTGGTTTTCAAGTCAGTGAATCATGTCTTGTACCTATATTTCTAAGGAATTCAGAACTAAAGAAAATTAGGACTACTGCCAATATAATTATTAACAAGAGAATCAGGAAACCTAGTAGCCTTGTGAAGACTGAGTATTTTAGTAATGAAAACAAACAAACAGTTTTTGAAATGCTGTTTCAGATTCCACTAGAAGCAGTGGACAGTGTTTTAAACCTGGAGTCAAGATTGGCCTAGATTTTGAATCCTCTCCTCTGACACTTCCTAGTTATGTGATGAAAGGCAAGTCACAAAGTTTGTGAGCCTCCATTCTTTATCTGTAAAATAATGATAATGTTATTTCTAACCCCTACTCACTTCATAGAGTTGTTGTGAGAAATAAAATAGTTAATGTATGTAAAACAGCTTTGAAGTTCTAAAAAAAGGTTGACTTTGATTCTTAAAGTCTTACATTATGAAATGACTGAGAAAAGATTTATTTTTCTCAGTTCTGTTTACTAATCATTTCATTTAGATCTCTACTTGTAATCAATTTGATATATGCCAAATGATATTTACTATGTCCTATAGAAAAATAATAATAATAATAATAATAGCAGCTAATGATCTTTCCATCCCATTTATATTTCAGAATTGGACAAATATGAAGCAACCTATTAGGTGAAAATTCTTGTTATCACCTTAACCATGCTCACTAAATCTATTAATGTTTAAGCTCTGAAAATTGACTAAAAATCCATCATCTCTTTTGTACTTACAATGACTTATTTAGCTATCCCCCCCAAAAATACCATGATAACCTTAAAAAGGATGGCACAATTCTAGAAACAATAGCGGTAAGCCCATAAAATATTGTTTAGCTAACTTAATGAACTGCTTTTTCCTAACTTCCTTATACATTGTGGCATTATGGTTTGAAGGTGAGTCTAAGAAACTCAAAGACTATATTGAAAACTCTTGTAGTTTTTATTAAATTGGAAAAGTATTGAAAATAAATTTACTAATGACTTTGTGAAATTCTTTTCCAAGGACTTGCCTTGTCCAAAAAGTGATTATTTTTAACCATAGAAACATACGAAATTATCTTCCAAAGCTTAGATGAGGTAATGATCTGTTAATGTTGTAAGTATCCTCACTGTTAAAAAAAAAAAACAAATCTTTTAAAGTATTAAAACAATTATCTGAACTCCTAT
>NW_020950860.1:0-1696 GCF_900497805.2 Vombatus ursinus
TGTGTGACCCTGGGCAAGTCATTTAACCTCTATGTTCCTCGCTTTCCCCATCTGTAAAAATTAGATAATAATAGTAGAACCTCCTGAGACTGCTGTGAAAACAAAATGAAATGACACCTCTAAATGCTATGATTATTATAAAATGGGGAGGTTGAATCAGACGGCTTGTCAAGTCCTTGCTAGCTCTTACACTACCTTCTTACCTTTGTATGCACTGTCCCTCATGCCTACAATGCAGGGCTTTCTTCAAGGATCAGTTTAGGGGTCACCTTTAATGGCAAGTCTCTCCTAGTTTCCCTAGTGGACAGTGCATACAAAGGTAAGAAGGTAGTGTAAGAGCTAGCAAGGACTTGACAAGCCGTCTGATTCAACCTCCCCATTTTATAATAATCATAGCATTTAGAGGTGTCATTTCATTTTGTTTTCACAGCAGTCTCAGGAGGTTCTACTATTATTATCTAATTTTTACAGATGGGGAAAGCGAGGAACATAGAGGTTAAATGACTTGCCCAGGGTCACACAATAAATGTCTGAGACTGGTAAACTTAGGTCTTAGTCATTCAGGATGGCAAGGTGGCATCATAGCACGTAGTATGCTGAGCCTGGAGTCAGGAAGACCTGAGTTCAAATTGGACCTTAGACGCTTGCCAGCTGTGTGACCCTGGGCAAGTCACTCAACCTTGTTTGCCTCAGTTTCCTTATCTGCAAAATGAGCTGGAGAAAGAAATGGCAAACCACTTTGCCAAGAAAACCCCAAATGGGATCATGAAGAGTTGGACATGACTGAAAACAGCTGAACAACAATTTATTCAGTCTATGTCCAGTGCTCTGTCTATTGTGCCATGTCACTGCCTTTTATAGTGGAGAAAACTGGAGCCCAGGGAGGTTGTGTCCTGCCCAAATGCCCTTTGGAACTTGGTGTTAGAGGCAATATTAGAACTCAGGTCCTTTGTTACCAAATCCAGTGCTCTTTCTATGACGCCGTGGTCATGTTACATATTTCTTAGTGATTACATAGAGGGAAATTCTTGCACTGGATTTGGTAACAAAGGACCTGAGTTCTAATATTGCCTCTAACACCAAGTTCCAAAGGGCATTTGGGCAGGACACAACCTCCCTGGGCTCCAGTTTTCTCCACTATAAAAGGCAGTGACATGGCACAATAGACAGAGCACTGGACATAGACTGAATAAATTGTTGTTCAGCTGTTTTCAGTCATGTCCAACTCTTCATGATCCCATTTGGGGTTTTCTTGGCAAAGTGGTTTGCCATTTCTTTCTCCAGCTCATTTTGCAGATAAGGAAACTGAGGCAAACAAGGTTGAGTGACTTGCCCAGGGTCACACAGCTGGCAAGCGTCTAAGGTCCAATTTGAACTCAGGTCTTCCTGACTCCAGGCTCAGCATACTACGTGCTATGATGCCACCTTGCCATCCTGAATGACTAAGACCTAAGTTTACCAGTCTCAGACATTTATTGTGTGACCCTGGGCAAGTCATTTAACCTCTATGTTCCTCGCTTTCCCCATCTGTAAAAATTAGATAATAATAGTAGAACCTCCTGAGACTGCTGTGAAAACAAAATGAAATGACACCTCTAAATGCTATGATTATTATAAAATGGGGAGGTTGAATCAGACGGCTTGTCAAGTCCTTGCTAGCTCTTACACTACCTTCTTACCTTTGTATGCACTGTCC
>NW_020950861.1:0-2604 GCF_900497805.2 Vombatus ursinus
ATGACATCACTGCTCTTCCACTAGAATGTTGACATTTTAAAGACATGGTTGTTGAGTGTGGATACCACAAAGATCAACAGTCAGAAACCTGCAGTGATTTCAACTCAATTCAATTGAACAAAAATATATATTGATTTCCTACTATGTGACTAGAAATACTGAATACAATAAAAAAACTAATGCTCTGCATTCAAAATAAGGTTTCATATTCATGTGCGTATATATGTATATATATACTTACACACATAAATATATACATACAATTACATAATTATTTATAATACACATATACATATATATATCTATATAAATACATATAGATATATATATATATATGGGGGTGTGTGTGTCTGTGTGTGTATGTATGACTTACTATAAAACTAAGAACCTAGAAGCTCCTGGGAGATCAGATCACCCAGCTCCTATTTTGATGGCCATATGTCTCTTACCTTATTGGAAAGTAGTTTCACAAATTGTATAAAGACTTGCAAGTAGAAGTCTGTGATACGCTGCACTTTACCTAGAAGATGAAGGCCAATTATTTACCCTATCAAGTAAAATGGAAAAACGCAAATCCAACACCAATCGGTGAAAGGGTCCTCTCTTGTGAAATGGCTGTGCTGCTGTGCCAGTAGGATGTTGACATTTCCAAGAGAGGCTTGCTCAGTGATGACATCACTCCTCTTCCAGTAGAATGTTGACATTTTAAAGACATGGTTGTTGAGTGTGGATACCACAAAGATCAACGGTCAGAAATCTGCAAGTGATTTCAACTCAATTCAATTTAACAAACATATATATTAATCGCCTAGTATGTGACTAGGAATACTGAATACAATAAAAACTAATGCTCCGGATTCCAAATAAGATTTAATATTCATGTGCGTATATATGTATATATATATATATATATATACATACATATATAAATATATACATAAAATATATAATTATTTATAATACACACATATACATATAAATATATATGTGTGTGTGTGTATGTATGTGTCTATGTATGACTTAGTATAATCTACGAATCTGGAAGCTGCTGGGAGATCAGATAACCCACCTGCTATTTTCATGGCTATATGTCTCTTACTTTTTTCCAAACTAACCTCATAAATTATGTAAAGACTTGCAAGTAGAGGTATATGATATACTGCACTTTATCTAGAAGATGAAGGCCAATTTTTTACCCTATCCAGTAAAAGTGCAAATCCAACAACAATCAGTTGACGGATCCTCTCTCATGAAATGGCTGCCCTGCTGTGCCAGTACAATGTTGACGTTTTAAGAGAGGGTTGCAGAGTGATGACATCACTGCTACCCCAGTAGAATGTTGGCATTTGAACGGAATGGCTTTTGACTGTGGATACCACAAAGATCAATGGTCAGAAACCTACAGTGATTTCAACTCAATTCATTTTAACAAACATATATATTAATTGCCTAGTATGTGACTAGGAATACTGAATACAATAAAAAACTAATGCTCTGGATTCCAAATATGATTTCAGATTCGTGTGTGTATATATCTGTATATATACCTACATATACATATATGCATACACACATATAATTATTTATACTACACACTTAAACATATGTGTGTGTGTGTGAGTGTATGTGTGTACGTATGACTCAGGATAAAACTATGAAACTGGAAGCTGCTGGGAGATCAGATCACCCAGCTGCTATTTTGATGGCCATATGTCTCTTATGTTTTTGGAAAGTAGTTTCACAAACTATACAAAGACTTTCAAGTAGAAGTATACGATATACTGCACTTTATCTAGAAGATGAAGGCCAATTTTTTACCCTATCAAGTAAAATGGAAAAACGCATATCCAATACCAATCGGTTAAAGGGTCTTCTCTTATGAAATGGCTGCCCTGCTGTGCCAGTAGGATGTTGACATTTCCAAGAGAGGGTTGCTAAGTGATGACCTCACTGCTCTTCCAGTAGAATGTTGACATTTTAAAGACATGGTTGTTGAGTTTGGATACCACAAAGATCAATGGTCTGAAACCTGCAGTTATTTCACCTCAATTCAATTTAACAAACATATATATTAATTGCCTAGTATGTGACTAGGAATACTGAATACAATAAAAAACTAATGATCTTGATTCCAAATGTGATTTAATATTCATGTGTGTATATATTTATATATATACATACACATATATAAATATATACATACACATATATAATTATTTATAATGCACACATGAACACACACACACACATATATATATATATATATACACACATAAGTTTGTGTGTGTGTGTATGTTTGTCTCACTATAAAACTACAATCCTGAAAGCTGCTGGGAAATCAGATCACCCACCTGCTATTTTGATGGCCATATGTCTCTTACCTTTTTCTAAAGTTTTCTCACAAATTATACAAAGACTTGAAAATAGAAGTATATGATATACTGCACTTTATTTAGAAGATAAAAGCCAATTTTTCACCCTATCAAGTAAAATGGAAAAACGCATATCCAACACCAATCGGTTAAAGGATCTTCTCTTATGAAATGGCTGCCCTGCTGTGCCAGTAGGATGTTGACATTTCCAAGAGAGGCTTCCTAAGTGATG
>NW_020950862.1:0-1926 GCF_900497805.2 Vombatus ursinus
ATTTATAAAGTACTTTAATGTTTGCAAAGTGCTTTATAAATATTTTATCATCACAGCCACTCTGGGAAGTAGGTGCCATTATTATCCCGTTTTATAGATGGGGTGATGACTGAGGCACAGAGAAATTAGGTGACTTGCCTAGGATCAAACAGTTAAGAAGTAAGTGACTGAGACCAGATTTGAACTTAGGATTTCCTGATACCAAGTCCAATGCTCTAGCCCCTCCTGCTTACTATGTGATGTGGAATATTTATATTCATAGGACTGTTGATCTAGCCACGTGAAATTTTGTCTTACTAGATTCAGTCTGACGTTTTAGGCTGCCAAGATTTTCTTGGATCCTTGTTCAGTTTGAGGATGCTTACCTCCCCCATCCCCAGTCCCATCCTCACCCCTACCCCTGTACAAACTAGTAGACAGATCTCTGAGCTGCTGTGGCCACCCCGAAAGTTCGTCCCCTCGTAGCTGGTGGTAAGCCTCCTTCACACTTGAGCTGCTCCTTTGGATCACAAGATGGGGGGGGGGTGTGGTGGGGGGGATGGGGGAGGTAAGCATCCTCAAACTGAACAAGGATCCAAGAAAATCTTGGCAGCCTAAAACGTCAGACTGAATCTAGTAAGACAAAATTTCACGTGGCTAGATCAACAGTCCTATGAATATAAATATTCCACATCACATAGTAAGCAGGAGGGGCTAGAGCATTGGACTTGGTATCAGGAAATCCTAAATTCAAATCTGGTCTCAGTCACTTACTTCTTAACTGTTTGATCCTAGGCAAGTCACCTAATTTCTCTGTGCCTCAGTCATCACCCCATCTATAAAACGGGATAATAATGGCACCTACTTCCCAGAGTGGCTGTGATGATAAAATATTTATAAAGCACTTTGCAAACATTAAAGTACTTTATAAATATTTTATCATCACAGCCACTCTGGGAAGTAGGTGCCATTATTATCCCGTTTTATAGATGGGGTGATGACTGAGGCACAGAGAAATTAGGTGACTTGCCTAGGATCAAACAGTTAAGAAGTAAGTGACTGAGACCAGATTTGAATTTAGGATTTCCTGATACCAAGTCCAATGCTCTAGCCCCTCCTGCTTACTATGTGATGTGGAATATTTATATTCATAGGACTGTTGATCTAGCCATGTGAAATTTTGTCTTACTAGATTCAGTCTGACGTTTTAGGCTGCCAAGATTTTCTTGGATCCTTGTTCAGTTTGAGGATGCTTACCTCCCCCATCCCCCCCACCACACCCCCCCCCCATCTTGTGATCCAAAGGAGCAGCTCAAGTGTGAAGGAGGCTTACCACCAGCTACGAGGGGACGAACTTTCGGGGTGGCCACAGCAGCTCAGAGATCTGTCTACTAGTTTGTACAGGGGTAGGGGTGAGGATGGGACTGGGGATGGGGGAGGTAAGCATCCTCAAACTGAACAAGGATCCAAGAAAATCTTGGCAGCCTAAAACGTCAGACTGAATCTAGTAAGACAAAATTTCACGTGGCTAGATCAACAGTCCTATGAATATAAATATTCCACATCACATAGTAAGCAGGAGGGGCTAGAGCATTGGACTTGGTATCAGGAAATCCTAAGTTCAAATCTGGTCTCAGTCACTTACTTCTTAACTGTTTGATCCTAGGCAAGTCACCTAATTTCTCTGTGCCTCAGTCATCACCCCATCTATAAAACGGGATAATAATGGCACCTACTTCCCAGAGTGGCTGTGATGATAAAATATTTATAAAGTACTTTAATGTTTGCAAAGTGCTTTATAAATATTTTATCATCACAGCCACTCTGGGAAGTAGGTGCCATTATTATCCCGTTTTATAGATGGGGTGATGACTGAGGCACAGAGAAATTAGGTGACTTGCCTAGGATCAAACAGTTAAGAAGTAAGTGACTGAGACCAGATTTGAA
>NW_020950863.1:0-7826 GCF_900497805.2 Vombatus ursinus
CTTCCCGGCACCCCACCGGACCCTGTTCCCTTCCCGGCACCCCACCGGACCCTGTTCCCTTCCCGGCACCTCACCGGACCCTGTTTTGTAACCGGACAGTATAAATATCTCAGATGAAACCCTCGGTGGGACGGCCCCTGGGATGCACTCCTGGGGTCCGTCGCCAGCCGGCTCAAATAAACGCGCTCTCAATTAAAGTCAATTGGGTGTGATGCTCTGATTTCTCTCGGGCGTCCAGTTCATTTGGAGGTCCCACCGAGATTGCCCTTTGGGCCAGCTGCTTCGGCGTTGCTGGAAGGCCGGGGTGGGACGTGTTCAGGGGATGGCCACCGGGAAGATGTGCCCCGGCCCCGAACACTGACTTATCCCGTGCGAACCAGCCCGCCCCGTATTCTTCCTCTAAATTTCTTAATTGGGCACCGAGCGCTCTGGTCTCAGTCTGATCGGTGAGTACTCAACGGAAGTAAGTGGCCTGGCTGGACGCAGCTGTAACGCCCTTACTGACCTCCACGGGACGCCGTGTGAGAGTCCTGATTATCTGCAGTCTGGCGCCACATGTTAATGTCTGGAGTGTTGCCTTAACTGTTTATGTCTGTCTTATATGTTTTATCCGTCTGTGATTGTCCTAATTGATTCGCCTCTTCCCGTCCGTGATGGGTCAGGGGCCGTCAAGCCCCGCGCCAGGGACCCCTCTCTCAGTTGTCCTACAGAATTTTAAACAGTTTCGGCGCATTGCCAAGGGATATGGGTTTCAGGTTACCAAAGAAAATTTGTCCACTTTTTGCCAACAAGAATGGCCTACATTTGGGGTTGGGTGGCCCCCGGAAGGGACATTTGACGTGACCATTACTGGGAGGGTCAGGAAGATTGCTTATGGGACCCCTGGCCATCCCGATCAGATCCCATATATAACTGCATGGATAGATTTTAAACCCCCATCAAAGCCACTCCGGGTTCAAGCTTTGTCCAAAGTTGGGGTGCACTCGGGGCCAACATCCGGTCAAAAAGTTCCCGGGACTACGCAAATAGGAGCCAAGGTCTTACCCCCTTCCGATCCTGACCCCCTGGACCCGGCTGAGCCCTGACCCCCACCATATCCTGTTCAGGGGTCGAGCCACCCCTCGGCCCCGCCTCTGACAAGTCCTCCTCATACTCGAACAGGGACGCCTTACGGCTCCTCCGGGTCCGGGTTTTCCCCCGACTCCACTGTATCTGCCTTTCCCCTGCGACAGGTCCCCACGACCCCCGGGGAGTCGGGGAGACCCTTCATGATCTATGTCCCCTTTTCAACCAGTGATTTATACAATTGGAAACAACAGAATCCGTCCTTTTCGGACAAGCCCCAAAGTCTGATTTCCCTTTTGGAGACAGTCTTCTATACACACCAGCCTACTTGGGATGACTGTCAGCAGCTCCTGTGGGTTCTTTTCACCACTGAGGAGCGTGATAAGATCATATTGGAAGCCAGGAAAAGGGTTATGGACCCCGACGGCCGCCCCTCAACTGATCCGGGCCGCCGGAATCATGTTTTTCCCGAAAGTCGCCCTGACTGGGACCCAAATTCTGATCGGGGGCGAGAGGCTTTGGACAGGTATCGCCAGTTACTGTTAGGGGGGTTAAGGGCAGCAGCGCGGAAGCCCACCAATATGTCTAAGGTTAGTGAGATAAAGCAAGGGAAAAGTGAATCTCCAGCTGCTTATTTGGAAAGATTGTATGAGGCCTACCGCACTTACACCCCCATTGACCCTGAGGAACCTAACAACCGGAGAGCAGTGGTGATAGACTTTGTGTCTAATTCGGCTCCTGACATCCGGCGAAAACTGCAAAAATTGGATGGATTCGAGGGTAAGACTCTTACTGAACTCATGGAAGTAGCCAAGCGAGTTTATGACTCCCGGGAGGAACTGCAAGAAAAACAGGCACGCTCCATGACACGGGCAGTCGTGGCAGCTCTGGCACAAATCCCGGGGGACAGGCAAAGCGGGAAAGGGGGAAGGCCTGGTCCCCGGCCTCAAGGGAGAAATACGGGCAGGCCCCCCCTAGGCCGAGACCAATGTGCATATTGCAAAGCTACTGGCCACTGGAAGTCCGAATGCCCAAATCGGCAGCAAAAGACTAAACCAGAGCCGGTCCTAACCTTGGACATGGATGATTAGGGGTGCCCTGGCTCCAAGTCTACTATGACCCTGGACCCCCTGGAGCCAAGGGTGACACTCACTGTTGGGGGTCGGCCAATCTCTTTCCTCGTAGACTCAGGGGCAGCGGCATCAGTTCTGAACTTTCCACTAGGTCCCCTGTCCTCCTCTAAAATACAGGTCCAGGGGGCTACAGGCCGTATCCAAGCAGTGCCTTTCACCACCGCCCGTGAAGTCCGGCTAGGGGAGGGCTCGGTGTCTCACTCTTTTCTGGTCATGCCCGACTGTCCCTACCCCCTCCTGGGTTGAGACCTCTTGCATAAACTCCAAGCTGTAATTTCTTTTAAGGGACCTACTCCCACCCTGGGGGTCAGCGTGCCCCAGCTCGTCTTGACCTGTCCCCCTCTCCGAGGAGTCCCGCCTCCTTTCTCCCAGGCGGCCGTCAGTTGATGCCCCGTCCCCACTGCTGAGTCAGTACAGGAGTTTAGTGCCGGGAGTGTGGGCTGAGTTAAACCCTTTTGGGCTAGCTGCCCACCAGGCCCCTGTGGTGGTCCAACTCCTGTCTACTGCTACTCCTGTGCGGGTCCAACAGTATCAGGTATCCCGACCTGCTCTTCTGGGAATCAAACCCCATATCGACCGACTTCTTCAGGCTGGCATACTACGACCATGTCAAAGTCCTTGGAACACTCCCCTGTTGCCGGTCCGTAAGCCCGGATCCGGAGATTTTCGCCCAGTCCAGGACTTGCGGGAGGTGAATGCCAGGGTGGAGACGGTCCATCCCACTGTGCCTAATCCGTATACCTTGTTGTCCTCTTTGACTCCAACCCGCACATGGTACACTGTCTTGGACTTGAAGGACGCTTTCTTTTCCATCCCGCTGGCCCCTATCAGCCAGCCTATATTCGCTTTCACATGGACCGACCCCTCAACCGGAACGTCCTCCCAACTAACCTGGACTCGATTGCCTCAAGGGTACAAGAACTCTCCTACTCTTTTTGGCTCAGCCCTGGCCTCGGACCTAGCCAGGTTTCGCGTATCCCACCCCGAGGTCACACTCCTCCAGTATGTGGATGACCTGCTGCTGGCCGCTTCGTCCGAGACGACCTGCCGAGATGCCACACTGCACCTCCTGCAGCTATTGGACAAGTCGGGCTATCGGGTTTCGGGTAAGAAAGCTCAGCTGTGCTTACAATCTGTTATCTATCTAGGATTCACCCTGCAGTCCGGACAAAGGCTGCTTTCGCGGGAACGTGTGTCAGCTATCCTGGGCATGCCGGCCCCAGCAACCCGCCGCGGGCTCCGCGAATTTTTGGGAATGGCCGGGTACTGCCGACTGTGGATCTTAGGATTTGCGGAAATCGCTAAACCACTGTATGAGGCACTGTCAGGTGAGCCTGCCAAGTTCCTGTGGGGACCAAGGCAGGAGGAGGCTTTTAACAAACTGCGCGGAGCGTTAGCTAGCACCCCCGCTCTTGCCCTGCCAGACCTGACTAAGCCGTTCCGCCTCTATGTCTCAGAATCTCAGGCAGTGGCCAAGGGAGTGCTAACCCAGCCTTTGGGGCCCTGGAATCGCCCAGTGGCCTATCTTTCCAAGCAGCTTGACTCGGTCGCTGCTGGGTGGCCTACATGTCTTCAAACTGTCGCGGCTGTCGCGACCCTGGTCAGGAAGGCAACAAAGCTGACCTTCGGCCAGCCCCTTGAGATTTCTGCATCTCACCACCTGGAGCAGTTGCTGCACACCCCTCCCACTCGGTGGATCTCTAATTCTCGTCTGACTCACTACCAGTCCCTCCTGTTGGATCCAACCCGCATAACCTTCTCTGCGCCCGTGACCTTGAACCCCGCTACGCTGCTTCCCAACTCCCCGCCGGCATCACCGCTGCATGATTGCCTGGACGTCCTTGACGCCATCCACACCTCCCGGCCCGGCCTTACCGATGTACCTATGACCAGCCCTGACATGATCCTCTTCACAGATGGCAGCAGCTTCGTGGAGGATGGGATTCGGAGGGCCGGGGCCGCAGTGGTGACCCTGACCGAGACCCTCTGGGACGCAGCCCTGCCGCCTGGTTCTTCTGCCCAGCGGGCAGAGCTGGTTGCCTTGACACAGGCACTCCGGCTCGCGAAGGGCAAGAGAGTCAATATCTACACTGACAGCAGGTATGCATTCGCGACTGTCCATGTTCACGGATTCATGTACCAGCAGCGCGGCCTGCTAACCTCAGCAGGGAAAGAGATCAGGAATAAGAGGCAGATTCAGGATCTCCTGGATGCTGTCTGGCTTCCCAAAGAGGTGGCAGTCATCCATGTCCCAGCTCACACCCGTGGGACGGACCCCCAGTCGCAGGGAAATGCAGCCGCAGATAGAGCCGCCCGTGCGGCCGCAAGAAGGACGCCTCTCCCCACCTTCGCTGTCCAGACGGAAAATTTGTTGCCCGCACGACCTTCTTACCAGTCCGGCGATCCGGATGGCGTGCCTGAAAAGGGGGGATGGAGAAGACACCCAAACGGTCTGTTAATCCTGCCCAAAGCCCTCCTGCCCCCTCTATTGATGACCCTCCATGACCTCACCCATCTAGGCGGAACCAGGCTCTATGACCTGGTGAGTAGGCATTTCTACAGCCCAGGGATGAAACAGGCAGCTGAGGAGGCGGCCAGGAGATGCAGTACATGTGCAAAGATCAACCCCCGGCCGGCGACGAGGGTGCCGGCTGATAGACCACGGGGGACCTTCCCCGGGGATCACTGGGAAGTTGATTTCACCGATATGGGACCTGGACGGGGGGGTACCGATTCCTCCTTGTATTCATAGACACGTTCTCCGGGTGGCCAGAAGCGTTCCCAGTAAAAGCCGAAACCGCCACGGTAGTTGCAAAAAAACTGTTCTTTGAAATCATTCCCAGATTCGGCTTGCCAGCTTCAATAGGGTCCAACAATGGGCCGTCATTCGTATCTGCAACAATTCAGAACTTATCCAAGATGCTGGGACTGAAGTGGAAGCTACATTGTGCGTACCGGCCTCAGAGTTCAGGGCAAGTAGAAAGGATGAATAGGACTTTGAAGGAGCACATTGCTAAGCTCAAACTGGAAACTGGCGATAACTGGGTTAGCCTCCTCCCTTTCGCTCTCCTTCGGGCTAGGTGTACTCCTAACTCTTCCACTCTCTCTCTCTCCCCATACGAGATTCTTTATGGGGCGCCCCCACCTGTCCTACCAAAGGTAACAGGGGCGACCCCAGCCCCGGATTTTACTAACCCCACTCTTCTTAAGTCCTTTCAGGCACTCCGGGAGGTCCAAGACGCGGTACGATCGGTCCTGAAGGCTGCGGGGAGAAGTTCGAATCCTGCCGCTACCTTGGAGGCCTTGACACCTGGAGACTGGGTCCTCACCCGCAAACTGCCTGCCGGATCGGCTCTGGAACCGCGGTGGACTGGGCCCTACCAAGTGATCCTCTGCAACCCATCGGCCGTGAAAGTCGCAGGTCGAAAGGCTTGGATACATCGGTCACACATCAAGAAGACTCCGGCGCCTGAGCCCGCGAAATGGAAAGCAGAGGCGGTGTCGGATCTAAGGCTCCGGCTCTCCAAAACTTGATTCTTTCGCTTCTCCTGTTTGCTTATAAGGAATATCCCGCAGTCTGTAACCCCTACCGCCCCACGCCACATAGGTGGATTCTATCCCGCACCAATGATGGCACCATCATACAGACCTTAACTTGCTATGGCCCGCCTACTTTCAGGTTTGACCTCTGTGCCCTCTTAGGATCGGGATGGAATAGAGATAGGCACCTGCAGGACCCTGTGACGGGAGGGGGCGGGCACTGCCCTACTATTCCCATACCAGCCACCCAACATGGAGCAGGACAAGGTGAATATAATATCAGGGGCATCCAGTTCTATGCCTGTCCTGCTACCGGAAGCCCCTCTTGCCGTGGAGACGGCAGTTTTCACTGCGCAGAATGGGGGTGTGAGACAGTGGCAGACTGGATTCCTGGGGGTGGAAAAGACCCGCTCATCACTTTGGAAAGACAGTCACCTCTCCCGTATTCCTGCTGGCCTGGAAAATGCAACCCCATGATCTTAACGGTCAAACAGTACACGGATGATTCATGGAATCTTGGGCATTCATGGGGGTTGAGGTTGTATATGACTGGATGGGACAACGGTGTCCTCTTTACAATACAAAAGGTCGCCCTACCTGTTCAGCCCCTTCCCATAGGCCCCAACCCTGTCCTCAACCCACGGGCCAAGATAGATCTGATTCCGTCTGCTGAGCCCTCTGCTACATCAGGGTCGGCGACTCTGAAAACACCCGGTGCCCCTGGGGCCTCCATACTTGACACCCTTACTGCGGTCCATGCATTCTTGAATTCCTCCGACCCCAATGTCACTACCGCCTGCTGGCTGTGTCTAAACCCGGCTCCCCCATACTTTGTGGGGGTTGCTTTGGAGTTAAACAGTTCATTTCTGGGGAACTTGTCCATGCAGAACCCCTCCTCCACAGCAATCCCCACCCGCTGTAACCCAAATAGGCCTAAATTGACGTTGGATGACGTCCAGGGCACAGGGACGTGCTTGCTTGGACCTGACTACCCGTTGAGAGCTTCCCCATTTAATTCAACCTGCACTTCTGTTATCTTAGTCACACCCTCGTCCAATAGGCCGGGCTTCCTGATAACCACCCCACCCGAGACTTGGTTCGCCTGCACTCTGGGCCTCACCACCTGTATACAAGATTGCCACTTCCTCAGCCCCACTGAGATCTGTGTGATAGTTAGGGTGTTCCCACAAGTGTATGTGTATTCCGAGGAGGGGGCCACTGAACACTTTGGCCTACCCCGCTCCAGAAGGGCAGCCCCTATCTTAGTGCCCTTGCTGGTGGGGCTCGGGGTGGCCGGGTCTGCAGCCGTGGGAGCAACCGCCCTAGTGCAGGGAAAGGCAGATTATGCAGCCCTCAGTACCCAGGTGGATAAGGACCTACGAGCTCTGGAGGGACTAGTCTCCCACCTGGAGACTTCCCTGGATTCCCTAGCGGAGGTGGTACTTCAGAACCGCCGCGCCCTTGACCTGTTATTCCTGAAACAGGGGGGGTTGTGTATGGCCCTGGGAGAGACCTGTTGTTTCTATACCAATCGTTCAGGTGTCATCCGGGAATCCCTGCAGGCATTAAGGCAGCGGTTAGATGATAGGGACCGAGCCCGAGCCCGCAGCTCCTCCTGGTACCAGGACTTGTATAACTGGTCCCCCTGGCTCACCACTCTACTCTCTGCTATAATGGGCCCCTTGGTTCTTCTCCTCCTAGGATTATTGGTCGCCCCTTGCATCATGAATTGTCTCTCCCGCTACATCCAGCAGCGTATACAGTCTCTGAAACTGTTTGTCCTACGCAAATCCTATACACCCCCGGATTTGGAAGAGTTAGCGCCCCTGGACTCTGTTGAGTCCTCTGTATAACTTGCTCTTGAAAAGGGGGGAATGTGATAGACCCTCCGTTAGGGACCCTGGGGCACCACGCCCCGGGGCCTCTGGCTCAGCTTCCCCTAACGGCTGTTACAACACCCTGGGTGAAATCCTCAAGGGTGGGGTGCAACATGCTGTTCTGTAAATGACCTGATCTGTCTTCCCGGCACCCCACCGGACCCTGTTCCCTTCCCGGCACCCCACCGGACCCTGTTCCCTTCCCGGCACC
>NW_020950864.1:0-1307 GCF_900497805.2 Vombatus ursinus
TGTGTGTGTGTGTGTGTGTGTGTGTGTGTGTGTGTGTGTGTGTGTGTACTTCAAACAAAAGCAAGAACAAAGGCTAAAAAAGGAAAGGGATCCATTTGGACAATATGGCACATCCATAGTATTAACTTCCTGCTCCCTGCCAAAATATTGCCTTGCCAATTTGGAAATCCACTTTCAGTATCCACCAAAAGGCTTGATCTTACTTTTGAGGGCTGTGAATGTTAAACTCCCTTTACCACCCTTTGATTTACTTGTTATTGATATGGGTCCTGAAAATAGGCTAATAGGGTTGGCCCACAAATCCTGGTTAACCTTTTAATTCTCCCTTTTTGCATTTCATATAGAATCAAAAAATTTTCTTGCATGAATACAACTGACTGAAACTTTGTTTCCCTCAAATAAATTCTGGTCCTCAAATGCTTACCCTTTTGCTTTAAGCATCACACCTATCCTTCTGGGCTCCCATCTTTTTCATCTAACAATGTCTATAACCCCATTGACAAAGCATGAGTGATGGACAAACAGTGGCTCAGTCACCCGGATTATGGCATGCAATCTCCTAAAAAGAATGGCCTGCTGCCATCTTGCCGGGAGCCTACTTGAAACTTAGTCCAAACCAATCTCTCCGAAGCATATGATTGAAGTTCCTCTCAATTCATTTCTTTCTATAAGGATATCCCAAGCGTTTTTTGTGAGGTTGAGTTATATTTCTCCTTACCCTGAAGGCTTGAAATCACCCAGGGACAGACATCAAAAAAGGAGGGGAAAGTATAACAAGAGATATGCTGATAGCAAAGGCCATGGAACAGGTAGGGGAGAGGGCCAAAGGTGGGAACAAGCAGAGGGAAGGGAAAATGAAAGGGCAGGAAGCATTGTTTGAAATGTTCAGAGCAAGGGAGAAGCTGTTACTACTAATTGTACTCCCCTCTTCCCTGGGAATTCCAGCAAACATCAAAGTCTGGGGAGACATAACAGGAAAAAAATAGTTTAGAGACCCACTAACCTTAGAAAGGCTTCAATATCTACTAGTAGATCCAGATCTGTTAGTTGGAAAGCCGTTGCCCTACGTAGTGTATACCTGCAAGTTATAGTGGACATTTCTAAGCATAACTTGGAAATCTGGCTGACTTTCACAAACAGTGATCTCTCCCACCCTTATCAGCTGATACAAAATGTTACATGTTCTTTTTTTTTCCTTTCCAATCAGGTTTGCATTTTGAAAAAAAAATTGCTAACATACTGACATGAAGCACAGACAATTTTTTTTTTATGAATGAGACACATTTTTTATGAAAAGGCTAGGGGAC
>NW_020950865.1:0-3689 GCF_900497805.2 Vombatus ursinus
TTCATACTGTCATAGATATACAAATGATTTCTCCATTATCCCCCCCCCTTTCCTTTTCCCAAAGGAGAGATGTTCTTGATGAAAGACTTATATGTGGTTTAATGAACCCATTCCTTCTTTTGCCCTATATTAGGATCATGTATCTAGTGCCAGATAGGACATCTGAGACAATATAGTCCAATCCCCCCCTCCCCATTTTACAGATGAAGAAATTGAGGCCCACAAAGGGTAAGGAGTGATTTGCCTAATGGGTAGTAACCATCAGAGCCAGGATTGGAACCCAATCCCTCTGACTCCAAATCCAACACTTTTCAATGCACCATGCTTCCTCTTTTGCTGAAGCATAGCACTGGAGTGTTGGAAGTTGCAAAATATAGTTTAGAAAGTGAACTGGATTGAAAGTCAGGAGCCCTCAATTTAACACTAACTAGCTATGTGTTTGAACAAGTCATGATTCCTCCCTGGCCCTCGGTTACCTCCCCTGTAAAATGAGGAAGATTGGTCTAAGCCATCTGAGAGGTCCCTTTCAACTCCATTATTCCAGACTTCTTTAAGCTTAGCAATGTGCAGAGCTTCAGATGAAAAAGCAAGAAGTCAGGGCATTTGCCAATATCTCTTCAATCCAGTGCTCAGTATCTGAAACATGACAGGAGACAAGAACACGGGAAGACAAAGAAACCATTCTCCAGAGTCACTTTAGTGTAAGCTATTTAGGGAGCTTTCGGGTTATTCTCTCGCTTTACTGTATTCTCTCCAGTGCTTAAATTGATCCCCTGGAGTAAAAGAGGTGCTCCTGTAGGATATCAAGAAGCCTGTGAGAGTTAGTGAGCCTCCTGAATCCAACTTTCTCCTACTAAATGACTGGCCCTATGGAGAAATGAGCCATTGGTTAACTTGGCCACACCTATTACAAATATACACCAGTCATTCTAGGTTAAGTGCCACAAGTACATGCTGAGAGATCTTAGCCCATCGTTTGTTCCCTTCTTCTAAGGAGTACTAGAAATCCAAGATATAACAGTAATGAAGAAAGGATAAGAAATCTTTAATAGAAGGTTAAAAATGCAGAAGCCCTGCCTCAGGGCTTCTGAGCCCAACAAAGAATTTTACTTTTAATTCTATCATGAAGATGTTCCATGAGAACCAGCATCACAATTATACTCCTGGTAATATGGGAGTCTGTGATGTCACCATTCTCTGTGATAGAGCCCAGTCTAGATGAAAAGACAGGGTTACCGCTACTCATCTCAAAGTTTTCCAAGTCAAGCAGGAGTTTCCTCTTCTCAACAAATCAAAGAGTAAGGGGGAATAACTGCTTGAATAGTGGAAAGCTAATTTTTGGTCTGGAACGCTCACAGCATCTATTTCAACAAAAAGAACATAAACTATACTTGCCATGGTGAGATTGGCATCTTCCAGTATGCCCCGGAGTGGGCCTATGTTACACGAAATTGCCCATTAGGCTCAAGTTCAATAGGACAAATGTTGTCCACATCTAGTCATTCCTAGTATGTTTCCTAAATTTATGTGGAAGGAAGATGCTGTTGTTTGTAATGTTTTTTGTATCTACATCATCTTCATTGATTCAAATCCTGATTCAAGGTGAAGAACATTGCTACATGTAGTAAATGGAAAAATGAAATTGACTGTTCTGATAAATTGTAGATATTTGCAGGGAGTGTTAATTTATACTAATCAATCAACAGCCTATCATTTCAAATTCATTTTCTACCTACTATAAAGTGACAAATTCTATAGTACTGCTTCTGCACACTTCAGTTTCTGAGACTGTGATATAAGCAGATCCAGAAAAAAAAATAGTCAAACTAACTTCCACCTTTATAAACTGTTCAAAATGTATTCTGTGAGGCTTTTTTCTGTGTAACATACACAAGAATCTGAAATAACAATTTTTTAATCACATGTTATCTGAAAAATCTAAAAAGCAAAAATACCTCTGAAAAGAATAGTAATTTGTTTTATAAAATACATTAAAAATAACTTTAAATTTTTAAAGGAACTACCTCCCCTTTGTGTTCTAATGTCTTTATTTCTGATTAAGCTGCTTACATTAGGCATTGAAAGGTAACATCTTTATGCTTTGACCTTTCTTAGTGATGTATTTGCTGTACATAACTCTTGGCTTTAAAAATCACAATTATATAAGATTTAAATTGCTTTAAATGGTCCCAAGCTGTGAATATCATTAAAATGTTGCCACCCGTTTCTTGCACAGCTCATCTCAAAAAATGGCAAAAACTAATCATTTAATAACTGTATCAAGCTAGTCATCTATAGTTCCAATATCAAAGTGTTTGTGTGTATTTAGAGCAAATCTGCAATAAAGAAAATGTGATCATTATATATTTCTGTTGAAATAGTAAATGCAGTAAATGTTTTTATTTTGTCTACAATAGTTGAAAATGCAATTGTATTGCTGATTTTAAAGTATTGTTTAATTGTTTTAAGTATAGTCCAGCAATTGTTTAAAAGCTAACACAGCTTTGCCTTCTGGGCCTCTGATGATATATATGTAAACCTTGTTCACATTATGAGGTCCTGCTTCTGTGTTGATCATTCATTTGAAACAATTTAAGAGTCTTATGTGGAAACCAAAGCAACCTAGAACCAGCTTGTTGGATAATGCATGTCCTCTGTGAAGCCATATTGAAATGAAGAATGTGTAATACCATAGTGTTCCATGTTTTCAAAGCTACCACTCACTACCTCTGCTTTTTTTTTTCTTTCCCTAGAAAATGTCAAGCAACAGCCTCCTGTGTTCAGTGGCAAATTAGAATGAATCATTGTGATAGTTTGGTCCTTTTTTTTGTAATGCACAAACATCCCTTCCAACTCACTACTTACAGTTTGACATTGTGATGACAAAAGGCTTGCCAACTGATGAGGGCAGGAAGGAATATATGGTGGTTCTGCTGACTTAGAAAAAAATAATTGGGGATAAAACTCATAAGGGTCACCTTCAGTTGCTCATTGACTATTAAGCCATAATATTACTTCAATATTGCCCACATTTTGAGTTCCATTTATTTAGGAAAGTAGGCTCCTCTTTTATAATCATTACTGTGACTAATTTTCCCTTTTTATCCTCTTAACACCTCTGGAGAACTTCCCAAGACTAGTCATCTATAGGCCTCTGATCTTACATTCCATATTTAATTACACAAAGGTCTGGTCAGAATTCACTTGTGCCTTCTCCTTCCCATCTCACCACCCACCACACTTTATTTATGAGCAGGCTCAATATGACCTTCTCCAATGTAAAGCCATTACAAGGACATAGGGATCATTCATCACCACTTTTTTCACCAATTACTTGAACACCCTAAATATAGTGATAATTGTAAAGAAAATAAATCACTCCTGATAGTAGAATAACTGTTTTCCTCAACTTACCTTCTCTTGGCAACATAAAATAAAGATAAAACAGCTGGTAACTCCCAAAATCTCCAGACCAAAATGACTACCTGAAAATATTTCTGAGGACAGAGAGTGTACATAGGATAGATTTCCCCCAAAATTTAACCCCAGTATTCTTATAAGCCTCCCTCTACTCCCCATCATTTTTGTGAAGGAAGTTGCTAAAGAAAAATCAAGGTGTGATCCTAGCTGGTTAAGGTCAATTGTGTGTGTGTGTGTGTGTGTGTGTGTGTGTGTGTGTGTGTGTGTGT
>NW_020950866.1:0-25855 GCF_900497805.2 Vombatus ursinus
CATTCAGCAGCTCAGTCACGATTCCTTGCCAACCCCTATCCTCCATGACTCATTCATGATTGTTCTCACATTCTTGGTGACATAGCTCATGGCTTCACCAAACACCTCATAGTTCTGACTTCAAGAAATATGGACTCCTGAATTGGGTATGTGATTGTGAAAGAGAAAAAGACAGAAGCAGAGGGATGGAGACAGTGACAAGCAGAAATGGACATGGAGGGGCTAGACATGGAAAGAGACACAGAAAGAGATGGAGAGGAAGGACAGTGTGAGGGGGTGGGAGACATAGGGGATGAGGAAGAAACAGAGGAAGGGAAAAGACGGAGAGGTCCAGAGAGCTGATTTGCTTAATTTCCACTGAAATCTCCACTCATAAGGCAAAAGAGGAAATGGACTATAGTTGCGGTAAAATAGATTATGGTTATCCATTTGGAAGAGTGATGAGGCATTGTAAGGGCAGGATGAGATTTTGGTATAGACCGAGAAGGACCATGTAGTACAATGTGATGTTATCATATCAATCCTCCAGAGGGTTTTTCCCCCTTTAAAGAAAAGCATAGACATTGATCTAGCCTAGAAATATCCTTGCTTAGAAACAGAGGGATTAGTGATATAACCGAGAGGCTTTCAGGCCTGTGATCCTCCAAAGACAGACAGACAGACAGACAGACACACTGATTGAAATGGGCTTCCCCTACATTTTCATTCAGATGTCCTCTAAAAACAAACCCCCAAAGTAGAGATCCCTTTCATCTTTAAAGCCATGGATTAATGAATGTGAAAGGGGGTGGGGCTCTTCCTTCAGCTGCCCAAGCACTAATTGGGGTCTAGTGGCATCATAGGATCTACTGGCAGTAAGTCTAATGCCCTCCTGCAGCTGTACACTTCTCCAGGTGTGTAGTTCTTCAGGCCCGGGCTTACTTACTCCCATCTAGGAGCTCCCAGCTGGGAATTCATCCTCAACCTATTGAACTGTAGTCACTTAGAAATATGAGGATCTCTGAAGTAGTCCCTGGGGAGAGATGAGGTTTTGAAGAGAACAGGAAAGAGGAGCACAAACAGCAGCCAGAGAGAGGGGGCTGGAGAAGAGGGAGCTGTGTTAATACAGGGTAGGACTGGGCCTGTGCACATAGGCAACTACCTATTTAGTATATTCTGATGAGTGCAGGGAAGGCCCTGGCACCCTCAGCTATCTCCCTATCAGCCTACCGTGGTGCTGAGAGCTTAAACTCTCTGAGTTTAGGCATCATTCCCTGTTAAAATGTCTGGAAGGGTGTCAGGCCATCAATTATTAGCACCTGTAAGGGGAACTAGATTATTGCATCAGTTCTGTCTCCATAGCTAGATATAATCATGACCCTGAGGAAATGTGAGATTCGACTAGGAAGAAAAATTTTCCAGAATGAGCCTGCCTAAGGTGGAGTCACAGAGAAGGAGGCTCTAGACCAGGAGTTCTTATGGTGTCCATGAACTTATTTTAAAAAGCATTTTGATAATTGTGTTTCAATATAGTTGGTTTCTTTTGTAATCCTATGTACTTTATGTATTTAGAAACTTTGTGCAGAGAAAGGGTCTATAGGCATTGTCATATTCCCCAAAGGGTTCATACCACAAAAAAAGGTTAAGAATGCCTGGCCTAGACTGACAAGGGCTGATGTAAGGTTCCTAGATACATGCAGCCCTATAAGGATCAGAAGTGAAGGACACTCAATAAGGAATTGTTGTTGTTGAGTCATTTCAGTCGTGTCTGACTCTTCATTACCCCATTTGGGGTTTCTTGGCAAAGATCCTAGAGTGGTTTGCCATTTCCTTCTCCAACTCATTTTACAGATGAGGAAATTGAGGCAAACAGGGTTAGTGACTTTCCTAAGGTCACACAGCTAGTAAGTGTCTGAGACCAGATTTAAACTTCTTAAGAAGTAATATGGGATGGCAAAAGAGTTTGGACTTAAAGTATCAAAATCCAGGATTCAGACCCTGACTTTGACACAGACCAGCTGTGTGATCAAAGGCAGATTTCTTCACTCCTCTAAGACTTTCTTCATCCATAAAATCATAGTACTTTCACTACTTATCACCCAGCATCATTGTGAGGAAAGCACTTTGTAAGTATTAAAGGGTTACAGAAAGGTGAGTTATTATTGAGTGGGATCTAGGGAGGTGTGAGAGACATCTACTTTTTTCACTGACTTCCCTATTTTCCTCAGGAATAGCAGTGACAATGTGGAATGAAGTTAACTCTGTGTGTGTGTGTGTGTGTGTGTGTGTGGTGGAGGAGATGGTTAATTATAAATACGAGTTGTCTAGGAAGTCACTTTTCCAACCTAAAGACAAATCCCTAAAAAGGAAGGCAGATAGGCCCATCCATATGTAATTTGCCTTGACTGGGATGCAGGGACTTTAAAAGAGCCTATAGAACCACAGAACTTCAGAGCTGGAGGGACCTTAGAAATCATTAGCAATCCCTTCATTTTCCACATGGGGAAAGCTGAGTCCTTTGGAACTAGGTGGCACAGTGGATAGAGCCTGGAGTCAGGAAGACCTGAATTCAAATCCAGCCTCAGACACTCACTAGCTATGTGTCCCTGGGCAAGTCACTTAACCTCTGTCTCAGTTTTCTCATCTGAAAAATGGGGATAGTAACAGCATCTATCTCACAGAGTTGTTGTAAGAATCAAATGAGATAATATTTATAAAATGCTTAGTTTAGGGCCTAGCACATAGTAAATGATATATAAATGTTAGCTATTATTATTAAAATGACTTTTCCAATGGTATACAGGGTATTGTTAATGCCAGTCAATGTCAGAACTTCATTCTTCCTGTTGCTCATTAGCCTGAAAAGCCTCCCCCTCCTCTATTAGCCATACCTCTCTCTCCTATCTCTGCATATCTAGGCTCACTCTCCTAGGATGTCTTCCCTGATGAAACTCAGATCAGTCTGTTTTTCTTTGCTTCTTTTTTTTTTAATCCCATATCCCCTTGGCATATAGGTAGCTGTCTTGTGTCAAGTAGCTTTGGCACTCTTCCCTGATAGTTGAACCTGAGGGTATGTGGCATATCCCAGCCTAGAAAGTACAATTCAACCCCATCCTCAGTAGATACCTCCTGTGTGTCCATTCCTGTGCCTGGTGCCACAGGTGGGGTGGAAAAGGGCAGGAGAAGAAAACATTCTCCCTATCCTAGGGGAGGCAATCTGGAGAGACAAGATTCATGGAAGAAACAAAAGACCAATACCTGATCAGTGGCCATTCATCACACCTGGCCCAGACCCAGATCTACCATGGTATTTCCCAACCATGCTCCAGAGCTCCAGGGCTCCAGCATCCCCCTTTGTCCTGGCACTCTAAGCTCCCACTCTGACACCTTGGGCTTCTGATTGGTTAGCTTTCATCATATGTAGCTAGATTCAGACTCACTATGTCACTCCTTGGCCATCTTCATGCCATGCTGATGTTTCTCCTATTCCCTCTCCCCCATTTCTAAATCTGGTCCTAAAACATTAATTGAATCGGGATTACCGAAAACACTCATTCCCCCTGTGTGTCGTCTTCCCCTATTAGAATGTAAGCTTCTTGAAGGCAGGGAACATCTTGCTTGCTTGTATTTGTGTCCCTAGTGCTTAGCACAGGACCTGGCACATAGTAAGCATTTAGTAAACATTTTTTTTTTTGTGAGGCAATCGGGGTTAAGTGACTTGCCCAAGGTCACACAGCTAGTATGTGTCAAGTGTTTGGTCTGAGGCCGGATTTGAACTCAGGTCTTCCTGACTTCAGGGCCGGTGCTCTATCCACTGCGTCACCTAGCTGCCTTTCAATAAACTTTTTAAAAAATTCATTAATGAGGGTGTATGATGGGGTGTTAGGTTGTGTGGTTCATCTGAGTCTGATAGGTCAGAGGATGGGGTGATCAGCTGGAGTATGTGGGGAAGAATTGAATGGGTGTGTGTGTGTGGAATCCTGGGTGAGAGTAGGTGTATTGATAAATCCTTTCCATTTTGAGGGAGTGCAAGAATATCAGTTCTCATGGATATCAGCTTGCTCTCGGATAGAACCTGGGGCAGATTGGCTTTGACTGTGCATTTTGTACTGCCTTGTGAAATACTACATGGCCTCCCCTAAATAGCAGAACTAATAACTCAGATTTGGCCTGCAGTGGATTTGGAATGAGAGGACCAGGTTCACATCTCAATTCTGCCACTTATTTCCTTCCTGGCCTTGAACAAATACTTTATCTCTCTCTCCCTCAGTTTCCTCATCTGTAAGGTCCCTTCTAACTCTAAATCTGTGATCATATGAACCAATGTTATATTCGTTCTGTTTTCTTTAACAAGACAGGTTCTTCCATTCCAGTGAATCTAAAACTTTGCCTTTCTACAAGGGGTCCTCTATATATAGAATGTGCTTTCTCCTCACACCCAATTCTAGAATTGCTAGTCCTTCACTGTATAGCTTATCTGTGATCTCCTACAGGAGATCTGATATCTCATATAGTGTGTATAGTAGGCACTTAAAACATTTATTGATTAATTGACTACAACACTCCCCCTCTCCATTAGAATATAAGTTCATTGAAGGCTAAGAATTGTTTAAATTTTCTCTTTGTCTCCCCGGTCATTAACATACAGTACCTTGCACATACAGCTGGGTCCCAATTAATATAAATAATAAATCCTGTAAAATGATGGCATTATTAAATTTGCACTATTTCCACTGGGTTGTAACCAATAAACACATTTTACATAATTATAACTTTGAACAGTGTGAATTCAAATACATGTGCGTACTTCAAAGGATTCTTTATTTGCCCTTGGAACCTACCTGTAATAGATACTTAACAAATTTGTGTTGAATTGAATTTTTATAGCACTTTAAGGCTTACAGAGCACTTTCCTTATTAAAAAAAAATAGCTAAGAAGTAGGTAGTAAAAAGACATTCCCCATTCTACAGGTAAAGAAATTGAGGTTTGCAGAAGATTAGTGACTTGCCCAGGATGATTCACCGAGTGTCAGTGTCAGGAGTGGAATCTAGCCTGTCCTAACTTCAAGTCAAGCACCCTTTACACTAACCTACACTACCTCACTTTTATTCTTTATACTTACAGGGTCTGAAGTTCGGATCACATCCATGACAACTGCATTCATTTGTGTCTTCTTTTTGGTTTTAGACTGCAAAGACATTTTGATTTCAATCTACCCTCCAATAGCCCCCTAGCTCTATAGTCATTATGTCTTCCTTTCTAAGGATGTTCTCAAGATAATCAGGCTTCAGCCTGGAAGCATGGTCTGTGGGAGAGGCAGGATAGTATAAGGGTAAGTCTTGACTCTGAAGTCAGAGGCCCTGGACTTAGATCCACCTAGTCCTTACTACCTGTCTCACTTTGCACAAGATATTTTACCTCTTAAGTTTTTGATATCTTCACCTGTAAAATGAAGGTGTTAGATTAGATGGCCTCTCAGGCCCCTTCCATTCTAAATCTTGGATCCCATAATTCCAGAGGAAACCCAAAGGTCAAGCCTATTTTCTCCAGGGTGGGGGTAGGGGGGTGGAAACTGGATAGATCTTTTCTCCTTCTTGCCATTTTGCTCAGGGTCTTGGAAAAGCAAAGAGGCTGGGTTGGGAAGAAGAAATAGGCCTAAAGATAAGGGAATAGGAAAAGAATGTTCTTGGCTGCTCCAAAACCCCAGGGAGGAAAAACACAAATGTCTTTTAAATACTACAAAATTTTGATAACATTTGAGACCAAAAAATTCTCTTTCCCTTATCCCCCAAACTTGAGATTCCATAGGGGTCCTCCACCCTACTAACATGCATACTAACTAAATTGATGAAGGAGTTTGAGGACCAATCACAAGCTGCTAGCACAGTAGTAAGTGAGCAATCAATCAACCAATAAGCATTTATTAAGCACCTACTGCGTGCTAGTCAATGTGTTAGATAGTGTGGATACAAAGACCAAAGTGAGATAGTTTCTCCCCTCAAAGTACTTACATTCTATCAGAGGAGACAATACACGTGTAAGCATGCATGTATGTATGTATATTTGTATGCATGCATACAAAACACACAAAGAGATGTGAACTAGATGCAAATAAGTGGTTTTTTGAGGATGTGCCCTTGTAGCTTAGGGGTTAAGGAAAGGTTTCATATAGAAAATGACATTTAATCTGAATCTTGAAGAAAAATAGGGATTATGAAAGAGAGGTGAGGTGAGAATATATTTTGGACATGGGTTTCACCTAGTTTAAAGATAGGAAGATGAGAAACAGAGTGTTACATATGAGGAACAATGTGAAAGCCAGGTTGATTGGATCAGAGAATGTATGAAGGGGAGCAGTATGTAATAAGGTTGGAAAAATAGGTTATGAAGGAATCTTAATGCTAGATAGAGGGGTTTCTCTTTCATCCTAGAAGTCATGGGGAGTTTCTCACATTTACAGAATATGGGAGTGCCATGATTCTATTTGTGCTTTAGAAAAATCCTTTTGGCAGCCATGGGAAGGATGGATTGGAATAGGGTGAAACCTGAGTTAAGGAGATTGATTAGAAGGCTATTGCAATAGTCCAGGCAAGAGGTGATGAGGGCTTGAACTAGTGTGGGTGGAGAGAAGGGGACGGATGTGAGAGAGTTTGTGGAGGTAGACACAAGAAGATATGGCAACTAATTGGATATGTGTAGTGACTGAATGAGGAGCCAAGGAAGTCACCAAGATTCTGAAACCTGGGTGACTCTGGAAGGATAGTAGCATTTCAACTAAAATAGGGAAAGTCAGAAGAGGGATGGGTTTGTGGGGGATGATAATTCTGCTTCTGGTTAGGATGGCGAGCTCACTCATAGGTCTAAGAAGAGTACCAGCCTGAATTAAAAAAAAAAAAGAAAATAGGAAGCACCTTTATCCAGATCAGGACTGAATAAAAAGACAGTCACAAGTCTGTGGAATTGGGAAAGGGTTCCCATCAGAAAAAGGAATCTGAGTGCAGGCAAACAAAATGAAAAAGGAATCCTTCTAAAATGTGTCAGAGATACTCCAGGGGCACTTGAAACCAGTAGTACTCTGTATTCAGTGATAGGAAGACTGAAGTACTCAGATAAGAAAGCTCCAGGATAGCAAAAAGAAAAGCCAAAGAACAAAACCACAGTTTTTGGATGTGGGTCCGGGAGCTGATTGCACACACCAGGACTCCCCAGGGTTCAGTGAGTTACCCACACTCTGACCTGAGGACTATAGCACTCTGAACCCAGACAACCAAAGGGCATCTGAAAACTTCCAGTTCTCTGAGCATAGACATGCCAAAAATAAAGGAGAATCCGCAACATATAAAGAGTAAATAAAAGAAATTATTAGAAACGATTTTGCTCAAGTATATGCCAACAAAATTGATCAATGAAATGGATGAATGCTTACCAAAGTATAAAATACGCAGATTAGCAGAACAAAAAATAAATAATTTAAACAACCCAATCTTAGAAAAAGAAATTGAACAAATCATAAATGAGCTTCCAAAGAAAAAGCACCAGGATCAGATAGATTTACAAATGAACTCAGCCAAAAATTCAAAAATATTTCTAGTACTACAAAAATGGTTTGCAAAAATAGGAAAAGAAAGGGTCCTATCAAATTCTCTTTTATGATATAAATATGATCTTGATACATGAACCATGGAGAGAGAAAGCAGGGAAAGAAAGTTATATATTCCTAATGGATTTGATGTAAATATAATAAATAAAAGTAAGCAAAGCCAGAAATAGTAACATACTAAAAATTATAAGCATAGACCATGTTAATGAAAAAATCAACCCAAAATTCACATTATTATGTCCATATATGTAGAGAATACTTTTGACAAAATATAATACTTTTTTTGTCTTAAAAACACTACAAAGCATAAGAATGAATTGATCTTTCCTTAATAAAGTCAACAGCATCTATTTAAAGCAAAAAGCCAGCAATGTACATCATGGAGAAACACAGAGGCCTTTCCAATAAGATCCTGGGTTAATCAAGGATGCCCACTATCGCCACTGTTATGTGATATAGGGTAAGAAATTCTAGTTATAGCAAAAATACATGAAAAGAAATTGAGAAAATAAACATAGGCAAAAAAGAAACAAAATGATAACTTTTTTAGATGGATGGGGATCTAGAGAATCCTAAAGATTCAACTAAAACTAATTGAAAAAATTAACAACTACAGCAAAGTATAGGATAGCAGCATGTGTTGTCAACTATTCTGTATATTACCAACAAAATAATAGCAAGTGATAGAGAAATTCCTTTGAAAATAATTATAAAAGGTATAAAGTATTTGGCAGTATACCTACCAAAAACCACAACAACAACAACATAGGAAGTACCTGAATATAATTGCAAAATACTCTTTACAAAAAACAATCCAGACCTAAATAATTGGGAGAGATTAGTCATTTATTTTTGGGCTATGTAAACATAACAAAAATAATGATATTATGTAAAATAATTTATTCAGGACCATATCAATCAAACTACCAAAAGGTCATTTTATAGAGCTAGAAAAGATAATAGCAGAGTTCATCTGAAGGAACAAAAGGTCAAGAATCTCAAGGGAAAGAATGAGAAAAAAAAAGAAAGTAGGAAGGCAGGGGGTTTAGCAATACCAGATAAACTGTAATGCAAAGTAGTAATTGTCAAAGCTATCTGATACTGATTAAAAAGCAGAAATGCTGCTCAGTGAAATGGATTAAGTATATAATATATAGAAACAAACATAGGGTCATAATGTTCAGTAAACCCAGAGACTTTAACTACTGGGGTAAGAACTCAGTATTAAATAAGCACTGTTAGGAGAACTGGAAGTCAGGCTGGTAGAAATTAGATTAAGATTAGCATCTGACATCATATACCATATTAAGCTCCAAATGCTTACATGATGTTGATATAAAGAGTCCACATGAACAAGAAAGGAGGTATCTTTCATAAGGGAACAAGAGAAAGAAACAAGCATTAATAAGTACCTACTATGTGCCAGGCACTGTGCTAATATTACTTCATTTGGTGATAATATTGTATGCATAGAAGCTGAGTTATTGACCAAAGAAGATCTAGAGAGGATCACAGGAGATAACATAGATAATTTTTGATTATACAATATTGAAAAATTGCACAAACACAATCAGTACAGTTAAAATTAGAAAGAAAACAGTTAACTGGGAAAAATCTTTGTGGCAAGTTTCTCTGAAATAGGTCTGATATTCAAAATATATACGAAACTTGTCCAAATATATAAGAACAAGAGTCATAAATGGTCAAACAACATGAATACGCAGTTTCCAAGGAAAGAAATCCAAGCTATCTATTGCCACATTAAAATATGCTTCAAGTCACTAATTATGATAGAAATCTAAATTAAAGAATTGCTGAGTTTCCGCCTCAAAATCATAACATTGGTAAAGATGGAGGAAAAAAAAAAAGGTGGTAGTGGGACAACTGTCAGAGGCACTGTGGGAAGACAAATGTACTAATTCACTGTTAGTGGAGGTGTGAATTGCTGAAGTCATTCTGGAAAGCAAATTGGAGCTATACCCCAAAGTCACTAAACTGCATATACTTTAGCCCAGCTATGCCATAACTAGGCGTATGCCCAAAGGAGATCAAAGAGAGAGGGAAAAGATCCTTTTAGTAAAATTATTAATGGAAGCAGTTGGTTGTTATAGCAAGGAACTGAAAATCAAGGAGACTCATTAATAGGGATATTTTGTTTTTGTTCAGTCATTCAGTTGTGTCTGACTTTTTGTGACCTCATGCATTGTAGCACATCAGGCGATGAGGATATAGTTGAAGAAATAGTTTATATTATATATATATATATGTATATATAATGTAATATATAAATATGTAATATATACACAAATAGTATATAAATATAATGGAATATTATTGCATTGTAAGAAAATAGTGAAAGGGACACATAGAGAGAAACCTGGGAAAACTTGCATGAATTGATGCAGAGTGAAATGAGCAGAACAGGGAAAACTATTCATGATAGCAATGATCTGTAAAGAAAAACAACTTTTGCAGACCTAATAATGCTGATCGATGCAGTGACCAGTCATAACTCCCTCACTTTCTGACAGAGAGTTGATGGGCTAGAGGCACCAGAGGAGACATATGCTTTTGGACGTAGCTAATGAGTAGATTTGTTTTGCTTGATATGCATATTTGTTATAAACGACTGGTTTATTTTTTTTGTGGGGGAAAAGGGATTGGAGTGAAAAAAGGGTTATTCAGATTGATACCAAGGAAAAAAGAAAAGAGAGACTCATGGAAGCATTTTTTAAAATGCATAGTTTAGATAAGAAGGAAACTCAGAGGGAGATAGATGGGAAGGACAGCTATGAAACTAATGTATTGAATTTATTATATACTTTAAAAAATCTGCAAGTATAGTGATTCATAGCTTTGTATACAATCCTTTTTTCTGTTCTTTATATATGGAAATATTCATGTTTGTTGATGTTTGTCAGAATAAAAATATTTTTAAAAGAAAGATAATGAATTCTGTTTTGGACATGTTTGGTTTGAGATGTTTATGGAACAAACTGTATAAAATGACCACTAGGCAGTTGGAGGTGTGGGAAAGGAGCTCAGGAGAGAGGCCAGGGCCAGTGAGCTATGTGGCTGGGAGCCCACTCCTTCAGAAGGTGAATACAGTTCAATTCAATTTAGTTCAACAAGACTGATTTGAATCTGGTGCTGGGGACTTTAAGGAATTCCAAAGAAGGACATGATACAGTCTTTTCCCTCATGGAGTTTATACTCTAGCTGGGAGACAAAACTCACATACAGAAGCATGAAATCACAGAAAGTTAGAAGATGTGAGCTTTAGAGACCATCCAGGAAAAACCTTCCTTTTTATAGATGAGGAGACTGAGGCCCAAACAGATTTGCCTATGTTACACAGCTTCTTAGTCACTGAGATGGGAATTCCATTTCAATCCTCTTTCCACTACATCACAGAAGTAAAGGGTTAAGCAATTATTTAAGACAATGTATGTTAAGCATCACAAGCTGTGGGTCAGAGAATGAGCATACTCAGAGGCTGGAGTAGCTGGGAGGGCTTCTTCAGGGAGAAACTTGGGTTGGGTCTTGACAAAATTTAGAGAGACAGAAACTTATGTGTGAAGCTAATTCAGACAGTGCTAGCAGAGTAGTGACCTCTTGCTGGGGAGGATCTTTAGGAACATCAGCTTTCAGTGAGTCTTATTTCAAGGAAATGTCTTATGGCTCACTGCTCAGGTGACCTTTTGGAAATTCAACAGCTTCATGGCTGCCTCCATGGGCACAAACACTGACCCACCCCTAATTCAAGAGAGCTGTAAACTGCTCCCTTCACCAGGACAAGGGCCTTTGACAAGGTCTGAGTGATGGGAAACGACAGACTAACATTTCATTCTCAATCACCAGACTTTTTTGTGAACCAAATTTCCTTCAAACATGCCCCAGCCACTTGCCCTACAACCTGCTGTCATATGCCAGAGAGTGTCATGATGGATAGAAGAGGCACCGAGAAAAATAATGTTTATGGAAGGATGTACGCCTGACAAAGAAGGAAATCATAGGAATGGAATGGGATTAAGAACTAGGATTAAATACTGAGGGGAAGGAGGGAATCATAGGATGATAGATTTAGAGCCAGGAGGAGCCTGAAAGGCCATCTGGTCCACCCCCTAATTTTATGGATTAGGAAACTGAGTCCTAAGGAAGTTAAGGAACTTGCCCAAGGTCACACTGTAGGTCAAAGATCTTGGATTTGAATCAAGGTCCTCAGACCTAAGATTCTGAGGTCCAAGATATGACATATTTTCCAGTGAACTGTGAGAGAAGAAGGCCAGAAATGCCAATTACTGGAGGCAGTTAGGTAGTACAGTGAATAAAATGAAGTTCTAGAAGTCAGGAAGATGAGTTCAATTCCAGCTTCAGAAACTTATTAGCTGTGTGACCCTGGGCAAGTCACTTTAACGTCTGTGTGTGCCTCAGTTTCCTTATTTGTAAAATGGGATTAATACAGCACCTACCTTGCAGGGTTGTTGTGAGATAATATTTGTAAAGCACTTTGCAACCTTAAAAAGCATTATATAAATGTTAGCTACTATTGTTCTTGCAAAAAGGAAAGCTTCTTTGTTTTCTAGGACATTACACTTTCCCAGTACCCCTCCTCCTTCTTGACTGGACCTTCTAATTATCTTCTACTAGTTTCTCTTTCTCCTTCCTGCTAACTGTGGGAATCTCTCCAAAGAGTCTGTCAAATCTTTTCTATTTTCTATACTTTTCTTTACTGTCATGGCTCAAACTATCACTTCTATGTGAAGACCCACATTTGTTTGTCCAACCCTTTCCTCTTGTCTGATTTTCAGTTCTATGTCTTCAACCTCTCCCTTTGCTTGTCACGTCATTGCCTGTCCACATATGTGAATATTAAACATTTTTCCTTCGTTCCAGAAGCCTTCCCCAATTTAGCATTGGGATAGAATTTAGAAGTCAAGTGGTTCAATTCCCTCATTTAGCACATGGAGAAACAGACCCAGAGAATGAATCTATTATTAATGATCCTTAAGTTTGTATAATATTTTCTAGTTTTTAAATCATTATTATATCCAAGATCTCAAGAGGCAGTGTGACATAGTGGAGAAAAAGCTAGCCTTAAAGCCAGGAAGACTTGGGGTCAAGTCGCATTTCTGACATAAACTGGTTGTGTGACCCTGGGCAAAATCACTTAATCTCTAAGTATTCTGGGAAACTCTCTAAGACTTTGAGTTTCAGAGAAGGTGTGATTTGCATTGGTAGAGGGGGTTTCTTGTGCCAATGAAATCACAGCTCTAGTCCTCATCTTATCTAATATCTCAATGGATCTTGAATCACAGCATCTTTAGGGCTGGAATGAACCTTAGAGATCATCTAATCCAATACAGTTCATCTAATCCAATCTAATGAATAAACCAACACTCACAGGATTTAAGTGGTTTGTCCAAGGTCAAACAGATAGTAAAAGGAGCCAGGATTTGAATCTAATTCTCCTGACTTCAAAGCTACTGCTTTTTCAACTATATTATCCCCCATCATCTGAAATTCTGTAGTAGAAATGAGAGAAGAGATGGAGGGTAGTGACAAGGCAGAAAAAGATATAGGAGAAAAAGAGGGTGAGGGAAAATACTAGCATTAGATCATAGAGTGAGTAGAGAATCAGAGAGAATGTAGGAGGTGAAGGGGCAAAGGGATGAGAGAGGGACAAGTGATTTCACATCTCTGGGATACAGTTTCCCTCTCTGTAAAATGGGCTGTTGAATTTATGGTCTCTAAGGCCAGAGGTGTCAAAAACAGGGTCCTGCAACACTCTCAGTGTGGCCTGAGCCAGATTAAAATGTAATCAGGAAATATTTGCCAAAATAAATTAAAATACAATAGAACATAGATAATGTTATTTTGCAGTTTTCTAAGTCAATATGTGACCTAAAGGTATCCTTATCTATGGTTTAATGCTTTTTGATTTTGACACCACTGTCTAAAGCCCTTTTTCTGCTCTAATGAACAGAAATTTTTGGAGAACAGAAAAGGAATAGAGAAGAAGATGAAGATATTGCATAGAGACAGAAAGGAACATAAGAATTGTAGTTGAAGGAAGGCAAATATTTTATCGGAGGTATTAGAATCATAGTGACAGGAGCATAGGACTTTGTGTCAGTAAAGATGTAGATTTGAATCTTGTCCCTAACACTCACTAGCTATATGACCACAAGTCATTTAAACTTTCTTTTCCTCATCTGAAAAAATGAGGGTAGTGATTCCTGCAGTATTTGCCTTATAGGATCTGTAGAGAGGACCAAATAATTCCAAGTGCTTTGCAAACCCTAAGAGATGTCAGCTATTATTCTAGATATCTCCAGAGCTCTAAGAGACCTTAGAGATTACAGCTGGACCTTGGTCCAGCATGGGGATTACAGAGAGGGTGTTGTTTATTTAGCAGATGTAATACTCAGATGGAATGGAAGTGGAATGGTGCTGATGATTTCTGAGAAAGTATAAGGATGCAAACTTAGAGGTGTATGTGTGTGTGTGTGTGTGTGTGTGTGTATGTGTGTGCATGCTCATGCACGTGCAAAGAGGGAAGTAGAGAACAAATAATCCAGTAAAATTAATTTCATGGAGATCTCAGTAATTGACAAATTCTCTGTGTTTTAGGAATAAAAGGCTCTTGTCATGACCTGTGGGAAGTACAATTTCCTGAGAAATGCAGAATGAGAAAGCCTATGGCATAATCAGCTCAGGAGGAGGGATTCATATCCTCAAGTCTCTCCTACCCCTCCTCCTTAACACACATACTCACCTCCCCAATGGCCCACCTTCTGTTAATTGAATTACAGAATTAACCAAAGGAAGGCAGTTCTACAGAGGGAAGATATGGGTTTTTAATAAAACATCAGGTCTATCAAATTGAAAAAAGTCTCAGGAGGAGTGGTTAGACTCAGTTGGCCTTGGAGAAGGGAATTTGGGGAGGGAATAAATTAGCAACAAGGGAGTAGATTAGCAAAGGGAAAGGGGAAAGGAGGTAGGTAGGCCTTACATGGAGGTGAAATAGGAAGGTGCCTAAGAGTTATAGAATCTTAGAGTTGGAAGGACTACCAATAAATTGTGTCTACAATATACTTGTCACCTTGTCATCTAGTTTGAATTTAAATATTTTCAGTGACAGGAAACTCATTACTCCACAAAATACCATTTTTGTATCACTCTCACGTTTTTCTTACATTGATTTAAAAGCTTTTTTCCTGTAACTTCTATTCATCTGCTCTAGTTCTGCTTTAGGGGGTCAAGAAGAAGAAACCTTTGGTGTGACTTATGGGCATGGGGAAGAACCCCTTGAAATGATAATCCCTATTAGATATTATATATGCAATTTCACTTTTAGAACTCCATTCCTTTGGGTTTAGTACTTAACCCCTTAGATGGGATTGACAGCTAGCTGAAGACAAGGGAATTGTAGGAATGGAATTCCAAATAGGGAGCTGTGAGGTGAATGTCTGAGAAGACTAGAGAATGGGGATGAACCTTCCATGCTCCTCCTAATCCTTGACTTTCCTAAAGCATATACCATTGCCAGCCGCCCCATTCTCCCATGTCTTCTGTGATATTGTGGCATTGACACACTTTAGTTCTCACTTTTTGACCGTTTCTTCTCCATCTCCTTTGCTAGCACTTCCTCCTCTCCACTTTTGTCCTTGACCCTTTTCCTTCTTCTCTAAGGAGTCCATCCATTCTTTTCCACTACCCTTTCTCTGCTAATAACTCTCTTCCATTACAATCCTGATACCTTGCCTCTACTCTGCTTGTGTTTATAAATGCTCAACCTACCACAAAATGTTTACACCCAAAATGGTGGTCTTTCCTACAGAATTGTCTCTTCTTCCCAACCCCCCTATTTCTGCCAAGAAAGCCACCATTCTTCCTAGCTAGAAACCTTGCCCCTCCCTCTCTATCCTCAGGGCCCTCTTCCAGTCTCTTCAAGCCTAGATTACTACAGTGATCTCCTGGGTCATTTTCTTGCCCATAGTTTCTTCTTCTTCAGTCCATTCTATTGCTGTCACAGTAATCTTCCCTCAAATGCTTGTTTCACTGCTCAAAAACCTATATTGCCACCCTATTTCCTACCACATCAAGTCTAAACTTTTCTGCCTTGCTTTCAAGGACCTCCTTGATCTGGCCATACCTTAGCTATTTAACATGATTTCCCGTTGTAATCCAATATGCCCCCTTCACTCTAGTCAGGCCATTCTACCCATTATCTTCAATATGAGTGAAATTACTCATTCCTACATCTGTGGCTCTGTTTATGCTGGTCCAATTTCTTTCCATTTCCCTTGGAATATCCTACTATCCTGTCCAACTGTTCAAATCCTACCCAATTTATAAGGTTCAACTCTACTCCCACATTGTCCATGAAACCTTCTCCATTGGTTCCCATAACATGGCTCTCTCCTTCTTCTGTTCTCATATTGCCCTTAGAGTCAGTACCACGTGCTATGGTCAGTCCCTTCCAAAATCCTATGATCTCATCTAGTTCCCTATCTTTGGACATCATTTGGAGCTATCTCCAAAAGATATTCCCCATAATGGAATAGAATGAGAAAAGCACTGGAGGAAAACATCCACCACACATGTTCGTGGGGCAGAGAGGAGACGAATATGGCTGAAGAAGAAGGTATAATTTGGGTAGGAAGAGGAAACATACTTGGAGTGGTATGGTGGACCCAGGTTATCACCTTGGTTGTTTAAAGTTTGTGGAGAAAGATTTTTATCCACTTGAGCTATACCTCCCTTTCCACAGAAGGAGACCACAACTTCACAGGTTAGAGGGCCTGCTGCTGCTGGGTATAGGCCAGCTAACACAAGTAAAATAAGAACTGGCATTTATGTAGTCCTTGGTAGTTTGTAAAGCATAGTACACACAGTACCTTCTGTGAATCTCATAATAATATAATCCTATAGGCTCAGTCATTGTTATTATCCCCATTTTCCAGATCATGAAGTTGATGCTTATGGAGATGAAGCAATTTGCCCATTGTCACCCAGCTAGTGGCATCTAAGGTCAGATTTAAAAGCAGGTTTTTCTGACTGTAAGACCTACACTCCCCCTTTTTTTTGCCACATTGACTCCTGAGCCAGCAATGAGTTACTCTACTGAGGTTGGCCCATTTCTGTTGGTTCATCTCAGCCTGCATAATGACGATATTCAGGTTAATCCTATACAATTTATTCAATTTCGGAAAACATACTGAACACCTACTACATATACAGTCCTATGCTAAGCAACATGTGTGGAGGAGGGGGTTGAGGGAGAGCATGCAAAAAAGTAGGATGTGACTCCTGTCCATATGAGCTTATAGGTGATAAGACATGTGCAAACATACAAAATGTAGTAAAAGCAAAATAAAAAAAATCAGTCCTTTAGAATAATAATATAATAGAAATTTCTTTGGCACCTCCCACATGCAGAGCATTGTACTATGAGCTAGGGATAGTAAGATGAATAAGGCATTCTCTGCTTTCATAGAGCTTATTTTAGTTTAGTGGGGAAAAAGATATTAACACAAACAGCTATAATATCATACCATACCTTGCTTTTGTGAAGCACACAACAAAATTCTATGTATCTTCTAAGGGGGTAAGTCATCACAATTCAGGGAATTAGGGAAGGTCATTGGATTATAGATTTTGAGATGGAAAGACCTATCAGACTGATCTAGTCCAATTCACTCTTTTTATAGGTGAGAAAATTGAGGCCCAGAGAGGTTCATTAACTTGCACAAGGTCACATAGGGAATACATGGTAGGCTGAGGATTTCAATCTCTGGTTCACTGACTCCAAATATACTATTCTTTCTATAGAAACATGCAGTAATGTTATAGAAGGAAGGAGAACAGGAGGCAATCCACTTTGGCTGGCATGTAATCAGTTGAAGGTTGTCCCAAACCTGTACTACACCAGTCCCGGCCTTCTTGTCTCTCCCCCTCTGCCATTTGCTACATCTTCCTTCCTGACTGATCTTCATAAAGCACTATTTCCATTATGTCACTACCCTGCCCAAGGAATTTTAATATTCACCTAATGGGAGACAAAATGATGTAGTGACTAGAAGGCTAGCCTTGGAGCAGGAAGCCTTGAGTTCCTCACTGGTCCTCTTTGAGAATAAGAATAAGGACTACCTACAGCCACCAACAATAACAACGTACTAGCTAAGTGACCCTTAGGCAACTCTCTAAGACGACAAGGACCAAACTGCTGGGTCATTGATTTACTCAGACAGAGGGAATTTTCACACCAGTTGTTCATTTTACTGATGAAATCACAGTCTCAGATCAAAAAACAAACAAATAAACAAAATTCCCAAGCTATACAGTCACTTTTGCTTCATTAAAAATACGTATTTTAAGCTTTCCTATCTAAGGGTTTATTTACACTCTGGGGGTCGAAGAGGGAGATTTGGGAGGGTATTCCCAATAATGAAATAAAATGAGCAAGTGATTTGGAGGAAAGCATCTACCACATATGTTCTTGGGGTGATGAGGAGACTAATCTAGAAGAAGGAGAGGCTATGATCTGGGTAGGAGAGGAAATAGACTTGGAGTGACATGGTAGAGGCAAGTATTCAGTCCATTGTAGTTTAATTTTCACTGTTTTAGCTCAACTCAAAGATGTCCCAAACTAGTTTCTGTTTCAGGCAGGTGGAGGGTAAAAGAACTATCACTCCTCTTTGGGGACAAGAAAAATAAAAGCAGTAGTCACAGGTTTGGCTTTTGGAAGTGTCCCAGAAGAAACTGATTAAGGAGAAGTCACCCCCTCTGCTAGAGTGAACTCATCATAAATAGAAGCTAAGTTAATCTTCCCATCCACCTCTGAGCTCTCTGTCCTCCAAAATACAGGCCTACAGAGGTCACTCTCCCCAGATATCCTGGAGCCAATGTTTCTTTCCCTACTCACACTAGGTATGGTGAAGAGAGAGCTGTCAGCTTGTGTCTTTGCTCACACTGTTCCTGGCCTGAAATGCCCTCCTCCCTCCCTCCTCTCCATCTGTCCTGATCCTACCCATCCTTAAAGGTCTATGCTCTAGGAAGGCTTCACTACTCTAGCCCACACTGTACTCTCTTTTTGGAAATCCTACAGCATTTATTGTCTGTACCACTCATGGGGGGAACTTATTTGTTCTCTGTGATTCTTGGTTTTGTGTGCATCTCCATCCCCACCCAGAATGTGTGCTCATCAGGTACAGGGACTCTGTATTCCCTAGGGAAACTTACACACAGTATGTTACTATTAAATGCATGAAGTGTGCTGAATACTTGTGGATAAAGCCACCATGAAAAAGACCTCAGCATTATGTCAATGTCTTCAATATCCTTTTCTCTACACCTCTAGTCCTTGGTCCAAATCCTTCTGTTTTATCCTTCATTGTCCCTGGGACTTATCCTCCCCCTCCCCCACTCCCCACCATTGGCACTGTCCAAACCAAGTCCTAGCCATCTTCTTCCTGAATGATCACAACCTTCTCCTCTCTGGACTCCCTGCCTCCTGCCCACAGTGCAGCTGCCAAAGTTATTTTCTCCATCTGTCACTTTGACCATGACCTATCCCATCTCCCTACCCCCACCACCTTTCTCTATACTGTCCTTCAGCTGTCCCACTGCATTGAGGATCCAAAATCCTCATTTTGGGTGTGGGAGCCCTTCCTATCCCTTCCTTGGCTTCTCCTGCTCCATGGACAGCTTCTCTCCTTTTCCTTTCAGACAAAGGATTCCACACTCTGTGTTCTGAATAACCTTCCCCACCCTGAGCTCCATGTTTTTAAGCCAGCACCCTACCAGTATTCAAATGGTCCTTGAGATTCCTCCAGAAAGCATCCACTAGCTTGATGAAACAGAAGCAGTGACTTCCCATTCCTGGGATATAACTCAAATCTTTCTGTCTCTGCTAGAAAAAAAAAATAAATGCTTAAAATGAACGTTGCTGTTAACTCGGAGCTAGTATTCATAGGATCATAGAATTAGAGTTGGATGGGATTTTGGTAGTCATCTGGTCCAATCCCTTCATCTAAAAAAATGAGGAAACTGAGGCCAATAGAAATTAAAGGATATAATCCAAAAGTGTGGGAGGGGATTTTGAATCACCTTCCTCTGACTCCAGAACCACTGATCTTTCCACAGTAACCAAACTATGTCCTGCTTCAAGGACATCTTTCCTTTCCTCTTTGCCCATTCAAGTCCCACTATCCTTTAGGGCTTGCTCAATCTCTACCTCCTCCAGGAAGCTCCTCCAGATGTCTTCAGTACTCGTTGATCTTTCCCTTTTCTGAAATTTCACAGCACTTACAGTCTGCATGATGTACCTGACTTGGACATAGCCTGCCTTGGATTGTTCATGTTTGTTAAAGTGTGAGTTTGCATATCACGCCAATATTGCGTAAATGATGTTTGTTTGGAGAAGCCCTCTCCATTCGGTCATGGTATCACATAAAGAGGATGCTCATGAGAGGCAGGGAACAAGGCCTTTCAACTTGCATTATCATTTAACAAATGCTTCTTCCTGGTTTGGGGAGGTATGGTGTAGTGGTTAGGGTTCTGGACTTGGGGTCAGATCCTTACTTGCTGTGTGACTCTACGGAGACACTGAACCAGTCTGGCCCTCAGCCTCCTCATCTGAAAATTAAAGGGATCAGACTCAACAATCTCAAAGACTCCTTCTAGCTCTAAATCCATGATTTTAAGGCCTTCATCCACCTCTGCATTCTGCTATTTATTCCCTGAGTTAATGAATCACTTCATATCTCTGGACCTCAGTCATCTCATCTCTGAAATGGGGAGGGGTTGTCATGGATGATTTTTTTAGGTTCTTCCTTGTTCTGATATCCTTTGATGATAAGACTGGGGACCTGGGAAGATCCTTGAAGGCCACAAAGAAGTGCCATATGGTATCATGAGTAACAACATCCAAATGGCAAGCCAGGCAGTAAACATTGCCAGCACTTGTAGCACCAGGAGTGGCCCAGCCTGACCTTCTGCACAACGACTGGCTTGTGAAAGCGCAGCATCATTGATTTAGAGTTGGGAAGGATGTTGGAGGTCACTGAGTCCAACCCCCGAGCACCTGTGGCCCAGAAAGGATAAATACGCCCAATGTCACACAGGTAGTAAGTGGTAGAGCTGGGACTTGAACCCGGATCCTGGGAAACAAGGACTAGTGTTTTTCCCAGTATACCACAATGCCTCCCCCTACAGTTGAAAAATAGAGCTAATAACTTGAACAACATTTTTGGAGCAAAAAGAGATTCCTTCTAGTGTTAAGACTTGGTAATGGAAAGAGCCCCAGGCTTGCCAAAGGAAAGGTTAATAACACCTTACACTTGAATAGAACTTAAAGATACTCATCAGGGAAGATTCACATTCGACGGAGGGAGGACAAGTGTTAGTATACCGTTTGTCAGATGACAGAATAATAACCGCTCACATTTCTATAACATTTTAAGGTTTACAAAGCCCTTTCTTCAAAACAATCCTGTGAGGTAGGTGGGATGAGTATCATCATCCCCACCTTACAGATGAGAAAACTGAGTCTCAGTGATGTTCATGGTAGCTGGTATCTATTTCTTGAAGGCTTCAACAGTTTGCCCATCATTACACAAATGAAAGACATTACGGAGTCCAGGATTCGTTAGGTTCCAGGTTTTCTTTGACCTGCTTGGCGGTGGAGCAGGTCAGATAATAATGATGATGATGAAACTTACATTTAGATTGTGTTTTAAGGTTTACAATGTGCTTTGCTCCCAATACCCTATAAAGGAAATAGCGAGACATTAAAGGGCTGCAACTGACTAGGCAGTGGGCTTGGGGTGGGTGGCGAGGATATGATGATGGGAGTGAGCGCTGGGGATGTCCTCTCGGGCCCCCTGTATTAACCAAAGTCATCCATCTTCCTTTGTGAAGGATCCAAAGAGGTGGGTGGGGGCAGAATTGGGAATGAAGGAGAACAGGAGGCCTGGTGAGAGGGGAGCAAATTAACTTGAAGCAGAGCCAGGTTTATGCATGAGCAGAGAAATTCTCCTTCCCCATTCAAAAAATAGCAATAGCTCACATTTCTATGGTACTTTAAAGCGGTCAAAACATTTTTCTCACAATAGCCCTCTGATGTACAGGTAGTATTCATCCCCACTTTTTACAGATGAATAAATTGAGGCTCAAAGAAATAAAGTGATTTGTTCGCGGGCACATCGCTCATTAACATCTCAGTGCCAGGTCTCCTCATTCGCAATTCAATCCTCCTTCCACCGCCCCACATGACTGACCTGCCGCAGCTCCTCAGATGCTACCACTAGGGGCTCATTCCAATTAAGCATTCCCCTCTCCAGACTCCTCTTTTAAATCCAAATAGCCCTATGGAAAACATCCTGCTCTGTGCCATAGACCTTGATGATCAGTTCAACTTTAAGGGCGTCAGCTTGTTTTTGGAATGCATCCAGGAGACCTTGCCCTTGGCCCAAGGTTTTATTCCTTTCACTACTTTCTGAGCTTCACTGGTCATTGAACCCGTATCTGTCATGACACCCTCTAAGAAGGAACACATTCAGTCCCTACCTATTCAGTAGGGATGAACTTATCAGGGGTTGCATGAAGGGCTTAGAATTGTAGACTGTCAGAGCTGGAAGGGACTTGAGCCATCAACTAAGGAGAGAGCGTAGTATAGGGAAGTGAGCGATGGGTTTGGAGACAGAAGACATGGTTCCATGTGCCAGCTTGTACACTTTCTATCTGTGTGATGTCGAGCAAGTCACTTTGCTTTTGGGGCCTCAATTTTCTCCTTTGGAAAATGAAGGACTTGGACTTTATTATAATAGCAGCCATTTAAGAAATGTTTTAAGATGTACAAAGTTCTCTGTATATATACATATATATATACATATGTGTGTGTGTATGTGTGTGTACATGTGTGTGTGTATATATATATATACACATTATATACATATGTATGTGTATATGAACCTCACAACAACTTTGTGAAAATAGGTACTACAAGGATTGTTATTATTGTTGTTGTTTCCTCCATTTGGTAACTAGGTAGTATAGTAGATAGAATACTGGGCCTGGAGTCAGGAAGATTCCTCTTCCTGAGTTCAAATCTGGCCTCAGATACTTCCTAGCTGTGTCACCCTGGGCATGTCACTTACCTGCGTTTGCCTCAGTTTCCTAATCTGTAAAATGAACTAGAGAAGGATATGGCAAACCACTCCAGTATCTTTGCCAAGAAAACTCCAAATGGGGTCCCAAAGAGTAGGACATAACTAAAAAAGACTGAAAAAGAACAATCTCCATTTTACAGATAAGACAACTGAAGCTCAGAAGGGATGTTATTTGTCTACGGACACAGAGTCAGGGAGCGTTAGAAGTGGGATTCCAACCCAAGTCTCTCCTGAATTCAAGTCCTGTTCTAAGGCACATTTTATCACTCAATTCTAGGATCCAAAGAGTAGTTTGGCCCTCTCATTTCAAGGAAATGAGGCAATGCGTGGGAAATAGTGACATAGATGGAAAGTATTGTTAAGTGATCTCCATGTTCTCTTACTCAACAATACCTAGTTAAACACTAATTACTCTCTAACTCACAGGATTTAGAGCTAGAAGGGACCTTAGAGATCATTGAATACAATCCTCTCATTTGACAGATTGTGAAACTGAGGCCCAGAGAGATGAAATGACACATTCTGAGCCACACGACTAAGTGGAGGAGCCCAGATTTCAACCCAGGTTTGCTGGCTTTGAATCCAGTGCTCTTTCCACTAGACCCAGCTGCTTCTCTACTTCTCTCATTTCTGTGAGTTTTGAAGAAGAGGATCTGTGCTTTCTCCTATGCCTATCATGCATCTGGGCACACTGTCGATGTTTAATAAATATTTGTTAATCCAAAACCATCACTGTGTCAGCCTCACTATCTTCTGGATCAGAAAGAATTCTATTGGTATCCAAAGGGTTAAAAATGGGGAGAGCAGGACCTTTTGAAAAGATGTCTCTGCTTGCAAGTGGGCCCTCGCTTACATCTTAAAAGCTGAGAATTACATGTCTGGTGTTCGCTGCTCAGCCTTTACAATGCCTTAAAAAAGGACAAAAAGTGGACATGACATGTTGATGGGCCTTTCCCTTCTCCCTCCGTCTCTAGGCAGCACAGACATGAGCAGCTAAGGGCCATGGGGACTCGCAAGGGAAAGATGTCGGCTTTTTAAATAGCCCGGCCTATCAGAGAAGTCAAACCTACTCTAGCTGTTCACATCTGCCTCAGCGTTACAGCCATTCTAGGACTCTGGCATTCAGTCATAACTTTAGGCCCTGAGCCATGAGAAGGATTTCCTCCATTCTCTGTGCTGGCCATTCTCATTGTCTCTTAGGATAACCACCATCACTCCTTTTGCTGATGTTAGGCTTCCATATCATTTAACTCATTGGACTCTCAAAGGAGGGAGACATGGTAGGGATTAATATTCCCATCTTACAGACGTAAATGTTGAGGTGCAGATACTTGAAATGATTGCCCTAGTTTATGTGGGAAAGTTGAGAAAAGGACCGAGGTCTCCTAAACACTTGTTGGGCAATTTCTCCATGTGGTCTCTTGAACATAGCCTCTTTCTCTGTCACAAGATCATAGACTGAGAGTGTGAAGGGATCTTAGAGACCATGTAGACCAACTTCCTATTTTACATATGAGGAAACCGAGGACTAGCAAAATTAAATGACTTGGGTAAGGTCATACAGAGGGCATCAGAGGTGGGATTTGAACTCAGATTCTGACTCCAGAGCTGTGCTGTTTCCCTTGTATCATACTGTCATCGGTGTGGGCATAGGTAGTTTATTGGTTCGATTTAAAAATTAAATGGATGGAGAGAATGAGTAGTCTTTGGAGAGATGTTCTTGACCAGTACATTTCCTTCTTGTTTCCTCTGCCTTCCTTTTATTGGGTTCCTTTCTTTCTAAGAAATATGGAATGCTATCTAGTCAACAAGAGTTTTCATTTTAGGTGTGGTTCCTTCTGGCTTTCTGGGCTGTGGGTGCAGCCTGCTATCCTCAGAAGGATCCTTTTCAAGATATAAATGTAGGCATGCTTATTCTAATGTCTTGGGCAGTGGCTGGGGATGTGAGCAGTGCTGCCATGTTGATACTAGAAATGAGATCTTGCTATTAAAGAGATACTGATCTTCTACAATTGGATAAACTTTCTGAAACATACCCCTCCCTAGACTCATCTGATAAGTGAGTTTGGATCTTTTTATGTTAGATTTTCTGAAATAGGACTCCACATATCCAGTAAATTCTGATGAAGTGGACTCATTAAACTTTTTAGGTGGAGAAATGTGAAGACAGATACATCCATAAGCCTTCAGAGACAGATGGATGTGCATCCAATCTCGTGATCTCCATGTCTAGGCATCGATGTGGTAAAATCACTGCCTGTCTCAAAATATTGTTCTTTCTTTTGAATCTTTGTTCTTGCTATTTCGTCTTCTTATGCCCTTCCTACACCTTGTCACATGTCTAAATCTTTCCTTCAGGACCTGGTTCACTCAAGTCATGCCTTCCTGAAGAACTCTCCAACACTTCTCTGACCTCTTAAAGCACTGCCTAGAGTTGAAACACCAGGATGCAGCCCTTGGGGGACAATCTGTCCTACATTATTCTCCAACTGTGTCATACAATAATAACAAAAGTCAGCTAGCGTATATATTTAAATAGCACCGGGAAGATTGCAAAATGCTTTATATCCATGATCTAATTTGATCCTCATAACAACCTTAATTGGTAGGTGCAATCATTATCCCCATTTTACAGATGAGGAAATGGAGGGTGAAAGAGATGAAGTGACTTGTCCAGGATCACACTGTTAGTAAGTGTCTGAGGTAGGGTTCAAGGTTAGGCCTTCCTGAATTCCAATCCAGCGCAGTACCCAGCATACTACTTTACCAATATCTTAGAGAACATAGCAGACACTTAATAAATGCTTATTGAACGAATTGAATGACTACCACGTAACTGCCTCTTGCCTGTCTTGCCAAACTATGACCTCTAAGAGGCCACGGATTGTCTTCTTCCAAATCCCCCATAGGACCTTGCACAAGGCCAGGGGGGGAAGAAGACTGAATAAGCACTTGTTGATTTGAACTAAACTCTCCTTGCTTCTCAACAGAATGACCAAGAGCCAGTTCAGACAAGGGGGAAGGGTCTTCCCCACCTCCCCCCCAAGGAACTTTTTTTTTTTTGTAGGGCAGCATCAAAGGCAAGAAGCAGAGGAGCCT
>NW_020950867.1:0-5894 GCF_900497805.2 Vombatus ursinus
ACACCAAGGAGCTTAGAAATTCCTAAGTTCCACATGTTTCACCCCCCCAAAAAATTTTATAATAAGCTACAGCAAGCTTCTTACAATATACATCCCTTGCCTCCTACCCACAATCCTTTCCTGCCACCACTCCATGTGAAGAAGCAGTTAGAGGGCAATCCTCCACTAAAGACAGCTTCTTTTCTTGTGGCCTGGGAGGGCCAGGACATAGTGCATGAGGGAAGAGGAATGAGCTGCCCTCCAGGACCCTCCTTGTCTCCCTGACTTTGCCATTGAAAGCAGAGGCAGAAAAGCTTGGAGAGCTGGCCAGCCTTATCCTTCCCATGCAGGAGCTGGCCCTGGGCTGAGTCTTTTCAGGATATTCAAATCATTCCCATTTATCAGGCGCTCAGTTAGCATCTCAGAAGCGAGCCAACAGTGCTCAGCGAGCACAGCCAGACCGGCTTAGAGCCATGAGGAATTTTTTTCCCCTCCCTAATTGAAAGAATCCATTTCTCCTTTTCAACCTAAAATTGATTTACTTTGAGGGGGGTGGGGTGGGGAGAGAGGCAGGCCAGCAGGCAGGCAAGGGAATGTTGAAATGCAGCTTTGAAGATGCTTGTCCCCTAAGGAGACCGAGGTATAGAGCGGCACTTGTGTGGAGCAGAGAACCACATCACAGCCTTCTTCCTCACCTGCCTGCCACAGCGCCTGAAATTCCACCATCACAGCATCACTTCCTTTGGGTCTTGAAGGCTTTATTTTTGTCTCTGAGGGCTCTCTAGGGAAATGAAGGTGCCACAGGGAAAGGGAGGGGTGTGTGTGTGTGTGAGGACAGCCTGAAACTGGGCCCTAAATACTCCCCTCAGATCTTTACGGAGGAGAGCAGATCCTAGTCTGTGGGGTTTGGACAATAAGGAAACATCACATGCTTCCATTCCCTTACTGATATCAGACCCAGACTCTACCCTTTCCTCAACCATTTGTCCAGTTGAGAGCAAGGGACCTTGGGAAGGGACATAATAGGTGCTAATAGCTTAGAGGAGGCAGGTTCTGGCAAACTCAGAAATTCAAAATAGAATGGAAGCTCCTTGAGGACAGACACTCCATTTTTGGGAGGAGAGGGAGGTATCCCCAATATCTACTACAGTGCCTGGCATGGAGTAGGTGCATAATGAATTATTTTTGAGTGGAATTTGATTGGATAGCGGCTATGAGCCATTTATCTGCACACCCCAAACACATGCTGGGCTGCATGCTTTCTATCTCATTCCAACCTAGGTGGGAAGGCCAAGGGAGTAGAGACCACATTTTCTAAGAGTTCTGAATCTGACCCTTGGTGAGTCCCATTGTGTCCTTCTAGATTTCCAAAGGAAAACAGAAATGTCAGCAAGGTTTCTCTTTGGCAGTCTCAAACTCCCATGTCAGCACCCCTCATTCTTTTTATTGCCCCCAGTAAAGATTGAGAACCCCATAGTGAAACAGGGAACTTGGAACCAATATCCCACTACTGCTACCAAAAGTTAGCTATACAGACTAGGAAATAGATTTCTCTTACTTGGATTATTGTCCATCCTCTTCATTTATTTTTGTTTTTGTTTTTGTTTTTTGGCTAAGTAATGGGGTTAAGTGACTTGCCCAGGGTCACACAGCTAGTAAGTGTCCAGTGTCTGAGGCCAGATTTGAACTCCGGTCCTCCTGACTCCAGGGCCTGTGCATTATTCATTGAGCCACCTAGCTGCCCCTATTTTTATTTTTGGAAGCAATTGGGGTTAAACGACTTTCCCAGGGTCTCCCATCTTCTTTAGATTTCTTTCCCAAGGAAAGCCTGAGACTCAAGCCAGTCTCAAGTCTCATAAACCTTTAACTTGGCACCCGGGGCCCTCATGTGCACTCCACCCCACCTTAAGTTGCTTGAAGGTGCCCAGCTATATCTGTGCTCCACAAAACCTCTCCATAGATTGTGGTGTCCTCCTTCCTTAACACAGCCTGCTCCATCTCTACCCTCTTACTGATGTCAGAGGCCTGCTTCTTTTACCTCTGCTTCAGAATACAGAGCAATCATATCTCCTTGCTATCATCACAGCTGTCTAACATGGTGACTTCTTCAGCTTGGTCATTTTATAGTAAGAATCAGGGCAGAGATTACTATACCACTCAATGCTGTGGTGTGCTTAGCATGGTCAGGACTTGGCAATTGAGAGATAGTTAGGATGAGTGCAAGCCTTGACGTTAGGAAAAATTTGGGTTCAAATACTGCTTCTATCCTTACCACATGGGTGACCCCTGGACAATTCAGTAAACCTCTCTGAGGCTCAGTTTTCTCATTTGGAATGTGAGAAACTTTCTGAGGGTTGTTTGGCTTTGCAGACTTAAAGGCATTATGGAAATATCAGCTATTATTGTTAGCTTTATGCCCTAAACCCTGGCTCCCATACACCAGTCAAAGAATGAGAACTAACAGACTTCATTTTCAGACTGAAGATACTGACATCCAAGGAGTCACACTCCCACCCCACATCTGCCCCGTTAATGCTGTCCTGACTGTTTCATCATGCCATCCACATTTCATAAATGCTGATCACCACTTTATGCCAATGCTCTGTGAATAAGTGGATTCTAGTATGAGGTAAATTGAGGGAAAGGGATTATTCGTTTTACAGAAATTCATTGTTCACTTTGCAGAAATGTTCATTGGAGTTTCCTTTCAATTTAATTAAAGTCAATAAAGATTTGTTGATTATACACTATGTGCTTTGGCCACCTTCCCTTATTCATTTAAAACATAATTTGTAATACAAATATTTTATTTGTGCACACATTTTCAGGAATACTTCTATTGTATAAAGTTAGTTCTGTGAATAAAAATATTAATAACTCATATTTATCTAGCACTCTAAGGTTTATAAGGTAGTTTGTACTTCATAACTCCTTCACAAAGTCAGTATTATTACCTGTATTATACAGAAGAGGAGATCAAGTCTCAGTGTTATGAAATGACTTAACTATGGTTACAATGCTAGTAAATGTCAGAGCTTTACCTAAAACTCAGGTCTCTTGACTCTGAAGTTGAGACTTCTTTCCCCTATTATATGCTGCCCCTCAATAATATATTACAATTCACATACATTAATATTATACAAATGAAACATTAGCAATAGTGCCTGGCATTTAAATGCCTTTTAATTTCATCAAAGCATTTTCGGAACTATAATTTCATTTTATTTTTCGTATCTCAGAATAGAGAGTACAGGGCAGACACCATTTTGTGGATTTTAAAGGTGAGAACACTTAGCCCCAGACAAGAAAGCCACTGGCACGTTTGGGATTAGTAAATGGGTACCTTCTGCATTGGAATGAGCATTAAAACACAGCTTAAGACTCAGTTCAGAAGATCATGTCATGGTCCTGAGGGCAAGAGGAATTCTTAGACAAGGGAGAATCCCCCAATGAGGCCTTGATTTCTCCCTCAATCAACAAGACTGATCTGAGCAATTGCCATGTGACTATCTTTAGGACAGTGTTTCTACACCCAAAAACCTCACTATATAGTTGATGTGACAAGATGCCCACTTTCTGAAACAGAGAATCATACAGTAATGATAATAATAATAATAATAATTTGCATTTATATAGCACCTATTATGTGCCAGGAACTGTGCTAAGCACTTTACAAATATTATCTCATTTGATCCTCATAATAACCCTGGGAGCAAGGTGCTAGAATACAGGAAATTTTATCATCAAAGTCTGGATTGTGTGGTTCAACTTTTAAGTGAAATATCAGGTCAGAGAAAGGAAAGCCAAGAAAAGCTTCATAGAGGAGGTGGGGTTTGACTTGACCCTCAAGAGATGACTAGAATTTGGGTAGGTAGAAGGAAATAGGGAAGGCATTCTTATGTAGGAGAATGGAATAAACAAAGGTGTGGAGATGGGGATAACATGGTGGGTGTGAGGAGACCTAGTTGGGTTGGAAGGGCTAAAAGGGTCCTGGGGCCTTTTGGCCACAACTTGGATGACAGGGAAAACCAAGACTGAATCAAAAGGACCTGTCACAGAAAACTCCTGAAGAGAGAGTGACAGAGAGAAACCAAACAACCTTACTGTAATAGAGTCAACTTAACTCTATATTGTAATACATGACTGAGGGATTTCTAAATTATAGATTTAGAAGAAAATTCTTTCCTGATCATCTCCTTTTAGAGATGAGAAGGCTGAAGCTAAGGGTGGGGAAATAACTTGTCCAAAGTCATATCTATAGTAAGTAAGACACCTGGAATTCAAAATCTGTTCCTTTTCAATACACCTTGAGGGCTGGCCTTACACACATCAGTCAATCAATACTCCAACAAGCATTTATTAATCACCTGCCTCATGTCAAACATTGTGCTGGGCACTAGGCACTGGCATACAATTAAAAAGAGAATAGAGAACTTTTATGGAGTTTGAATTCTATAGGAGGCAGAATATACTCATATATATGTGTATTATGTATAACTATAATTGTAGGTCCATAGGTTTAGAGCTGGAAGGGATGAGATATATATGTATATAATGTATATACATATGATGGTAGGGAAGGGGTGAGATACATATATATGTGTGTGTATGTATGTGTGTATGTATACATACATACATATATACATATATACATATATACAGTTATTTTGTTGGGGAAGCACTAGAAGATCTGGGAATCAGGAAAAGCTTCATGTAGGACAGGAGTGGGAAAGCTGCAGCCATGAGGCTACACATGTGTCCCTCTAGGTCCTCTAGTGCTGCCCTTTGACTGAATCCAAACTTCACAGAACAAATCCCCTTACTAAAAGGATTTGTCCTGTAAAACTTGGACTCAGTCAAAAGGCCACATGTGGCCTCGAAGCTGCAGGTTCCCCATCCCTGATGTAGAAGGTGGTTTCTGGGCTGAATGTTGAAAGAAACTAGATATTCTAAGAGGCAGAAGTCAGAAAGAAGTGCATTCCAAGAATGGGAGATAGTATGTGCAAAAACATTGAGATAGGAAATGAAGTATTGTGAGTGAGGAGTAGCAAGGAGGCCATTTTGCCTGGACTCTGCAATATATAAAGAGGAGTAATGTATGATGGGCTTGGAAAGGTAGCTATAGCCATGTGGTAAAGGGCTTTAAATGCCAAATGGAGGAGCTTGTATGTGATCCTGAAGGCCACAGGGAGCTGCTGGAAGAAGGGAGGGGAGGAGTGACGTGGTTTGACCTGCAATTTAGGGATTGTTCTGGCAGCTGTGTAGAAGAGGAATTGGAGCAGGGTCAGACTTGAGACAGAAGGACCAAGGATGCTATTGCAATGGTCTTTGTGGCAAGAGATGAGAGCCTGAGTTAGCATGGTGATTGCATGAATGGAGAGAAGGAGATAGATAGGAGAAATATTATAACTGTCGTGTGAAGGCTCTGAGAAGGCTTCAGTCACTCCCAAATATCTCCCTTACTAGCTTGCCCCATTATTTAAAGTCCTACTACTAATGATCCATCTTATAAAGCACCGAAGCCCCCTATTAAAAGACTAATAATGAGGAGGGACAATCCATTAATCTGTTATCAGCCACGTGTACCTCAGTATGAATTTGTTTATTATAATGGTACAATTTGCTGAGATTAGAACTCTAAGGTATTTGAGGTTGTAGTGCATGTGTTGGGTGAATATAGAGGTCACAGAGTATTGCTCAGTTGGGCAAGCCTAGATGGGATCTAGAGTAGGGGATTCTGGGTGGCCTAGAATTTCATGAAGGGTTTGGGTAAGTGGGTAGTAGAGCCCGAAGGGACGAAAAAGTCATAGAAATGGGAAGTGGGAGAATCCACTGTTCACTGAGTAGCTAAGAAACACTTCTTCTTGTGGTACCCTTCCTCCCTCAATTATGCATGGAAAAACCAACTGTTAAAG
>NW_020950868.1:0-3731 GCF_900497805.2 Vombatus ursinus
CTTTCTTTCTTTCTTTCTTTCTTTCTTTCTTTCTTTCTTTCTTTCTTCCTTCCTTCCTTCCTTCCTTCCTTCCTTCCTTCCTTCCTTCCTTCCTTTCTTTCTTTCTTTTCTTTCTTGCTTTCTTTCTTTTCTTGAACCCTTTTCTTTCTTTTTCTTTCTTTTTTTCTTTCTTTCTTTTTCTTTCTTCCTTTCTTTCTTTCCTTTATATTATCTTGTTTGATAATATTGTCACCTCCCATCCATTCAATTATCATCTCTGTACAAATGATTCCCAGATCTATATATCAATAGTATCCATAGTCTCTCTCCTGAACTAGTTATATATCTCCAACGACCTCTTGAACATCATAAATTAGATGTCTTTAAGACATCACTAATTCAGTATTATTCTCTACTCCTCACTTTCACCCTACAAAGCCAATAGATGGCCATATCCTATCATTTCTACTTCATAATATTTATCATATAGGTCATTTCTACTCATCACAGCCAAAATCTTAGCTCAGGCCCTTAACACTTTACATCTGGATTGTTGCAATAGACTTCTAATTGGTCTCTCAACCCAAAGTCTCTTCTCATTCTACTCCACCCTCTATTCAGTGGCCAAGGTTATTTTTCTAAAATGTAGGTCAGACACTCTTTCCCTCATTAAGCTTCAATGGTTTCCTATAACCTCCAGTATTAAATATACATTCCTCAGTTTGTCGTTTAAAGATCTTCATATCCTGACTGTGTTATAGCTGTATCTTGTCTGGACCCCCTGACCTTTTCCACTCTCCTCCCCCAATGCATTCTAGTCGTATAGCAAATAAGTTTATAAGTAGTCAGTATAAAAATAATAATAGCAGGAAAAAAGTTGCAGGGGAAGCCAAGTGGCACAGTGGATAGAGCTCCAGCCTTGGAGTCAAGAGGACCTGAGTTCAAATCTGACCTCAGACACTTGACACTTACTAGATGTGTGACCCTGGGCAAATCACTTCACCCCGATTGCCTCACCAAAAAAAAAGTTGCAAAGGGAAACCTAGACATTATGTGCAAACAGTCCCAAATATCGAAGGACCATAATTTGTAAACTGTATCATATATTAACCAAAAAGCACATCCTAAAAGTATGTCCTAAATCAGGGAAAGTCACCTAGGCCTTGCTGTCAGGGCCTTTTTTGTACTATACATAAATGTCAGATAAGTTCCAGACATCCACATTAAGACCAGAAAAACACCAAATAGTGCTGACAATTTGAAATGACTGTTGATATGTTCATCTTCAGGTTTTACTGACAACTTCGAGATGATTTGGATATGTTAATGAATTAACACCAACGTGGCATGGTTACTCTGTCCTCCACCAAAAGCCTGTAAAATGATATCCCAAACCCTTCTGCCCCTCTCTCCTCTATACTCTTCCATCTTGTATGGGTCCTTGCTACTTGAGTGTTCCCAATTCTGAACTGAGGTCATATAAGTGACTCTCCCCCTCCCCATTCTTTTTTGCTTGCTGCTTGCCTTTCTTCACCATCTCTTCCCCATTCCCCCAACTTTTTGCATCTGAACACTTTTAACCATTTGTTTCTATGCTTTCTATGTCATTTTCCCTCTTTGCTTACATATGTGCTCTCTGTGTGATTACAGCCTCCCTTCCCATGCCATCATGATCTTTCCTGTCAAGGACCCAAAGAATCAGTTGGGCTACCCCTATTTCATAACTTCATAAATTAATTATCAAATCACTGGCTCCTTCCTACCTTTGCAGTCTTCTTGTAATGTTCTTGTTCTCCATTCCACATTCTCTACAATCCAGTTACTTACTTTTCCTCAAACATAATACTCTATCTCTCTTCTCCATGCCTATACATTGGTCATTCCCCATGCCTCGAATGTTCTGTTCCCTCCCTCATCTCCGTCTCTTAATTCCCCTGGCTTCTTTTAGACTAAGCTCAAAACCTACTTTCTACAGGCGTTTCCTAGCCTCCTCAGCTTCTGGTATCTATGTTTCTCAGATTAACTTTCATCTACTCTGTAGCTATTTTGTACATACCTAGCTAGTGACATGTTGTCTTCCCCATTGGATATTAGATTGGAGATGGGGAATGTTTTTTTTCCCTTTTCTTTTTCTCTGTAGAATAAAGTGCCTGCCATGTAGTAAGCACTTAATAAATGCTTGTTGACTGACTCACCACATGACTTAGCATTTACAACCAAACCTTGCACCTTTGCCACAGATGAGGCTACAGTTGCATTTATCCCTGGAAAAATAGGAGGCATCACCCTCAATTAGATGTTATTTTGTTGTAGTCCATCTGTTGCATAAATATATCTGTGCATTTTTTTTAGTATAAAAATAAAGTGATAACTTCAAATTGCTATACAACCAGCATTGTGGCAGTTCTTTCATACCTACATCTATTCTATGACAATAAACAATTCAGCCTTGAATTATTGGTAATTCAGACAGAGAGAGGGGGCTATTTTCTACTACAAATGAATTGTTAGGCTTTCTTAAAAACTCTACACCCTTCATGACTTATTATTGTTATTATTATTATTATTTAAAAAAATCAACTCTAGTTGATGTTTTTTAGTAGTAGACAAAGCACTTTCAAAAAGAAGATAATGTTGCTAAAATAATAACAAATGAAAAATAGTCATCAGAGCTGGAATTATTCCCCATTCTTCATATAAGCAGAGCATTGAAACAATGGACAGTAACAGAAGATAACCCATTTCTTAGGGCAATTGTAGAAAACAAGAAACAGTGGGAGGGCTGTTGTTTTACTGCCCTCAGATTTAAGATATCAATAAAAAGATTCTTCCATCCTTGGTATCTCCAAACTGCCAAAAATATCAGTTCTGAGCTTTAAATTTCCATTTAAATTCTTACTCCAGATATGGTACTTTGTTCACTACAGCATATACCTGTAGAGATGTAATGTTCCCAATTGGTTCCTCTCCTCTGGACTTCTTTAGTGTGTCCCTGCTCTTAATACCTTCTCAGCTCTGGGTAAATAGCAAAAGAGTAACTTCAGTTTTGTACATTAAAAATTGATGCCAACTTCAAACCATCTCAGTGTAACAAAGGTGTATTATACTTTTCTTCTCAGTATATTTAAGCCAAGAGCCATTGTTTTAATGAAAAACCTTTATTCTGATAATTTCGGGAAAACAGTTCTTGATAGAGGGATATAGGGAAAATAATAATCATCAGCCTGTAATTTAAGACAGTGACAAAAACAAAATACTATGATGTTAGAAAAAATAAAGGTTTTACTTAAATAAAAGAAATTTAGGTGAAAATTCCAGGGAATTCATTTTAGAAACAAGTTGAATTGGATGATACCTGAGTTCCTGTCCAATTCTGAGACTCCTCTTCAGGGGAAAATATTAACCTCAGCTTTTGAATTCCCAGCATCTGACCCCTTTTCCTATCCCATTTCCAATGTAGCTTCTGGTCTTATCAACAGCAAGCCAATTAAACAACCTAGATAAGAGATAGTGCCTCCAGAAAGATAAAGTATTTTAATCATAGAATGTCATCTAGTCAACCCCCACATTTTATAAATGAAAAAGCTGTGCGCCAGGGAGCTTAAATTACTTGACCCAGGGCCACAGAGGAGCTAAGGGCAGAGCGAGGACTAAAACCTGGGTTTCCTCGATCTTAGTTCAAAATCTGTTCTTCTATATCATGACTTTTTTTTTTCTGAGAGCACACACAAACTAAATATAAAAGAGAACTG
>NW_020950869.1:0-6263 GCF_900497805.2 Vombatus ursinus
TCTCTGTCTCTGTCTCTGTCTCTCTCTCTCTCTCTCTCTCTCTCTCTGTGTATCTCTCTCCCCCCCCTTCCTCCCTCCCTCCCCTGACACTTTCATGCATAGAGTTGGAGATATGATCTACATCAAGTAAATCAAATGGAGCCCCCAGAGAGGTACTGTTTTGTAATTGTATTCTGATCGTTTTTTTCAGAAATCAATCGATCAACAAACATATATTAAGCACTTATTATTTGTCAGGCACTAAGCTAAGTGCTGAAGATACAAGCAAGCCATTAGATTTGGCAATTAAAAGATCATTAGTAACTTTGGAGAAAGCAGTTTCAGTTGAATGCTGAGGTCAGAAGCCAAATTGCTTTTGGATCATAGCTAATGGGGATGGCAGGATCTTACATCTGTTATAAATCTGTTAAATCATATTATCAAGATGTAAAAGTCATTATTTTATCAATTTACATGATTTTATTAGTTAGAAATTACCCAAAAGTCAATGAGCTTGCTAATTCTCATCAAATCCAGTTCCATTCTTTAATAATTGTAACTGTTACAGTTATTTTTTTAATGAGATTCAAACCACCACAACACCTTATTTGCCAAATGCCCTAGGTCCTTAGAGCTGATGACTGAGAAAGAATTTTCTTTTTGGAACAGTTTTCATAACATTTCTGTCATAGGTATACAGGACATATGTTCTGGATATCCTGAAACAGTGTAGGAGACTCTTCCCCATTACATAAGATCACGTCCCCCACATTGTGTTGCTGCATATTGTATATGCACTACTCATCTCTATATGACTTCCACACATGAAATGGCATATGATGTATTATCATGAATAAGTGATTAGAAACACATGTAAGCAAGAATAATAGATATAGATGGAGAACAAGCATAACTGAATTTATAATTAAATGTATGGATAATGTATTTATTAAGCATTTGGAATGTGTAAAGCATTGTGCTAAGTGCTGGGGCTACAAATAGAAAAGTATGATAGTATCTGCTCTGAAGAAATACATTCTAATAGGAGAGATTACACATATGGATGACTTCAAATGTTAGTCACATGGAAATACCCATATTGTTTAGAGTACAGTGGCAAGGCAGATGGTAATGCTTTTTGTTTTATTTCATTTCCATTGATAAAAAAAATCACATGAGTTTCTGAAGGTGAACCATTTTGCAGTGTTAAGGACTTTGTGGGGAAGAAATTTCTTTGCTGAGTCTTCAGTAGCTGTGGTTGTAGTACCTACATAAGCAGTTGACAGGCTGCAAACCCTCAATTGTTGCTTCCCAGGATGGTGATTGAGGGCCCTGGACTGGAAGTAGTGCTATTCCCATGGCTCTTAGGTTGAAGTTACTGGGCTATCTCTATCATGGTGACCAAGGTAGTCGCAGTGGTTTGATTTGCCTGGCACATGATGTCTTTCATCTGTTTTGGCTAGGCTAGCTGGCATTCCTTGTGTAGCAACTGGTGTGTATAGCTGGCCCCTTCTCCAAAGGATTTTTTTTTCCTTAAATGATGGCTATACAGGTTGGCCTGTAAGTGGAACCAGTTATCTGGGAGGTGAGACATAGGTGGAGCATAACTAAAACTTAGCTGCCTCCTAAGATAACAAGAATGAGGTCTTAGCATTGTGTAGGTTCACCATGGAGTGTTTATGAGAATATTTAGATAAAAATCATACAGTATTAGAAGGTATAGCATGAGAAATAGATTAATGGATTAGATCAGTCATTTCCCTTGAACTAAGGTTCATTTTAAAAATATTTTATTTATATATATTTATATAATATACATATAAGTATTTATTATATATATTATATTTTAAAAATATTTTTGTATCACCAAAATTTTCTCCAATATCTTCTCACCTCACCCTTTCAGTCATCCCATAAAATAAAGAAAAGAAACAAAAAAAAGAAAAAAAATATAAAAAAGAAATCATCAAAACTGATCAATACATCAAAAAAGTCTGAAAATAGGCATAATATACAAAACTCAGTGACCACACATCTTTGTAAAGGAGTGGGGTGGAGAGAGGTGTATTGTCATACCTCTTCTTTGGAGTGAGGTAGAGCAGAAGCTCTTGCCTTTATTTGTGTCATCAACCTCTTTGACAGTCTGATAAAGAACCAGGACTCCCTTCTCAGAATGATATTTTAATTCCATAAAATAAAACAAATTATATTGAAATACAAGCATAAAAATAATTTAAAAAATTTTGACCCTTAGGTTAAGAATTAGATTAATAAATTAACTACAGAATTAAATCTTTTAATATTTTAGCTTAAATTTTCACTTGTTTCCTTAGAATTCCCTAAGGAGGATTTCTCCAGAATTTGAAGTTCTATATGTCATCACCATATGAGCATCATTAGATTTTAAGAGGGAAGGAACCATAGAATACATCTGGCCCAAAACATTCACCTTACAGATGAGGAATCTGAGGCACAGAAAAGCTTACCCTCAGCTACTAAATAGCAGAGCTGGGATTTGAACTCCTTGGATCCAAATCTAGCTCTCTTCCTACTGTTCCAATGATGAAGTCTGCATGCATAGGGACCACATCACAATTCCCTTCCCTTCATATTCCCTATTGAACACAGAGTTCAATGACACACATTTAAAACTTTGTACCTGCACTCTCATTTATTTGTAACAGCTCTTTAACAAAATAGGGACCATTCATTCCCAGATATAGGCCTTATATAGAGTAGCCTCTAATTTATCCTCTTTCCAATTTATCTTATTCCTAAAACACCAATCTTACTATGTCATTGCTTCTCAGACAAACTGCAAACTCTTTTTCTCAGGATTTAAAGCCCTTCATAATCTGGGAAAAACATCTTTGTTTCCAGTCTTTTCACATTACTCCCACCCATAAGCTTCCAAACAATTCGACTTACTTACTGTTCTTCATACATGACATTCCTTGCCCTACTTCTGTGTCCTTTGAATAAGCTATCTTGAAATCCCCATCTTGCTTAAGTGCACAACTTAAGTGCCATCTCCTATTAGAAGCCTTCTCCATTCCCCCAGTTGTTATTGTTATTGCTGTCCCAAAATTACTTTTTACTTTCTTTGTATGTATTTTTGTTTGCATACATGTGCACATAGATTATATCCCCATTAGAAGGCAAGCACCTGGAGGACAAGATTGATTCCTTTTTTCTTTGTATCTCTGGTGCTTAGCACATAGTAATCACTTAATAAATGCCTAATAAATTAAGTTCTATATATCATTCAGCATCACAACTTTTGTCATTCTACTACTCTAAAACAGTTAATAGCTCCATCCTCTCTATTGTTGAACATGGGGTCTGTTGAAAGGGTATGCAGGAGACAGTACTCCTTGTCCAGAATCAGACTAAAATATGATTGGGAAATGTTTAACAAAATAAAAAATTAAAAATATTATAGAACATAGATCAATCAATTAATAAACATTGATTAAGTGTCTACTTTGTGGCAGGCACTATGTTAAAGGCTAAGGATACAAAAAGAGTCAAAAGACAATCCCTGCCTTCAAAGAGCTTACAATCTAATGGGGGAGATGGCATGCAAAGAAATATATACAAGGCAAGCTGATTAACAGATGGGAAATGAAAACAAATGATTAACATAGGGAAGGCATTACAGTTAAGAAGGGTTGGGGAAGGCTTCTGGTAAATGATGAGATTTTAGTAGGGACTTAAAGGAAGCCAGGGAGATCAGTAGATAGAATAAGGGACGGAAAGCATTCTAGGCATAGGGAACAGCCAGAGAAAATGCCTGGATCATAAATGTTAATATGCAGTTTTCTAAGTCAGTATGTGGGCTGCAGATATCCTTATGTGTGTTTTAGTGGCCCAGTTTCAATTTGACTTTGCCATCACTTCTCTAAAACACAATGCCAACATGTCTTTTCAGCCTCATCTCCCAATATTCCTCTATGCGTTTCCTCTTTTTTGGGCAAAGAGGACCAGTAGCAGTTCTGTAAATATGCTTTGTACTTCTGAAGCCTTATGCCTTTCCTCATGTTGGTCCCTTTGCCTAGTAGAATGCCAACTTGTATCTGTCAAGGTCCTACATGTCTTACAAAGGCTAGTTCAAATGCCCCCTCCTTCATGAAATATTTCCTGAATCTTCCAAGCAGACACAATCTCTCTTCTGAATCCATGTAATATGTAGCACTTCTTTCCCTTTTCTATATTGTAGTTACGTGTTTATTTTTCTCATCTTCCCTGCTAGACTCCATATTCTTCTTGAGGTCAATGACTGAATTTTATTCATCTATGTATTCTCCCACAGAATCCAGCATAGTATTTTGTATATAGCAGATGATTGACTCATAAAATAATAATTTTGGAAGATAACTTAAGAAGAGTTGGGCACTTGAAGATATTTAGACATGTAAGCCCCATCTATCTGTTTTTTGGCAGAATTGCACTTTGGCCATCCCCAAAAGATACCATTTATATAATACTTTATGGATACAAATGCTTTCACTATTGCATATAATGTCAGACAGATGATGTGTTAGTTAGTTTTGCTGAATTGCTTTCTCTCTTTTTATATCTTTGCTATAAGGGATGGTTTGTTTGGTAGGAGAGAGGGGAGGTATATATTCATAAATGAAGGTAATATAAAAATATATCACTAAAAATGAGGTCAAAACCCAAAAGGCTTTCATGCCCCTTATCACAATTGATCCTCAGAACAATGCTGCTATGAACTAGGTAGTTGTCTGTATTATTATTTCCATTTTAAGGAAGAAAAGAAAAATGAGATGCAGAGAGGTTAAATGATTGGCTTAATATACTGTTGATAAATGGAGGAACCAGGATTCAAATGTAGGCCTTTCAATGCTGTCTAGGGGCATCAGTATGCCCCACTTCCTCTCTAAAATTCAGGTCTATTTTTCAAGACCTTCAGAAAATTGTCTTCCCTTCGAAAGAGATGTCTCTCAATTTCTGGGAAAATAAATTTTAAATTTAGATATCTGGCTTTATAGGCCCCCACATTTCCATTGCAATATCTTGCTTTCACCATTCTTAATCATTTCTGTACACATATATTTATGTATAGCTCCCATTAAAGACAGATTTAACAAAGTACTTTAATATTTCATGGGCCAAGAGCAAAACTGACTATTGACCAGAGTTTCTAATAGGCACTACCTACCTCATTCACTATAATCATCTTTAAGTATTGAATGGGGAGGACTTGCTTGGAATATATGGGAGGGGCTCAGTTGTTGTCCTAAGTAAATTGAAGTAACTAAAATTATTTTAAAAGCAATGAGGGATGTAGTATTCATGAGTAGTACAATTTAATTTAATTTAATTCATTTATACTTCCCTTCTTCAAATGTTATTTTAAAGAATTATTTGATGTCCAATGAATCTTTGGAGGCTCCTTTTTGCTGGCTCTTTTTTTCCCCTTCTTATTTCTGAAGATTTAGCAAGATTAGTTATATCTGGTTGCGCTCTTAGAAACAAATAATTCTATGTTCATTTTGCACTTAGAAAAATGGGAAAGGAGGCTGCCAAGGCTCTTGATTCTTGATTTTTTTGGGGGGGGTATTATGTTTCATAGTTAGCATTTTCAATAATACATTTATGTACATGCAAACATTTGAATATTCATATTTCATCTCAGTTTCTATTTCTTCTTGATTTTCATGAATCAATCTTTTCCTGTCTATTGACTGCTTTCCTATTCCCTTCAAATACACCCAGGTTGCCCTCATCCTAAAATATACAAACAAACAAGCAAAAAAATCTCACCTCAGTTTATCCTACGGTCCTTGCTAGCTATCAGCCTATATCTGTCCTCCCATTCATGTCTAAATTATATGAGAAAGTCACCGACACTCAAGGAAACCATTTTCTCTCTCACTTTGTTCTAAGTCCTCACAATTTGGCTTCCTACCTCATCATTAAGGTGAAAGTTATCTCTCCACAATTACTACTGATTTCTCATTTGCCAAATCTGATGACCTTTTCTTAATCTTAAAACATCTTGACCTCCCCGCAGATTTTAACATTGTTGATTTCCTTTCTTTCCCAGGATACTTTGTTTTCTCTAGGCAATCAAAGCAGTACTCTCTCATGGTTCTACTGTTCTCTGTAGGCCACACTTCAGGATCCTTTGTTCAAACTTCATTCATGTCACAGTCACTAAGTATGGACAACTCAACTCCCCCCACCTCCCAAGGTCCTATCTTGAACCCTTTTCTTTCTTTCTTTCTTTCTTTCTTTCTTTCTTTCTTTCTTTCTTT
>NW_020950870.1:0-6265 GCF_900497805.2 Vombatus ursinus
TCTCTGTCTCTGTCTCTGTCTCTCTCTCTCTCTCTCTCTCTCTCTCTCTGTGTATCTCTCTCCCCCCCCTTCCTCCCTCCCTCCCCTGACACTTTCATGCATAGAGTTGGAGATATGATCTACATCAAGTAAATCAAATGGAGCCCCCAGAGAGGTACTGTTTTGTAATTGTATTCTGATCGTTTTTTTCAGAAATCAATCGATCAACAAACATATATTAAGCACTTATTATTTGTCAGGCACTAAGCTAAGTGCTGAAGATACAAGCAAGCCATTAGATTTGGCAATTAAAAGATCATTAGTAACTTTGGAGAAAGCAGTTTCAGTTGAATGCTGAGGTCAGAAGCCAAATTGCTTTTGGATCATAGCTAATGGGGATGGCAGGATCTTACATCTGTTATAAATCTGTTAAATCATATTATCAAGATGTAAAAGTCATTATTTTATCAATTTACATGATTTTATTAGTTAGAAATTACCCAAAAGTCAATGAGCTTGCTAATTCTCATCAAATCCAGTTCCATTCTTTAATAATTGTAACTGTTACAGTTATTTTTTTAATGAGATTCAAACCACCACAACACCTTATTTGCCAAATGCCCTAGGTCCTTAGAGCTGATGACTGAGAAAGAATTTTCTTTTTGGAACAGTTTTCATAACATTTCTGTCATAGGTATACAGGACATATGTTCTGGATATCCTGAAACAGTGTAGGAGACTCTTCCCCATTACATAAGATCACGTCCCCCACATTGTGTTGCTGCATATTGTATATGCACTACTCATCTCTATATGACTTCCACACATGAAATGGTATATGATGTATTATCATGAATAAGTGATTAGAAACACATGTAAGCAAGAATAATAGATATAGATGGAGAACAAGCATAACTGAATTTATAATTAAATGTATGGATAATGTATTTATTAAGCATTTGGAATGTGTAAAGCATTGTGCTAAGTGCTGGGGCTACAAATAGAAAAGTATGATAGTATCTGCTCTGAAGAAATACATTCTAATAGGAGAGATTACACATATGGATGACTTCAAATGTTAGTCACATGGAAATACCCATATTGTTTAGAGTACAGTGGCAAGGCAGATGGTAATGCTTTTTGTTTTATTTCATTTCCATTGATAAAAAAAATCACATGAGTTTCTGAAGGTGAACCATTTTGCAGTGTTAAGGACTTTGTGGGGAAGAAATTTCTTTGCTGAGTCTTCAGTAGCTGTGGTTGTAGTACCTACATAAGCAGTTGACAGGCTGCAAACCCTCAATTGTTGCTTCCCAGGATGGTGATTGAGGGCCCTGGACTGGAAGTAGTGCTATTCCCATGGCTCTTAGGTTGAAGTTACTGGGCTATCTCTATCATGGTGACCAAGGTAGTCGCAGTGGTTTGATTTGCCTGGCACATGATGTCTTTCATCTGTTTTGGCTAGGCTAGCTGGCATTCCTTGTGTAGCAACTGGTGTGTATAGCTGGCCCCTTCTCCAAAGGATTTTTTTTTCCTTAAATGATGGCTATACAGGTTGGCCTGTAAGTGGAACCAGTTATCTGGGAGGTGAGACATAGGTGGAGCATAACTAAAACTTAGCTGCCTCCTAAGATAACAAGAATGAGGTCTTAGCATTGTGTAGGTTCACCATGGAGTGTTTATGAGAATATTTAGATAAAAATCATACAGTATTAGAAGGTATAGCATGAGAAATAGATTAATGGATTAGATCAGTCATTTCCCTTGAACTAAGGTTCATTTTAAAAATATTTTATTTATATATATTTATATAATATACATATAAGTATTTATTATATATATTATATTTTAAAAATATTTTTGTATCACCAAAATTTTCTCCAATATCTTCTCACCTCACCCTTTCAGTCATCCCATAAAATAAAGAAAAGAAACAAAAAAAAGAAAAAAAATATAAAAAAGAAATCATCAAAACTGATCAATACATCAAAAAAGTCTGAAAATAGGCATAATATACAAAACTCAGTGACCACACATCTTTGTAAAGGAGTGGGGTGGAGAGAGGTGTATTGTCATACCTCTTCTTTGGAGTGAGGTAGAGCAGAAGCTCTTGCCTTTATTTGTGTCATCAACCTCTTTGACAGTCTGATAAAGAACCAGGACTCCCTTCTCAGAATGATATTTTAATTCCATAAAATAAAACAAATTATATTGAAATACAAGCATAAAAATAATTTAAAAAATTTTGACCCTTAGGTTAAGAATTAGATTAATAAATTAACTACAGAATTAAATCTTTTAATATTTTAGCTTAAATTTTCACTTGTTTCCTTAGAATTCCCTAAGGAGGATTTCTCCAGAATTTGAAGTTCTATATGTCATCACCATATGAGCATCATTAGATTTTAAGAGGGAAGGAACCATAGAATACATCTGGCCCAAAACATTCACCTTACAGATGAGGAATCTGAGGCACAGAAAAGCTTACCCTCAGCTACTAAATAGCAGAGCTGGGATTTGAACTCCTTGGATCCAAATCTAGCTCTCTTCCTACTGTTCCAATGATGAAGTCTGCATGCATAGGGACCACATCACAATTCCCTTCCCTTCATATTCCCTATTGAACACAGAGTTCAATGACACACATTTAAAACTTTGTACCTGCACTCTCATTTATTTGTAACAGCTCTTTAACAAAATAGGGACCATTCATTCCCAGATATAGGCCTTATATAGAGTAGCCTCTAATTTATCCTCTTTCCAATTTATCTTATTCCTAAAACACCAATCTTACTATGTCATTGCTTCTCAGACAAACTGCAAACTCTTTTTCTCAGGATTTAAAGCCCTTCATAATCTGGGAAAAACATCTTTGTTTCCAGTCTTTTCACATTACTCCCACCCATAAGCTTCCAAACAATTCGACTTACTTACTGTTCTTCATACATGACATTCCTTGCCCTACTTCTGTGTCCTTTGAATAAGCTATCTTGAAATCCCCATCTTGCTTAAGTGCACAACTTAAGTGCCATCTCCTATTAGAAGCCTTCTCCATTCCCCCAGTTGTTATTGTTATTGCTGTCCCAAAATTACTTTTTACTTTCTTTGTATGTATTTTTGTTTGCATACATGTGCACATAGATTATATCCCCATTAGAAGGCAAGCACCTGGAGGACAAGATTGATTCCTTTTTTCTTTGTATCTCTGGTGCTTAGCACATAGTAATCACTTAATAAATGCCTAATAAATTAAGTTCTATATATCATTCAGCATCACAACTTTTGTCATTCTACTACTCTAAAACAGTTAATAGCTCCATCCTCTCTATTGTTGAACATGGGGTCTGTTGAAAGGGTATGCAGGAGACAGTACTCCTTGTCCAGAATCAGACTAAAATATGATTGGGAAATGTTTAACAAAATAAAAAATTAAAAATATTATAGAACATAGATCAATCAATTAATAAACATTGATTAAGTGTCTACTTTGTGGCAGGCACTATGTTAAAGGCTAAGGATACAAAAAGAGTCAAAAGACAATCCCTGCCTTCAAAGAGCTTACAATCTAATGGGGGAGATGGCATGCAAAGAAATATATACAAGGCAAGCTGATTAACAGATGGGAAATGAAAACAAATGATTAACATAGGGAAGGCATTACAGTTAAGAAGGGTTGGGGAAGGCTTCTGGTAAATGATGAGATTTTAGTAGGGACTTAAAGGAAGCCAGGGAGATCAGTAGATAGAATAAGGGACGGAAAGCATTCTAGGCATAGGGAACAGCCAGAGAAAATGCCTGGATCATAAATGTTAATATGCAGTTTTCTAAGTCAGTATGTGGGCTGCAGATATCCTTATGTGTGTTTTAGTGGCCCAGTTTCAATTTGACTTTGCCATCACTTCTCTAAAACACAATGCCAACATGTCTTTTCAGCCTCATCTCCCAATATTCCTCTATGCGTTTCCTCTTTTTTGGGCAAAGAGGACCAGTAGCAGTTCTGTAAATATGCTTTGTACTTCTGAAGCCTTATGCCTTTCCTCATGTTGGTCCCTTTGCCTAGTAGAATGCCAACTTGTATCTGTCAAGGTCCTACATGTCTTACAAAGGCTAGTTCAAATGCCCCCTCCTTCATGAAATATTTCCTGAATCTTCCAAGCAGACACAATCTCTCTTCTGAATCCATGTAATATGTAGCACTTCTTTCCCTTTTCTATATTGTAGTTACGTGTTTATTTTTCTCATCTTCCCTGCTAGACTCCATATTCTTCTTGAGGTCAATGACTGAATTTTATTCATCTATGTATTCTCCCACAGAATCCAGCATAGTATTTTGTATATAGCAGATGATTGACTCATAAAATAATAATTTTGGAAGATAACTTAAGAAGAGTTGGGCACTTGAAGATATTTAGACATGTAAGCCCCATCTATCTGTTTTTTGGCAGAATTGCACTTTGGCCATCCCCAAAAGATACCATTTATATAATACTTTATGGATACAAATGCTTTCACTATTGCATATAATGTCAGACAGATGATGTGTTAGTTAGTTTTGCTGAATTGCTTTCTCTCTTTTTATATCTTTGCTATAAGGGATGGTTTGTTTGGTAGGAGAGAGGGGAGGTATATATTCATAAATGAAGGTAATATAAAAATATATCACTAAAAATGAGGTCAAAACCCAAAAGGCTTTCATGCCCCTTATCACAATTGATCCTCAGAACAATGCTGCTATGAACTAGGTAGTTGTCTGTATTATTATTTCCATTTTAAGGAAGAAAAGAAAAATGAGATGCAGAGAGGTTAAATGATTGGCTTAATATACTGTTGATAAATGGAGGAACCAGGATTCAAATGTAGGCCTTTCAATGCTGTCTAGGGGCATCAGTATGCCCCACTTCCTCTCTAAAATTCAGGTCTATTTTTCAAGACCTTCAGAAAATTGTCTTCCCTTCGAAAGAGATGTCTCTCAATTTCTGGGAAAATAAATTTTAAATTTAGATATCTGGCTTTATAGGCCCCCACATTTCCATTGCAATATCTTGCTTTCACCATTCTTAATCATTTCTGTACACATATATTTATGTATAGCTCCCATTAAAGACAGATTTAACAAAGTACTTTAATATTTCATGGGCCAAGAGCAAAACTGACTATTGACCAGAGTTTCTAATAGGCACTACCTACCTCATTCACTATAATCATCTTTAAGTATTGAATGGGGAGGACTTGCTTGGAATATATGGGAGGGGCTCAGTTGTTGTCCTAAGTAAATTGAAGTAACTAAAATTATTTTAAAAGCAATGAGGGATGTAGTATTCATGAGTAGTACAATTTAATTTAATTTAATTCATTTATACTTCCCTTCTTCAAATGTTATTTTAAAGAATTATTTGATGTCCAATGAATCTTTGGAGGCTCCTTTTTGCTGGCTCTTTTTTTCCCCTTCTTATTTCTGAAGATTTAGCAAGATTAGTTATATCTGGTTGCGCTCTTAGAAACAAATAATTCTATGTTCATTTTGCACTTAGAAAAATGGGAAAGGAGGCTGCCAAGGCTCTTGATTCTTGATTTTTTTGGGGGGGGTATTATGTTTCATAGTTAGCATTTTCAATAATACATTTATGTACATGCAAACATTTGAATATTCATATTTCATCTCAGTTTCTATTTCTTCTTGATTTTCATGAATCAATCTTTTCCTGTCTATTGACTGCTTTCCTATTCCCTTCAAATACACCCAGGTTGCCCTCATCCTAAAATATACAAACAAACAAGCAAAAAAATCTCACCTCAGTTTATCCTACGGTCCTTGCTAGCTATCAGCCTATATCTGTCCTCCCATTCATGTCTAAATTATATGAGAAAGTCACCGACACTCAAGGAAACCATTTTCTCTCTCACTTTGTTCTAAGTCCTCACAATTTGGCTTCCTACCTCATCATTAAGGTGAAAGTTATCTCTCCACAATTACTACTGATTTCTCATTTGCCAAATCTGATGACCTTTTCTTAATCTTAAAACATCTTGACCTCCCCGCAGATTTTAACATTGTTGATTTCCTTTCTTTCCCAGGATACTTTGTTTTCTCTAGGCAATCAAAGCAGTACTCTCTCATGGTTCTACTGTTCTCTGTAGGCCACACTTCAGGATCCTTTGTTCAAACTTCATTCATGTCACAGTCACTAAGTATGGACAACTCAACTCCCCCCACCTCCCAAGGTCCTATCTTGAACCCTTTTCTTTCTTTCTTTCTTTCTTTCTTTCTTTCTTTCTTTCTTTCTTT
>NW_020950871.1:0-3731 GCF_900497805.2 Vombatus ursinus
CTTTCTTTCTTTCTTTCTTTCTTTCTTTCTTTCTTTCTTTCTTTCTTCCTTCCTTCCTTCCTTCCTTCCTTCCTTCCTTCCTTCCTTCCTTCCTTTCTTTCTTTCTTTTCTTTCTTGCTTTCTTTCTTTTCTTGAACCCTTTTCTTTCTTTTTCTTTCTTTTTTTCTTTCTTTCTTTTTCTTTCTTCCTTTCTTTCTTTCCTTTATATTATCTTGTTTGATAATATTGTCACCTCCCATCCATTCAATTATCATCTCTGTACAAATGATTCCCAGATCTATATATCAATAGTATCCATAGTCTCTCTCCTGAACTAGTTATATATCTCCAACGACCTCTTGAACATCATAAATTAGATGTCTTTAAGACATCACTAATTCAGTATTATTCTCTACTCCTCACTTTCACCCTACAAAGCCAATAGATGGCCATATCCTATCATTTCTACTTCATAATATTTATCATATAGGTCATTTCTACTCATCACAGCCAAAATCTTAGCTCAGGCCCTTAACACTTTACATCTGGATTGTTGCAATAGACTTCTAATTGGTCTCTCAACCCAAAGTCTCTTCTCATTCTACTCCACCCTCTATTCAGTGGCCAAGGTTATTTTTCTAAAATGTAGGTCAGACACTCTTTCCCTCATTAAGCTTCAATGGTTTCCTATAACCTCCAGTATTAAATATACATTCCTCAGTTTGTCGTTTAAAGATCTTCATATCCTGACTGTGTTATAGCTGTATCTTGTCTGGACCCCCTGACCTTTTCCACTCTCCTCCCCCAATGCATTCTAGTCGTATAGCAAATAAGTTTATAAGTAGTCAGTATAAAAATAATAATAGCAGGAAAAAAGTTGCAGGGGAAGCCAAGTGGCACAGTGGATAGAGCTCCAGCCTTGGAGTCAAGAGGACCTGAGTTCAAATCTGACCTCAGACACTTGACACTTACTAGATGTGTGACCCTGGGCAAATCACTTCACCCCGATTGCCTCACCAAAAAAAAAGTTGCAAAGGGAAACCTAGACATTATGTGCAAACAGTCCCAAATATCGAAGGACCATAATTTGTAAACTGTATCATATATTAACCAAAAAGCACATCCTAAAAGTATGTCCTAAATCAGGGAAAGTCACCTAGGCCTTGCTGTCAGGGCCTTTTTTGTACTATACATAAATGTCAGATAAGTTCCAGACATCCACATTAAGACCAGAAAAACACCAAATAGTGCTGACAATTTGAAATGACTGTTGATATGTTCATCTTCAGGTTTTACTGACAACTTCGAGATGATTTGGATATGTTAATGAATTAACACCAACGTGGCATGGTTACTCTGTCCTCCACCAAAAGCCTGTAAAATGATATCCCAAACCCTTCTGCCCCTCTCTCCTCTATACTCTTCCATCTTGTATGGGTCCTTGCTACTTGAGTGTTCCCAATTCTGAACTGAGGTCATATAAGTGACTCTCCCCCTCCCCATTCTTTTTTGCTTGCTGCTTGCCTTTCTTCACCATCTCTTCCCCATTCCCCCAACTTTTTGCATCTGAACACTTTTAACCATTTGTTTCTATGTTTTCTATGTCATTTTCCCTCTTTGCTTACATATGTGCTCTCTGTGTGATTACAGCCTCCCTTCCCATGCCATCATGATCTTTCCTGTCAAGGACCCAAAGAATCAGTTGGGCTACCCCTATTTCATAACTTCATAAATTAATTATCAAATCACTGGCTCCTTCCTACCTTTGCAGTCTTCTTGTAATGTTCTTGTTCTCCATTCCACATTCTCTACAATCCAGTTACTTACTTTTCCTCAAACATAATACTCTATCTCTCTTCTCCATGCCTATACATTGGTCATTCCCCATGCCTCGAATGTTCTGTTCCCTCCCTCATCTCCGTCTCTTAATTCCCCTGGCTTCTTTTAGACTAAGCTCAAAACCTACTTTCTACAGGCGTTTCCTAGCCTCCTCAGCTTCTGGTATCTATGTTTCTCAGATTAACTTTCATCTACTCTGTAGCTATTTTGTACATACCTAGCTAGTGACATGTTGTCTTCCCCATTGGATATTAGATTGGAGATGGGGAATGTTTTTTTTCCCTTTTCTTTTTCTCTGTAGAATAAAGTGCCTGCCATGTAGTAAGCACTTAATAAATGCTTGTTGACTGACTCACCACATGACTTAGCATTTACAACCAAACCTTGCACCTTTGCCACAGATGAGGCTACAGTTGCATTTATCCCTGGAAAAATAGGAGGCATCACCCTCAATTAGATGTTATTTTGTTGTAGTCCATCTGTTGCATAAATATATCTGTGCATTTTTTTAGTATAAAAATAAAGTGATAACTTCAAATTGCTATACAACCAGCATTGTGGCAGTTCTTTCATACCTACATCTATTCTATGACAATAAACAATTCAGCCTTGAATTATTGGTAATTCAGACAGAGAGAGGGGGCTATTTTCTACTACAAATGAATTGTTAGGCTTTCTTAAAAACTCTACACCCTTCATGACTTATTATTGTTATTATTATTATTATTTAAAAAAATCAACTCTAGTTGATGTTTTTTAGTAGTAGACAAAGCACTTTCAAAAAGAAGATAATGTTGCTAAAATAATAACAAATGAAAAATAGTCATCAGAGCTGGAATTATTCCCCATTCTTCATATAAGCAGAGCATTGAAACAATGGACAGTAACAGAAGATAACCCATTTCTTAGGGCAATTGTAGAAAACAAGAAACAGTGGGAGGGCTGTTGTTTTACTGCCCTCAGATTTAAGATATCAATAAAAAGATTCTTCCATCCTTGGTATCTCCAAACTGCCAAAAATATCAGTTCTGAGCTTTAAATTTCCATTTAAATTCTTACTCCAGATATGGTACTTTGTTCACTACAGCATATACCTGTAGAGATGTAATGTTCCCAATTGGTTCCTCTCCTCTGGACTTCTTTAGTGTGTCCCTGCTCTTAATACCTTCTCAGCTCTGGGTAAATAGCAAAAGAGTAACTTCAGTTTTGTACATTAAAAATTGATGCCAACTTCAAACCATCTCAGTGTAACAAAGGTGTATTATACTTTTCTTCTCAGTATATTTAAGCCAAGAGCCATTGTTTTAATGAAAAACCTTTATTCTGATAATTTCGGGAAAACAGTTCTTGATAGAGGGATATAGGGAAAATAATAATCATCAGCCTGTAATTTAAGACAGTGACAAAAACAAAATACTATGATGTTAGAAAAAATAAAGGTTTTACTTAAATAAAAGAAATTTAGGTGAAAATTCCAGGGAATTCATTTTAGAAACAAGTTGAATTGGATGATACCTGAGTTCCTGTCCAATTCTGAGACTCCTCTTCAGGGGAAAATATTAACCTCAGCTTTTGAATTCCCAGCATCTGACCCCTTTTCCTATCCCATTTCCAATGTAGCTTCTGGTCTTATCAACAGCAAGCCAATTAAACAACCTAGATAAGAGATAGTGCCTCCAGAAAGATAAAGTATTTTAATCATAGAATGTCATCTAGTCAACCCCCACATTTTATAAATGAAAAAGCTGTGCGCCAGGGAGCTTAAATTACTTGACCCAGGGCCACAGAGGAGCTAAGGGCAGAGCGAGGACTAAAACCTGGGTTTCCTCGATCTTAGTTCAAAATCTGTTCTTCTATATCATGACTTTTTTTTTTTCTGAGAGCACACACAAACTAAATATAAAAGAGAACTG
>NW_020950872.1:0-1319 GCF_900497805.2 Vombatus ursinus
TGTGTGTGTGTGTGTGTATGTATTTATGAAGGAGAGGGACAGATGGAGGGGGGGGTGAGGAGGAGGAAAGAAAAGACAATGAGACAAAGAGATACACAGAGAGAATAAGACTAGGGGATAGAGAACTAACCTCAGAACCAAGAAAACTTGGGTTCAGGTCCTACCTCTGACACGTACTGCCTATTATGAGAAATCACAATCTCTCAGTGCTTTAGGCAACTCTGTCAGAAAAAGCTGCACAAAAGGTCCTGACCTGCATAGGGAAAGGAAGTTTCCTTGGATGTGAAACAATTTATACTAATTAAATTCCAGGTTCAGTTCCTGTATATGTATTATGTGTATATAGAAATACATACATATATGTCTATGCAAAATATGTCTATATATGTATGTCTATATACACATGCAGTTCTAAATATACTAGCTGTATTATAAGCATTCTAAAGGCAGAGATCATGTCAGTTGTGTATGGCTATATCATCCATAATGCTGAAGAGAAATCCAACAACAAAATATTTATTGATCAGAGTTACAATATCAGTAAAAATCAATGCAATAATATAATTTTGTATAGTATAACCGCATTTATCAGTATATGTGTGTATAGTATAATAGTATCAATAAAAATGAACTCTTGATATGCTGGGAGATATGAAACTATAAAATCTTTAAGTAGTGAACACAAGAGTTCATTTTTATTGATACTATTATACTATACACACATATACTGATAAATGCGGTTATACTATACAAAATTATATTATTGCATTGATTTTTACTGATATTGTAACTCTGATCAATAAATATTTTGTTGTTGGATTTCTCTTCAGCATTATGGATGATATAGCCATACACAACTGACATGATCTCTGCCTTTAGAATGCTTATAATACAGCTAGTATATTTAGAACTGCATGTGTATATAGACATACATATATAGACATATTTTGCATAGACATATATGTATGTATTTCTATATACACATAATACATATACAGGAACTGAACCTGGAATTTAATTAGTATAAATTGTTTCACATCCAAGGAAACTTCCTTTCCCTATGCAGGTCAGGACCTTTTGTGCAGCTTTTTCTGACAGAGTTGCCTAAAGCACTGAGAGATTGTGATTTCTCATAATAGGCAGTACGTGTCAGAGGTAGGACCTGAACCCAAGTTTTCTTGGTTCTGAGGTTAGTTCTCTATCCCCTAGTCTTATTCTCTCTGTGTATCTCTTTGTCTCATTGTCTTTTCTTTCCTCCTCCTCACCCCCCCCTCCATCTGTCCCTCTCCTTCATAAATACATACACACACACACACACA
>NW_020950873.1:0-1504 GCF_900497805.2 Vombatus ursinus
CTGCTCAATTGAATTTGTCTTAATTACTTCTTATATCTTTTTCACATAATGAATTACAAAGTTGATTTGAATATACTCCTTCAAACTACTTGTCCCATTGACTTTCAAACTGCTTCCGCCAAGGAGCCAAAATTACTAGTTACAGCTCAATATGAGCCTGACCTCTACTCCATCTCAGTCCTTGATACCCCGCCACCTGTCCCTTTTCTTTATCCTTTCTTAGTATCAACCCAAGATACCAAAAGTCCAGTTCTAAAGAGAACCTGAATATGTCCAAAATGGGCAAAGCCAATGGATAAAGACATGACTCACCCCATTTTCTTCTCAACAAAAAGGACAAGATGGGGGGAGGATTTGATAAGGGAGAAAAAGTGTGAGATCTATATATTCAGAAAACCCCAAAACATAAGTTGCTAGAAAAATGTGATTATATTAGACATACCCAATACTCTGTGACTCATTGATAATGGATTCCAAAATGCTGAGTTAGTTTAGGGGTTATGTCTAATATAATCACATTTTTCTAGCAACTTATGTTTTGGGGTTTTCTGAATATATAGATCTCACACTTTTTCTCCCTTATCAAATCCTCCCCCCATCTTGTCCTTTTTGTTGAGAAGAAAATGGGGTGAGTCATGTCTTTATCCATTGGCTTTGCCCATTTTGGACATATTCAGGTTCTCTTTAGAACTGGACTTTTGGTATCTTGGGTTGATACTAAGAAAGGATAAAGAAAAGGGACAGGTGGCGGGGTATCAAGGACTGAGATGGAGTAGAGGTCAGGCTCATATTGAGCTGTAACTAGTAATTTTGGCTCCTTGGCGGAAGCAGTTTGAAAGTCAATGGGACAAGTAGTTTGAAGGAGTATATTCAAATCAACTTTGTAATTCATTATGTGAAAAAGATATAAGAAGTAATTAAGACAAATTCAATTGAGCAGGAGGGGGAGTTACTGTAATTGCTAATAGGTGGTATAATTAACAATCTGGTAACTTCCTATTTTAGTTAATTATGCTCACTAAAGAAGTGCTTAGCTCCTAGTTAGTAAAGAAGTGATTCCATGCTGCTCAATTGAATTTGTCTTAATTACTTCTTATATCTTTTTCACATAATGAATTACAAAGTTGATTTGAATATACTCCTTCAAACTACTTGTCCCATTGACTTTCAAACTGCTTCCGCCAAGGAGCCAAAATTACTAGTTACAGCTCAATATGAGCCTGACCTCTACTCCATCTCAGTCCTTGATACCCCGCCACCTGTCCCTTTTCTTTATCCTTTCTTAGTATCAACCCAAGATACCAAAAGTCCAGTTCTAAAGAGAACCTGAATATGTCCAAAATGGGCAAAGCCAATGGATAAAGACATGACTCACCCCATTTTCTTCTCAACAAAAAGGACAAGATGGGGGGAGGATTTGATAAGGGAGAAAAAGTGTGAGATCTATATATTCAGAAAACCCCAAAACATAAGTTGCTAGAAAAATGTGATTATATTAGACATA
>NW_020950874.1:0-7653 GCF_900497805.2 Vombatus ursinus
AAGTGTCACAAACAGGACATAAGGCCAAACTCCAAGTCCAGGACTCGTCAAGTGATTGGATGTTTATGCCTGGTACACAGCAGGCACTTAATAAACGTTGATTGATTGATTGACTGATTGACTGGAGAGTGATGAAGAGGGAAGAATCAGAGGCCCTACCTTAATAAAAAAATCACTTAATTTTTTAAGGAAAAATTTCCCCTGCCTTTTTTTTTCTTTTTTATTAATTTATTTTGATTTATCAATAATCACTTCCATATGCTTTTGAGTTTAAAATTTTTCTCCCCCTTCCTCCCTACCACCCTCCCCAATGCAGCACACAATCTGATATAGGCTATACATTTACATTCATATTAAACATATTTTCACATTAGAGATGTAAGTAAAAATTAAGACCAATAGGAGGAACCATCAGAAAAAGGAAACAAAACTCAACAGAAGAGAAAAAAAGTAGCAATTCAACTTCCACAGCAATTCAACTTCTTTGGATGTGGATAGCATTTTCCATCATAAGGCCTCTGGAGATGTCTTAGATCCTTGTATTGCCAGGAAGGGTTAAGTTTATCAGTATTAGTCATCACACAACATGGCTGTTATTGTGTACAACATTCTCTTGGTTCTGCTCGCGTCACTCAGCATCAGACTGCACAAGTCTTTCCAGGTTTTTCTGAAGTCAGCCTGTTCATCATTTCTTATAGCATGACAATATTCCATTACATTCATATACCACAACTTGCTCAGCCATTCCCCAATTGATGGGCATCTTCTCATTTTCCAATTTTTTGCCACCACAAAAAGAGTTGCTATGGATATTTTTGTACATGTGGGTCCTTTTCCCATTTGTATGATCTCTTTGGGATATAGCCCTAGAAGTGCTATTGCTGGGTCAAAGGGTATGCACATTTTTATAGCCCTTTGGGCATGGTTCCAAATTGCTCTCCAAAATGGTTGGATCATTTCACAACTCCACCAACAATGCATTAGTGTTCCAATTTTCCCACATCTTCTCCAACATTTATCATTTTCCTGTTTTGTCATGTTGGCCAATCTGATAGGTGTGATGTGGTATCTCAGAGTTGTTTTGATTTGCATTTCTCTAATCAATAGTGATTTAGAGCATTTTTTCATATGACTATAAATGGTTTTAATTTCTTCATCTGAGAACTGTCTGTTCATATCCTTTGACCATTTATCAATTGGGGAATGACTTGTATTCTTCTACATTTGACTTAATTTTCTATATATTTTAAAAATGAGGCCCTTATCAGAGAGACTGGTTGTAAAAATTCTTTCCCAATTTTCTACTTTCCTTCTAATGTTAGTTGCATTGGCTTTGTTTGTGCAAAAACTTTTCAATTTAATGTAATCAAAATTGTCCCTTGTGCTTTTTGTAATGTTCTTTATCTCCCGTTTGATCATGAATTCTTCTGTTCTCCATAGATCTGACAGGTAAGCTATTCCTTGCTCTCCCAGTTTGCTTATATTATCAGTCTTTATATCTAAATCATGAACCCATTTTGACTTTATTTTGGTATATGGTGTGAGATTTTGGTCTATGCCTAGTTTCTGCCATTCCCCTGCCTTTTTAAAACTAAGAATAAGTGTGAGGAGAGCTGATAAGGGGAGCCTCTGGTCAACTTGAGAATTTCCAATGAACTTGATGAGATTCCAGAGTGTGCACCTTTTTCTTCAGGTCACCTCCCATACAGTGGATAAATGATTGAATCAATCAATGAATTAATGCATAAATCAGTGAATCAGTGAATGAATGAAAGTAAAAGCATTTCCTATGTACTAGGCACCTAGAGAAGGATATTCATCCTGTCACCTTGCTGGGAAGACACTGTAAATGCTTCTGATTGGTCCCCAATGACTCGGGTTACCTCAAAGATGACAGATGACTGAAAGTCAAGGGGAATAGATTTTTGTCAGAAGAGTTGACCCTCCCTTGAGGTTTATAAAAGCAAGCTGTGAAATGACTCAGTGCCTTTTTCTCCTGCTTTCTCTCTGTCGGTCTTCAGACAGAAGTGCAGCAAGTTGGGATGGGAATGGAGAGGGGGAGGGGATTTCTTCCCATCCTCTCCCTCAGGGAAGCATAAAGTGTCAACTTGCAGGAGAAGCAGGTGCCCAGGTGACCTGAGTTTACTGACTTTCTGTGTCCTTTTCCAAGATCAGAGTTCCCAAGGACTTTCTACACCGAGATTCAGCAGATGCCAATGCACTGACAGAGTTCCTGCAGAGGCAGGATAGCTGTATATAATGCTTGTTCATGGCCTGAGAAGGGAGACCCTGAAAGTGGTCTACCCAAAGGTAGTCACCTCATGGGTAAAATCCAGAGTTTCCAAGTTCAAGAGTTCAGAAACTGGCTTCCCAGAGGGCAGACTGCCTCAGCATCATGTTTCTTGGAGCTTCATCTTGGGGGACAAAAGCCCGAAGTGAAAGGAGTGCCCCCATTGGCCCTGGAGTGTGTTTACCTGTAGGTTAGGGATTCTTAACCTTTTTTGCACCATGGACCCCTTTTCTCAGTCTGGTGAAGCCTCTTTTAAAATAATGGTTTTAAATACCTAAAATATAATACATAGGATTACAGAGGAAACTAACTATATTAAAATACAGTTATCAAAATATTTTTTGAAGTTCGTGGACCCCAGGTTAAGAATTCTTGAAAGATTAAGGGTAATCCAGTGGATTTATTGATTTTTTTTTTATGGGCTCCTATGAGACCTCGGTGTTGTATACATTTTTGGAGAGGTGTAAAATAAAATAAAATAAAATAAAAAAGCTGCCCCACACCTTTACAGAGGTGGGGAACCTGCAGCCTCGAGGCCACATATGGCCCTCTACATCCTCAAGTGGGGCCCTCTGACTGAATCCAAACTTCACAGAACAAATTCCTTTAATAAAAAGATTTGTTCTGTAAAACTTGGACTCAGTCAAAAGGCCGCACCCAAGAACTTAGAAGGCCACACAAGTGGCCTCCAGGCCAAAGGTTCCCCACCCCTGAATAGAATATCAGAGGGGGGAGAACCCTTAGGACATAGAATGTCAGATATGGCCTCAAAACCACAGGTTCCCCCACCCCTGCTACTGAGCTATTAAACAATTCTGAGAAAGATTAGACATAAGACATACCTAAGCTTTACTTTGGAGATTTCCCCAAGGCAACTTAAGAATAGGGCACAAGCCAAAGTGAGAAACTAACCCTTTTGGGGTCAGCCCCGCCAAATGTCACTCAGGGCCCAACTCCCCTTCCCAATACTCTGGTGTCATCTGGATCAGGTTTGATACTTGAGGTCTTGCCCCTGGTGCCCAAATTCTCAAACCTGGGAAATCTAAGAGTTGGGATTGTCCAGTAGGGAAACCCCAAAACATGAAAAGTCCAGGCAGGAGCTCTAGTCTCTGACTTTGTTCAGAAAAGGAAAGAGAAAATCAGCCAAGAACTGGAAGTCCAGAGGCTACCATCTCAGACTACGATGTACTTCTATAAATCATCATTTTCTGCTCCTGAGAGGGAGAGGAAGGGAGAAATCCCTTTTAACTGCTTTCCTATATTCCATTCTAAAAGTCTAGGGCAGGGAAAGTGAGTGAACAAGGGCCAACCCTTTTCACAGCTCATTTCTATAGACCACAGGGGATATATGATTCTCCCAGCAAGAGTCTGTCTCTTCTGATTCTCCGCAGCCAATCATCTGGGAGACAGCCCCAGTCACTTGGGGACTAATCAGAGGAGTTCCCTGTGTCCTCTCCGAAGGTGCCAAGTCACAGATCTCCCTCCATGGGAACTGTCCTTCCAACAATGTCCTATGCCCTCTAACCTCATCAAGTAGATTGGGAAGCTCAGCAAATCTATCAGGGGATTCCCCTAATCAACACCCATTTGTCCTTACATAATGGAAAAAATAATAGAATAATATTTTGGCCAAATACAGATGAGATCAAGAGAGGGGAAAAAAAAGAAGAAAAAATATTGTCCTGAAATATTTTATATCAAGCCAACATTTAGTTCCTTTCTTTAGAGATTTTCCCCCAAACGGAACGTAGTTTTGTGTTTTGGTGGGTCCTAAAGGTCAGTCAATCAATAAACATTTATTAAACACCTATTATGTGCCAAGCACTGTCCTAAGTGCTAGGGAGGCAAAAAACAGTCCCTGTTCTCAAGGAGCAGGCAAAAACAGACAGTCCCAGTTCTCTCACAGTCTAATGGGAAGACGACATGCAAAAAACTACATATAAACAAGCTATATAAAACAAACAAAATCCCCAGATTCCAGATTCTGACAGGTCCTACCTAGATAGAAATAAAGAACTGGCCTAGAAAAGTAGTGTACATCTATTGACTGAGAACCAATTTAACTTCATTCAGAGCCTCCCAATCAAAGGGCTGGCCACTGCTAGGGATAGATTTTTTTGGCTACTGGTATAACTATCTATTGGTGGACAGAGCACTGGCCTTGGAGTCAGGAGGACCTGAGTTCAAATTCAGTTCAAATCCAGTGTCAAATCAACATTTACTGTCTGTGTGACCCTGGGCAAGTCACATAACCAAAATTGCCTCAAAAAAAAAAAAAGACTACCTATTGGTTTAAAAAAAATCAACAACCTATCTACTGAAGTTAGGACTGGCCTTGGCAGATGGAGCACCCACAGATCCTTCAAAAAAAAAATCCTTCAAAGTTTTGATGTTGAAGCAATTTGTCCTGGGAGGCAGAAGATCTGAGTTCAAATCTTTCTCTTCCACTACCTTGTTTTGTGTCTCTGACAATGGACAATGGTCCTTTGTCAACATTTCACCAATGGGGATGACGAGCTCCAGAAAGTCAAGGGTCTTAGGTTAATGGGGTTCATCTACTGTTTGAGCTGGCAGAGCCCTTAGACATCATCGGGCTCTGTGTGACCCAGAGAAGGAATCTGCTTGCCCAAAGGATCATTGCAGGGGAAGCACTTTATCGATTTAAAAGCACTATAGGTGGATGCAACTATAATGAAGGAGAAGGAAGAGGAGGAAAGGGAGGAGGGGGCAGCTTAAATGTGGCATGCTAGCAAGAACCCTGGATTTGGGCACGAGGTCAAATTCTGGCTTCACCACTCACTACCCGGGTGACCTCAGTCTCCGTCGTCTCCTCTACAGAAGAGGAAGGCTAGATGATGGGATCTGCAAGGTCTCTTCCAGCTTTAAATCCATAATCTATGAGAGAGGAAAAGAGGAAACGAGAAGGCAGCACATGGTCAGACCTGAACCTCAGGAGGGTTTTTTGGTAGCTAGGTACAAAGAGGATTGGTGCAGGGAGAGGCTAGAGGCAGGGAAGTCCATTTCAGAATCACAAAATTTAGGATTGAAGGGACCCTGAGGAAGAGGAGAGGGGAGAAAAAGAAAGGCCCAGACCCAGACTAGGAAAAATATTCTCAGGCAGGCAAGAAAGGATGCCCCCAAGTCCCTCCCACAGCCCTTTGGAGAGAGGAGAAGTGTCGATTCCATCTGGCACAGGTTCACTTCTTTCTTCCAATTACCTTGGAAATATTAACGCAACCCCTGTCAGGGTAATGCCAAAAGCTCAGGATTCTCTAACACTTTTAAGATTTACAGATTACTTTTTTCAGATAGGTGAGGAGGGAGAGGTAATGCAAGGATTATTGTCCCATTTGACAGAGAAGGAAAGTGGGGTTCAAAACACAGAAGTATCTTATTCAAAGTCACACAGCTAATAGCCAACGTGTTGGGAGTTGGAATTGGAACCCAGATCTTCTGTTGTTAAATTCAGCTCTCTTGCCACAGCACCATGTGCCTCTTGGAAGGACAAGGAGAGTGTAAGGGTGGAAAGCAGAAAGTGCAGATGTGGGAGCCTCGCTCATAAGCAGCACAGCGTATCAATCTAGGGAGGTTTCCCAAGAGAGACAAAGCGTGAGATCCAGATTTCAAATTCTCTCATTTAATTTTTTTTTTTTTTTTTGCTTTTTTGGTGAGGCAATCAGGGTTAAGTGACTTGCCCAGGGTCACACAGCTAGTGTCAAGTGTCTGAGGTTGGATTTGAACTCAGGTCCTCCTGACTCCAAGGTCAGAGCTCTATCCACTGCTATCTAGCTGCCTCTCTCTCATCGAATTTTAAATTGATCATTTTTCCGCCCAACCCCTTCCCTCCTCCTCACTTTCTCTCTATTGATGACATCTTTCTAGTCACCCAGGTTTGCATCCTATTAACCATTCTGGCGTCTTCCTTTTTCCTTGCCCCACCACATTCAATCAATTACCCACATCCAGCAGATTCCACCTCTACAATATCTCAGTTGGTCGTCACTTCTCCATTCACACAGCTACCGCTGTAGTTCAGGCGCATCACCCCTGGTCTAGACATTGGTCGTAGCCTCAGAACTGGTGTCCTGGCATTCATCCTCTCCCCATCACCGATCCATACGCCATCTGGCTGACAAATTGCTGTCGCAAAGACCTTAACTGCCTTGCTTAAGAAGTTTCAGTGGTTCCATCTTGTCTCTAGGATAAAATCCAAACTCCTCTGTTTGTCTACTGAAGTTCATCACAAGCTCTCTCCAGCAGACCCTCCAGACTTACTTCACATTGAACCCTTCATTCATTCTATGCTCTAGTCAAACTTGCTGTTTGCTCCCTCCACAGGACATTCTATCTCTATACCTTTACACAGACTCTCTCCAATCCCCAGGATTCTCTCCCAGCTTTCCTTCAAAGTGATGCCTCCTACACAAGACCTATCTTGATTGCCACCTCCTTTTTGCTAGTACCCTCTCCCCAAATGATTTTGTATTTAGTTATCTGCGTACGATGGTTGCCTCTTGCCCATAGAATGTAAGCTCCTGGAGGGCAGAGACTTTGGTTTTTTGTCTTTGCATCCCTAATATGCGTGCCTAATACGGTGACTAAGACATAATAAGCACATAAAAATGCTTGTTGGACAAACAAGCCCCCACCTGCAGAGCAATGCCCTTATCCAAACACTTGCCGGCCCTGAGATCAGCAACTCTTGACTAGATGCCCAAAGTCATTTTGATTTGGCTCTGGATTTGTGGCTCTACTTGACTGAGTGTGGCTCCAACTATTTCCTCCTCCATCTCCCCCCGCTCCCCCAACCCCAACCCAGGATATTCTCAGATTGATCGCAAGTTGGCCGGTACTGCCTCGTGACACGGCTCCCACATCTCCCCTCCCTTGAACCACTCTTCTTGTCCTTGGAGCAGATTGGGACAGGAGGAAGCAGTTCAGGGCCCTAGTCTGAGGCCTGAGAAGCCAGCAGAAAGTAGAGAGGGATGATCTGAGGGAGGGAGGCAGGGAGCACGCTGTCTGCCAGGATCCACGGGCATTATCACAGTCAAAGGGCAGGGGGTAGGGGGAGACCCAGGAACAAAAAGGAGATTCTGCCTGCAGACCTTCAATACCCCATTCCCCATAATTGTGGCCTGTGACCAGCCACGTGTGACCATGTTTACACGTATCTGTGTAAGATTGTGTCTGTGCATGACTTTGTCTCTGGGTGACTACGTTTATACGTGTCTGTGTATAGATACATCTCTATGTGTCTATGCATGTGTGTGTGAGCACCTCCAGGACAGGACGCTTCGCTGTGTCTGTGTATATCTACGTCTCTGTGTGTACGTGTGCATGTGTGTGAGCACTTCCAGGACAGG
>NW_020950875.1:0-7652 GCF_900497805.2 Vombatus ursinus
AAGTGTCACAAACAGGACATAAGGCCAAACTCCAAGTCCAGGACTCGGCAAGTGATTGGATGTTTATGCCTGGTACACAGCAGGCACTTAATAAACGTTGATTGATTGATTGACTGATTGACTGGAGAGTGATGAAGAGGGAAGAATCAGAGGCCCTACCTTAATAAAAAAATCACTTAATTTTTTAAGGAAAAATTTCCCCTGCCTTTTTTTTTCTTTTTTATTAATTTATTTTGATTTATCAATAATCACTTCCATATGCTTTTGAGTTTAAAATTTTTCTCCCCCTTCCTCCCTACCACCCTCCCCAATGCAGCACACAATCTGATATAGGCTATACATTTACATTCATATTAAACATATTTTCACATTAGAGATGTAAGTAAAAATTAAGACCAATAGGAGGAACCATCAGAAAAAGGAAACAAAACTCAACAGAAGAGAAAAAAAGTAGCAATTCAACTTCCACAGCAATTCAACTTCTTTGGATGTGGATAGCATTTTCCATCATAAGGCCTCTGGAGATGTCTTAGATCCTTGTATTGCCAGGAAGGGTTAAGTTTATCAGTATTAGTCATCACACAACATGGCTGTTATTGTGTACAACATTCTCTTGGTTCTGCTCGCGTCACTCAGCATCAGACTGCACAAGTCTTTCCAGGTTTTTCTGAAGTCAGCCTGTTCATCATTTCTTATAGCATGACAATATTCCATTACATTCATATACCACAACTTGCTCAGCCATTCCCCAATTGATGGGCATCTTCTCATTTTCCAATTTTTTGCCACCACAAAAAGAGTTGCTATGGATATTTTTGTACATGTGGGTCCTTTTCCCATTTGTATGATCTCTTTGGGATATAGCCCTAGAAGTGCTATTGCTGGGTCAAAGGGTATGCACATTTTTATAGCCCTTTGGGCATGGTTCCAAATTGCTCTCCAAAATGGTTGGATCATTTCACAACTCCACCAACAATGCATTAGTGTTCCAATTTTCCCACATCTTCTCCAACATTTATCATTTTCCTGTTTTGTCATGTTGGCCAATCTGATAGGTGTGATGTGGTATCTCAGAGTTGTTTTGATTTGCATTTCTCTAATCAATAGTGATTTAGAGCATTTTTTCATATGACTATAAATGGTTTTAATTTCTTCATCTGAGAACTGTCTGTTCATATCCTTTGACCATTTATCAATTGGGGAATGACTTGTATTCTTCTACATTTGACTTAATTTTCTATATATTTTAAAAATGAGGCCCTTATCAGAGAGACTGGTTGTAAAAATTCTTTCCCAATTTTCTACTTTCCTTCTAATGTTAGTTGCATTGGCTTTGTTTGTGCAAAAACTTTTCAATTTAATGTAATCAAAATTGTCCCTTGTGCTTTTTGTAATGTTCTTTATCTCCCGTTTGATCATGAATTCTTCTGTTCTCCATAGATCTGACAGGTAAGCTATTCCTTGCTCTCCCAGTTTGCTTATATTATCAGTCTTTATATCTAAATCATGAACCCATTTTGACTTTATTTTGGTATATGGTGTGAGATTTTGGTCTATGCCTAGTTTCTGCCATTCCCCTGCCTTTTTAAAACTAAGAATAAGTGTGAGGAGAGCTGATAAGGGGAGCCTCTGGTCAACTTGAGAATTTCCAATGAACTTGATGAGATTCCAGAGTGTGCACCTTTTTCTTCAGGTCACCTCCCATACAGTGGATAAATGATTGAATCAATCAATGAATTAATGCATAAATCAGTGAATCAGTGAATGAATGAAAGTAAAAGCATTTCCTATGTACTAGGCACCTAGAGAAGGATATTCATCCTGTCACCTTGCTGGGAAGACACTGTAAATGCTTCTGATTGGTCCCCAATGACTCGGGTTACCTCAAAGATGACAGATGACTGAAAGTCAAGGGGAATAGATTTTTGTCAGAAGAGTTGACCCTCCCTTGAGGTTTATAAAAGCAAGCTGTGAAATGACTCAGTGCCTTTTTCTCCTGCTTTCTCTCTGTCGGTCTTCAGACAGAAGTGCAGCAAGTTGGGATGGGAATGGAGAGGGGGAGGGGATTTCTTCCCATCCTCTCCCTCAGGGAAGCATAAAGTGTCAACTTGCAGGAGAAGCAGGTGCCCAGGTGACCTGAGTTTACTGACTTTCTGTGTCCTTTTCCAAGATCAGAGTTCCCAAGGACTTTCTACACCGAGATTCAGCAGATGCCAATGCACTGACAGAGTTCCTGCAGAGGCAGGATAGCTGTATATAATGCTTGTTCATGGCCTGAGAAGGGAGACCCTGAAAGTGGTCTACCCAAAGGTAGTCACCTCATGGGTAAAATCCAGAGTTTCCAAGTTCAAGAGTTCAGAAACTGGCTTCCCAGAGGGCAGACTGCCTCAGCATCATGTTTCTTGGAGCTTCATCTTGGGGGACAAAAGCCCGAAGTGAAAGGAGTGCCCCCATTGGCCCTGGAGTGTGTTTACCTGTAGGTTAGGGATTCTTAACCTTTTTTGCACCATGGACCCCTTTTCTCAGTCTGGTGAAGCCTCTTTTAAAATAATGGTTTTAAATACCTAAAATATAATACATAGGATTACAGAGGAAACTAACTATATTAAAATACAGTTATCAAAATATTTTTTGAAGTTCGTGGACCCCAGGTTAAGAATTCTTGAAAGATTAAGGGTAATCCAGTGGATTTATTGATTTTTTTTTTATGGGCTCCTATGAGACCTCGGTGTTGTATACATTTTTGGAGAGGTGTAAAATAAAATAAAATAAAATAAAAAAGCTGCCCCACACCTTTACAGAGGTGGGGAACCTGCAGCCTCGAGGCCACATATGGCCCTCTACATCCTCAAGTGGGGCCCTCTGACTGAATCCAAACTTCACAGAACAAATTCCTTTAATAAAAAGATTTGTTCTGTAAAACTTGGACTCAGTCAAAAGGCCGCACCCAAGAACTTAGAAGGCCACACAAGTGGCCTCCAGGCCAAAGGTTCCCCACCCCTGAATAGAATATCAGAGGGGGGAGAACCCTTAGGACATAGAATGTCAGATATGGCCTCAAAACCACAGGTTCCCCCACCCCTGCTACTGAGCTATTAAACAATTCTGAGAAAGATTAGACATAAGACATACCTAAGCTTTACTTTGGAGATTTCCCCAAGGCAACTTAAGAATAGGGCACAAGCCAAAGTGAGAAACTAACCCTTTTGGGGTCAGCCCCGCCAAATGTCACTCAGGGCCCAACTCCCCTTCCCAATACTCTGGTGTCATCTGGATCAGGTTTGATACTTGAGGTCTTGCCCCTGGTGCCCAAATTCTCAAACCTGGGAAATCTAAGAGTTGGGATTGTCCAGTAGGGAAACCCCAAAACATGAAAAGTCCAGGCAGGAGCTCTAGTCTCTGACTTTGTTCAGAAAAGGAAAGAGAAAATCAGCCAAGAACTGGAAGTCCAGAGGCTACCATCTCAGACTACGATGTACTTCTATAAATCATCATTTTCTGCTCCTGAGAGGGAGAGGAAGGGAGAAATCCCTTTTAACTGCTTTCCTATATTCCATTCTAAAAGTCTAGGGCAGGGAAAGTGAGTGAACAAGGGCCAACCCTTTTCACAGCTCATTTCTATAGACCACAGGGGATATATGATTCTCCCAGCAAGAGTCTGTCTCTTCTGATTCTCCGCAGCCAATCATCTGGGAGACAGCCCCAGTCACTTGGGGACTAATCAGAGGAGTTCCCTGTGTCCTCTCCGAAGGTGCCAAGTCACAGATCTCCCTCCATGGGAACTGTCCTTCCAACAATGTCCTATGCCCTCTAACCTCATCAAGTAGATTGGGAAGCTCAGCAAATCTATCAGGGGATTCCCCTAATCAACACCCATTTGTCCTTACATAATGGAAAAAATAATAGAATAATATTTTGGCCAAATACAGATGAGATCAAGAGAGGGGAAAAAAAAGAAGAAAAAATATTGTCCTGAAATATTTTATATCAAGCCAACATTTAGTTCCTTTCTTTAGAGATTTTCCCCCAAACGGAACGTAGTTTTGTGTTTTGGTGGGTCCTAAAGGTCAGTCAATCAATAAACATTTATTAAACACCTATTATGTGCCAAGCACTGTCCTAAGTGCTAGGGAGGCAAAAAACAGTCCCTGTTCTCAAGGAGCAGGCAAAAACAGACAGTCCCAGTTCTCTCACAGTCTAATGGGAAGACGACATGCAAAAAACTACATATAAACAAGCTATATAAAACAAACAAAATCCCCAGATTCCAGATTCTGACAGGTCCTACCTAGATAGAAATAAAGAACTGGCCTAGAAAAGTAGTGTACATCTATTGACTGAGAACCAATTTAACTTCATTCAGAGCCTCCCAATCAAAGGGCTGGCCACTGCTAGGGATAGATTTTTTTGGCTACTGGTATAACTATCTATTGGTGGACAGAGCACTGGCCTTGGAGTCAGGAGGACCTGAGTTCAAATTCAGTTCAAATCCAGTGTCAAATCAACATTTACTGTCTGTGTGACCCTGGGCAAGTCACATAACCAAAATTGCCTCAAAAAAAAAAAAGACTACCTATTGGTTTAAAAAAAATCAACAACCTATCTACTGAAGTTAGGACTGGCCTTGGCAGATGGAGCACCCACAGATCCTTCAAAAAAAAAATCCTTCAAAGTTTTGATGTTGAAGCAATTTGTCCTGGGAGGCAGAAGATCTGAGTTCAAATCTTTCTCTTCCACTACCTTGTTTTGTGTCTCTGACAATGGACAATGGTCCTTTGTCAACATTTCACCAATGGGGATGACGAGCTCCAGAAAGTCAAGGGTCTTAGGTTAATGGGGTTCATCTACTGTTTGAGCTGGCAGAGCCCTTAGACATCATCGGGCTCTGTGTGACCCAGAGAAGGAATCTGCTTGCCCAAAGGATCATTGCAGGGGAAGCACTTTATCGATTTAAAAGCACTATAGGTGGATGCAACTATAATGAAGGAGAAGGAAGAGGAGGAAAGGGAGGAGGGGGCAGCTTAAATGTGGCATGCTAGCAAGAACCCTGGATTTGGGCACGAGGTCAAATTCTGGCTTCACCACTCACTACCCGGGTGACCTCAGTCTCCGTCGTCTCCTCTACAGAAGAGGAAGGCTAGATGATGGGATCTGCAAGGTCTCTTCCAGCTTTAAATCCATAATCTATGAGAGAGGAAAAGAGGAAACGAGAAGGCAGCACATGGTCAGACCTGAACCTCAGGAGGGTTTTTTGGTAGCTAGGTACAAAGAGGATTGGTGCAGGGAGAGGCTAGAGGCAGGGAAGTCCATTTCAGAATCACAAAATTTAGGATTGAAGGGACCCTGAGGAAGAGGAGAGGGGAGAAAAAGAAAGGCCCAGACCCAGACTAGGAAAAATATTCTCAGGCAGGCAAGAAAGGATGCCCCCAAGTCCCTCCCACAGCCCTTTGGAGAGAGGAGAAGTGTCGATTCCATCTGGCACAGGTTCACTTCTTTCTTCCAATTACCTTGGAAATATTAACGCAACCCCTGTCAGGGTAATGCCAAAAGCTCAGGATTCTCTAACACTTTTAAGATTTACAGATTACTTTTTTCAGATAGGTGAGGAGGGAGAGGTAATGCAAGGATTATTGTCCCATTTGACAGAGAAGGAAAGTGGGGTTCAAAACACAGAAGTATCTTATTCAAAGTCACACAGCTAATAGCCAACGTGTTGGGAGTTGGAATTGGAACCCAGATCTTCTGTTGTTAAATTCAGCTCTCTTGCCACAGCACCATGTGCCTCTTGGAAGGACAAGGAGAGTGTAAGGGTGGAAAGCAGAAAGTGCAGATGTGGGAGCCTCGCTCATAAGCAGCACAGCGTATCAATCTAGGGAGGTTTCCCAAGAGAGACAAAGCGTGAGATCCAGATTTCAAATTCTCTCATTTAATTTTTTTTTTTTTTTTTGCTTTTTTGGTGAGGCAATCAGGGTTAAGTGACTTGCCCAGGGTCACACAGCTAGTGTCAAGTGTCTGAGGTTGGATTTGAACTCAGGTCCTCCTGACTCCAAGGTCAGAGCTCTATCCACTGCTATCTAGCTGCCTCTCTCTCATCGAATTTTAAATTGATCATTTTTCCGCCCAACCCCTTCCCTCCTCCTCACTTTCTCTCTATTGATGACATCTTTCTAGTCACCCAGGTTTGCATCCTATTAACCATTCTGGCGTCTTCCTTTTTCCTTGCCCCACCACATTCAATCAATTACCCACATCCAGCAGATTCCACCTCTACAATATCTCAGTTGGTCGTCACTTCTCCATTCACACAGCTACCGCTGTAGTTCAGGCGCATCACCCCTGGTCTAGACATTGGTCGTAGCCTCAGAACTGGTGTCCTGGCATTCATCCTCTCCCCATCACCGATCCATACGCCATCTGGCTGACAAATTGCTGTCGCAAAGACCTTAACTGCCTTGCTTAAGAAGTTTCAGTGGTTCCATCTTGTCTCTAGGATAAAATCCAAACTCCTCTGTTTGTCTACTGAAGTTCATCACAAGCTCTCTCCAGCAGACCCTCCAGACTTACTTCACATTGAACCCTTCATTCATTCTATGCTCTAGTCAAACTTGCTGTTTGCTCCCTCCACAGGACATTCTATCTCTATACCTTTACACAGACTCTCTCCAATCCCCAGGATTCTCTCCCAGCTTTCCTTCAAAGTGATGCCTCCTACACAAGACCTATCTTGATTGCCACCTCCTTTTTGCTAGTACCCTCTCCCCAAATGATTTTGTATTTAGTTATCTGCGTACGATGGTTGCCTCTTGCCCATAGAATGTAAGCTCCTGGAGGGCAGAGACTTTGGTTTTTTGTCTTTGCATCCCTAATATGCGTGCCTAATACGGTGACTAAGACATAATAAGCACATAAAAATGCTTGTTGGACAAACAAGCCCCCACCTGCAGAGCAATGCCCTTATCCAAACACTTGCCGGCCCTGAGATCAGCAACTCTTGACTAGATGCCCAAAGTCATTTTGATTTGGCTCTGGATTTGTGGCTCTACTTGACTGAGTGTGGCTCCAACTATTTCCTCCTCCATCTCCCCCCGCTCCCCCAACCCCAACCCAGGATATTCTCAGATTGATCGCAAGTTGGCCGGTACTGCCTCGTGACACGGCTCCCACATCTCCCCTCCCTTGAACCACTCTTCTTGTCCTTGGAGCAGATTGGGACAGGAGGAAGCAGTTCAGGGCCCTAGTCTGAGGCCTGAGAAGCCAGCAGAAAGTAGAGAGGGATGATCTGAGGGAGGGAGGCAGGGAGCACGCTGTCTGCCAGGATCCACGGGCATTATCACAGTCAAAGGGCAGGGGGTAGGGGGAGACCCAGGAACAAAAAGGAGATTCTGCCTGCAGACCTTCAATACCCCATTCCCCATAATTGTGGCCTGTGACCAGCCACGTGTGACCATGTTTACACGTATCTGTGTAAGATTGTGTCTGTGCATGACTTTGTCTCTGGGTGACTACGTTTATACGTGTCTGTGTATAGATACATCTCTATGTGTCTATGCATGTGTGTGTGAGCACCTCCAGGACAGGACGCTTCGCTGTGTCTGTGTATATCTACGTCTCTGTGTGTACGTGTGCATGTGTGTGAGCACTTCCAGGACAGG
>NW_020950876.1:0-1527 GCF_900497805.2 Vombatus ursinus
GTGTGTGTGTGTGTGTGTGTGTGTGTGAGCACCTCCAGGACAGGACACTGCGCTGTGTGTCTGTGCGGTCTGGCTCCTCTCCCTCCCTCCCTCCCTCCTTGTGGCCAAGCCCCTCCCTCCCTGCCTTTGATGGGGAGCTGGATCCCCGGCTGCTGGCTAGAGTGAACATGTGGTATTTATTTCTGTCCCCACGTCTGCCCAGAGGCCTCTGAGTAATGGGAACGTTTAAAGAAAACCAATAAATACAGCCCAAATACGGACGCCATTCCCAGGCTGGCCAGCACACCTCTCCCCAGTCAGTCCCCACCCAGCCTCCTAGATCCCCAGCCTGGCCAGTCATGTAGTGTGACATTCCATTAGTGTTCGAACCTCTCTGGGAAATCATTCTCTCTAAAATGGAGAGGGGTGTGGACAGAGAAGCACAATGCAGTGGTTAAAAACCTCCTCAGACCCCAGACATCACGCATAACCATCAGTTTCCACCCCGACACACACATGGACACAATTTGTCCCAAGTCACTCATCTGATGAGGCTCTCGATTGAGACTTCTTCCTCCTGCCCCCGGCCCAACTTATCCCCTGACTGGACAGTGGCAAAACTGAAAGCATGATCCTGACCTATGAACTCAAACCAAGGCTCTTTCTATCCTTTCTTTGGTCTGGGAAGTTTCTGAGGAACACACACACACACACACACACACACGCACACACACGCACGCACACACGCACGCACGCACGCACACACCCCCAAGAAAAAGTTCCTTCCCAGGATGTGGGGGAAATGCAGAGATTAGTCAGAAGCAACTGGCCTCACCAATTAAGGTAGCCAAAAGAGGGAAAAGTTTAGCATGACCGCTTAAATGTCTAGCCGCCTCTCTGTGAGAGTATCCTGCAAAGAAAAAAATAATTGAGTGTTTTGGCCTAAAAGCTCAGGCACCTCCATGGGACTGTCCTATAAATAAAAGGAGGGAACTAAGTGATATGTTTTCCAAATCCAGCAACCCTCTCCCAAGTGGGTCACTGGCAAATAGAGGTAATTAAGTACTGTGGTCTTTTAATCCAGCCCCCTATCCCACTAGGTATCCTACCGAATTACCTAAGGAAGGTAATGAAGTATTCTGATTGAAAAGTCTAGCCCACTCCATAGTTTTCTGTAAAGAGAGGTGACTAAGAGGTGTTTTGATCCAGCCACATTTGTCTAACAAAAAGTACTGTAATTAAGAATTGTAGCTTAAAATCCTAGAGTCTCCTCTCCATGAAGATGTCCTATAAAGAAGGTAATTGTTGTGATGTCCAGTGCGCCCCTCTCCATCCAAATCCAGGAACCCTCCCCCCGCCATAGGGTTGTGCGGTAAAGGGAGATAATTAAGTGTCATAGGTCCGTCCCAGAGAGGCCATCAGGCTAAGGGTTGGGGAATGGACAAAGGACTAGCAGCTGGGGTGAGGTGGGGCAGAGGGAGCATTCATTGTGATTATTAATGCCAGACCAGAACCTAATAATTCTATCCCAAAGGTGAGGGGCCACTG
>NW_020950877.1:0-1515 GCF_900497805.2 Vombatus ursinus
GTGTGTGTGTGTGTGTGTGTGTGTGTGAGCACCTCCAGGACAGGACACTGCGCTGTGTGTCTGTGCGGTCTGGCTCCTCTCCCTCCCTCCCTCCCTCCTTGTGGCCAAGCCCCTCCCTCCCTGCCTTTGATGGGGAGCTGGATCCCCGGCTGCTGGCTAGAGTGAACATGTGGTATTTATTTCTGTCCCCACGTCTGCCCAGAGGCCTCTGAGTAATGGGAACGTTTAAAGAAAACCAATAAATACAGCCCAAATACGGACGCCATTCCCAGGCTGGCCAGCACACCTCTCCCCAGTCAGTCCCCACCCAGCCTCCTAGATCCCCAGCCTGGCCAGTCATGTAGTGTGACATTCCATTAGTGTTCGAACCTCTCTGGGAAATCATTCTCTCTAAAATGGAGAGGGGTGTGGACAGAGAAGCACAATGCAGTGGTTAAAAACCTCCTCAGACCCCAGACATCACGCATAACCATCAGTTTCCACCCCGACACACACATGGACACAATTTGTCCCAAGTCACTCATCTGATGAGGCTCTCGATTGAGACTTCTTCCTCCTGCCCCCGGCCCAACTTATCCCCTGACTGGACAGTGGCAAAACTGAAAGCATGATCCTGACCTATGAACTCAAACCAAGGCTCTTTCTATCCTTTCTTTGGTCTGGGAAGTTTCTGAGGAACACACACACACACACACACACACGCACGCACACACGCACGCACGCACGCACACACCCCCAAGATAAAGTTCCTTCCCAGGATGTGGGGGAAATGCAGAGATTAGTCAGAAGCAACTGGCCTCACCAATTAAGGTAGCCAAAAGAGGGAAAAGTTTAGCATGACCGCTTAAATGTCTAGCCGCCTCTCTGTGAGAGTATCCTGCAAAGAAAAAAATAATTGAGTGTTTTGGCCTAAAAGCTCAGGCACCTCCATGGGACTGTCCTATAAATAAAAGGAGGGAACTAAGTGATATGTTTTCCAAATCCAGCAACCCTCTCCCAAGTGGGTCACTGGCAAATAGAGGTAATTAAGTACTGTGGTCTTTTAATCCAGCCCCCTATCCCACTAGGTATCCTACCGAATTACCTAAGGAAGGTAATGAAGTATTCTGATTGAAAAGTCTAGCCCACTCCATAGTTTTCTGTAAAGAGAGGTGACTAAGAGGTGTTTTGATCCAGCCACATTTGTCTAACAAAAAGTACTGTAATTAAGAATTGTAGCTTAAAATCCTAGAGTCTCCTCTCCATGAAGATGTCCTATAAAGAAGGTAATTGTTGTGATGTCCAGTGCGCCCCTCTCCATCCAAATCCAGGAACCCTCCCCCCGCCATAGGGTTGTGCGGTAAAGGGAGATAATTAAGTGTCATAGGTCCGTCCCAGAGAGGCCATCAGGCTAAGGGTTGGGGAATGGACAAAGGACTAGCAGCTGGGGTGAGGTGGGGCAGAGGGAGCATTCATTGTGATTATTAACGCCAGACCAGAACCTAATAATTCTATCCCAAAGGTGAGGGGCCACTG
>NW_020950878.1:0-2664 GCF_900497805.2 Vombatus ursinus
TGACCCAAAAGGCTTCCTCTAGTTAAGCTCAAAACTGCCCTGAGACTCGCAGAACATCCTGTATGTATGTATAACTGTGTGTATATATGAACATCCTACATGTATATATGACGCCTTGCATGCATATGTGTGTGTGGATATATGTGTATAGGAACTTTCACTCTAGTTTCCTTTGACTATATGATATATATAGCTTTACACATATACATGATACAGACATATGTATACAGTATATACACATGTGTGTACATGTATACCGTGCAAGTATACATGTGTGTATACATGCGTGTGTATAAAAAAAGTTCTGGTTAAGAACCCTGGAGAGAGCTGCCAGGAGCACTAAAGGGTTAAGTGAATTGCTCAGGGTCACACAGTCACTCTCTATGGACAGATCACCTCACCTCTCTGAGGCTCAGTTTCCACATCTGTAAAATGATAGGATTGGATATAATGACTTCTTAGGTCTCTTCCAGCTATAGATATATGACTCTATGAGATCAATGGAACTAATCGATGAACAAATGTTGCAGCTGTACAGGGAGGCAACTGGATCCAATGGAATGAACGGGCCGCTGGTCAGTGAGAACATCAGAAATCAAATCCTGCCTCTGATATTTACTAGCTGTTTGACTGTGGGCAAGACGCTTAACCCCAGGGCCTCAGTTGCCTCATCTGTAACATGAAAGTGTTGGCTTGATGGCCTTCAAAGTCCTTTCCAACTCTAAATCTATGGTTCCATGATCCTATGATGCCTAATCATCCCTTTCTTTAGGCTGTTGTTCTCTAAGGCAACTCACTGTAAGCCTCCATCTGGTGTTCATTTCCTTCTCTATGGACATCTTGAAGAGCTGCTGGGACCTAGCATAAATGTCCTAAAGAAGGGAAACCAATGTTGAGATGTCAGCTTCTTAAAGGAAAACAGATCCTTTGTCCCAGTCCCTCAGGGACAGCTCAATTCAATTCCAAAAACATTTTCAAAGTACAGTTAGTGTGCAAGAACACTGGGTGCTGGCATATAAAGACCAAAAAGATGTTCTTGCCCTCAGGAAGCTTACATTCCACTGGGGGCGGAGGGAGGGGCAATAACACTTACACCAATAAGTAAATACCAAAGTGAATCGAGAAGGAAGAAAGCACCAATGACGTGAGTGATCTGAGAAGACTTCATGGAGATAATGACACAAGAAATTAATGTAGTTGAAGGAGAAGGATTCTGAAGGGAAGAACAAGGACAGAGTGACTTCCAGGCATGTTGGGTGGCTTGTGGAAAGGCAGATGCAGAAGATGCCATGGAGAGCTGGAGGAGCAGCCAGCAGGCCAGTTGAGCTGCCAAAGTTCTAAGTGGGAGGCGAGTCTGATGCTCAATAGAATGATGTTTCTCCTCGTCCAGTGGAAGGTTGGAGACCTGCTGGGATAGAATGGCATTTTTTCCTTACTCAAAAGACAACACTTTTGTCCTCTTCCTGGGGGAGGCAGAAGACAAAGCAAGAGGGGCAGCTAGCAGTAGATAGAGTGCCAGCCCTGAAGTCACGAGGACCTTAGTTCAAATCCGGACTCAGACCAAACATTTGACACTTACTAGCTGTGTGACCCTGGGCAAGTCACTTAACCCCAATTGCCTAACAAAAAAAAAAAAAAAGCAAGAGAACTGACCCAGTGGAATGGTGTTTTGTCCCCTTGTCCTGATCAGACGAGGAGGAGAACCAGGAGAGAGCAGCATCCTAGAAGCCAAAGGAGGGAGGAGTGCGTAGGACTGGAGAGTGGTCAACAAGGTCAAAAGTTGCCAAGAGGTCGGCAGAGATAAAGCCTGAATGAAGGACATTAGATTAGACAGTCAAAAAAACCATTGCCAAGGTTGGAGGGAGCAGTTTCAGTAGAGTGGTATAATCAGAAGCCTGATTGTGAGACAGGTGAGAGGCAGGAGACTCAAGTTAGAGTAGACGGCTCTTCTGGAAGGAACATGTCTGTGAAAGGGAGGAGCCGTCTCAGAGAAATTCCACAAAATCAGTGGAAAGCAGAAATGTCGACAAAGATGCTGGAGCGTGCTTTCCACCCTAACCATGAGACATTCTTTGGGGGCAAGGGAAATGAAAGAAGTGACCTAGGGCTAGGCACTAGAAAGCAGATCCTCTAAGACCCGGACTATTTGATGTCTTCCTTCGTTTCTCTTTTTCTAACACAGTGCTTTGCACATAGCACTTAATAAATGCATTTTCCCCATAACTAGTGATGAGTTCAATGATTTTAGAAAAACATGGAAAGACTTGCACGAAATAATGAAGAGTAAAAGGAGCAGAACCAAGAGAACACTATATACAGTAACAGCAATAATGCTTTAAGAATGTCTTTGAGTGACTAAGTCATTTTGACTATTATAAATACCCAAATTAACTATAAACGACCTATGAAGGAAGCTGCTATCTTCATCCAGAGAGAGAACTGATAAATAGAAGTATGTATAGAATGATTTTGCATATATAGACCTATTTGTGTCTGATGGTCACCATCTCTATGGTGGGGGAGAAGGGAAGAAAAAAAAGAAAAAAATTACATGATAATTTTGTTGTATATTTGAAAGGAATATACAAGTTGTGCATAGCAGATTTGCAGTTTCATGTACAATCATCTTTTCTATTGTACTGTGTTATGGAAATGCTTTTTCTA
>NW_020950879.1:0-2668 GCF_900497805.2 Vombatus ursinus
TGACCCAAAAGGCTTCCTCTAGTTAAGCTCAAAACTGCCCTGAGACTTGCAGAACATCCTGTATGTATGTATAACTGTGTGTATATATGAACATCCTACATGCATATATGACGCATTGCATGCATATGTGTGTGTGGATATATGTGTATAGGAACTTTCACTCTAGTTTCCTTTGATTATACGATATATATAGCTTTACACATATACACGATACAACCATATGTATACAGTATATACACATGTGTGTACATGTATACCATGCAAATATACGTGTGTGTATACATGTGTGTGTATAAAAAAAGTTCTGGTTAAGAACCCTGGAGAGAGCTGTCTGGAGCACTAAAGGGTTAAGTGAATTGCTCAGGGTCACACAGTCACTCTCTATGGACAGATCACCTCACCTCTCTGAGGCTCAGTTTCCACATCTGTAAAATGATAGGATTGGATATAATGACTTCTTAGGTCCCTTCCAGCTATAGATATATGACTCTATGAGATCAATGGAACTAATCGATGAACAAATGTTGCAGCTGTATAGGGAGGCAACTGGATCCAATGGAATGAACGTCCGATGGTCAGTGAGAACATCAGAAATCAAATCCTGCCTCTGATATTTACTAGCTGTTTGACTGTGGGCAAGACGCTTAACCCCAGGGCCTCAGTTGCCTCATCTGTAACATGAAAGTGTTGGCTTGATGGCCTTCAAAGTTCTTTCCAACTCTAAACCTATGGTTCCATGATCCTATGATGCCTAATCATCCCTTTCTTTAGGCTGTTGTCCTCTAAGGCAACTCACTGTGAGCCTCCATCTGGTGTTCGTTTCCTTCTCTATGGACATCTTGAAGAGCTGCTGGGACCTAGCATAAATGTCCTAAAGAAGGGAAACCAATGTTGAGATGTCAGCTTCTTAAAGGAAAACAGATCCTTTGTCCCAGTCCCTCAGGGACAGCTCAATTCAATTCCAAAAACTTTTTCAAAGTACAGTTAGTGTGCAAGAACACTGGGTGCTGGCATATAAAGACCAAAAAGATATTCTTGCCCTCAGGAAGCTTACATTCCACTGGGGGCAGGGGGGGGGGAATAACACACCAATAAGTAAATACCAAAGTGAATTGAGAAGGAAGAAAGCACCAATGACGTGAGTGATCTGAAAAGACTTCACAGAGATAATGACACAAGAAATTAATGTAGTTGAAGGAGAAGGATTCTGAGGGGAGTGACTTCCAGGCATGTTGGGTGGCTTGTGGAAAGGCAGACGCAGAAGATACCATGGAGAGCTGGAGGAGCAGCCAGCAGGCCAGTTGAGCTGCCAAAGTTCTAAGTGGGAGGCGAGTCTGATGCTCAATAGAATGATGTTTCTCCTCGTCCAGTGGAAGGTTGGAGACCTGCTGGGATAGAATGGCATTTTTTCCTTACTCAAAAGACAACACTTTTATCCTCTTCCTGGGGGAGGCAGAAGACAAAGCAAGAGGGGCAGCTAGCAGTAGATAGAGCCCCGGCCCTGAAGTCAGGAGGACCTGAGTTCAAATCCGGGCTGAGACCAAACATTTGACACTTACTAGCTGTGTGATCCTGGGCAAGTCACTTAACCCCAATTGCCTAACAAAAAAAAAAAAAGACAAAGCAAGAGAACTGACCCAATGGAATGGTGTTTTGTCCCCTTGTCCCAAAGGATCCTAAAAAAGAGTGGTCAGACAAGGAGGAGAACCAGGAGAGAGCAGCATCCTAGGAGCCAAAGGAGGGAGGAGTGCATAGGACTGGAGAGTGGTCAACAAGGTCAAAAGTTGCCAAGAGGTCGGTAGAGATAAAACCTGAATGAAGGACATTAGATTAGACAGTCCAAAAAACCATTGCCAAGGTTGGAGGGAGCAGTTTCAGTAGAGTGGTATAATCAGAAGCCCGATTGTGAGACAGGTGAGAGGCAGGAGACTTAAGTAAGAGTAGACGGCTCTTCTGGAAGGAACGTGTCTGTGAAAGGGAGGAGCCGTCTCAGAGAAATTCCACAAAATCAGTGGAAAGCAGAAATGTCGACAAAGATGCTGGAGCGTGCTTTCTGCCCTAACCATGAGACATTCTTTGGGGGCAAGGGAAATGAAAGAAGTGACCTAGGGCTAGGCACTAGAAAGCAGATCCTCTAAGACCCGGACTATTTGATGTCTTCCTTCGTTTCTCTTTTTCTAACACAGTGCTTTGCACATAGCACTTAATAAATGCATTTTCCCCATAACTAGTGATGAGTTCAATGATTTTAGAAAAACATGGAAAGACTTGCACGAAATAATGAAGAGTAAAATGAGCAGAACCAAGAGAACACTATATACAGTAACAGCAATAATGCTTTAAGAATGTCTTTGAGTGACTAAGTCATTTTGACTATTATAAATACCCAAATTAACTATAAACGACCTATGAAGGAAGCTGCTATCTTCATCCAGAGAGAGAACTGATAAATAGAAGTATGTATAGAATGATTTTGCATATATAGACCTATTTGTGTCTGATGGTCACCATCTCTAGGGTGGGGGAGAAGGGAAGAAAAAAAAGAAAAAAATTACATGATAATTTTGTTGTATATTTGAAAGGAATATACAAGTTGTGCATAGTAGATTTGCAGTTTCATATACAATCATCTTTTCTATTGTACTGTGTTATGGAAATGCTTTTTCTA
>NW_020950880.1:0-2217 GCF_900497805.2 Vombatus ursinus
CTTCTTCCTAACCAGTGTTCCCTTTCTTTCCCCACTCCTCCTTTTCCATTAGACCCTTCCATCTTTCTCACCCCCTCTTCTCCCTAACGAGTGGTTCTTTTCCTCTCTCTCTCCCTGCTTCCCTTATTCCTGTGGTCCCTTCCACGTTTGCCACCCCAAACAGGGGGTCTTTCCCTCTGACTCTTCCTCCTTCTCTTTTTCCTATGGTGCCTTCCGTCTTCCTCCACCACTTTTGTTCGTAGCCAGTGTTTCTTTCCCTTTGTCTCACCCAGCTTCTCATTCCCAGTGGTGTCTTCTGTCTTCCTCCTCCCCTCACTTCTTCTAAACCTGTGGTTCTTTCCCTCTCTCTCTCCCCATCTCTCTTAATCCTTTCCTCCCTTCCATCTTTCTCACCCCCCCACCAGGGGGTCATTCCCTCTGTCTCTCCCCACTTCTCCTTTCCCTATGGTCCCTTACGTCTCTCTCCCCACGTCTTCTTCCGAACCACTGGTTCCTTCCCTCTGTCTCTCCCCTCCTCTCATTCCAAATAGTCCCTTCCGTCTTTCATCCCCCTCTTCTTCCTACCCAGTGGTTACTTCCCTCTGTCTCTCCCCACATCTCATTCGCAATGGTCCCACCCATCCTTCTCACCCCCTCTTCTTCCTAAGCAGTGGTTCCCTCCGTCTTTCTCTCCCGTCATCTCATTTTCCAATGATCCCTTCCGTCTCTATCTCCCCCCACTTCCTAACAAGTGGTTCTTTCTCTTTCTGTCTGCCCACGTCTCATTTCCAGTTCTCTCTTCCAACTTTCTCCCTCCCTCTTCTTCTTAACCACTGGTTCTTTCCCTTTCTGTCTCCGCGTATTTCATTTCCAATGGTCCTTTCTGTCTTCCTGCCCGCCTGTTCTTCCTATCCTGTGGTTTTTTTCCCTTTATCTCTCCCCGTTTCCCTTATTCCTTTGGTCCCTTCCATCTTCCTCCCCCACCTTGTTTCTAACCAGTGTTTCCTGCCCTTTGTCTTGCCCAGCATCTCATTCCCAATGGTGCCTTCTGTCTTTCTCCTCCCCTCTTGTTCCATACCAGTGATTCTTTCCCTCAATTTCTCCCCCCCATCTCATTCTGAATTCTCCCTTCCATCTTTCTCCCTCCCTCCTCCTCATAACCAGGGGTTCTTTCCCCTTGTGTCTCCCCACATCTCATTTCCAAAGGTCCCTTACATCTTCCTCGCACACTTCTTCGTAACCAGAGGTTCTTTCCCTCTGTCTCTCCCCGTTTCTCTTATTTTTCTCCTCCCTTCCATCTTTCTCCATCCCCACCAGGGGGTCTTTCCTTGTGTCTCTCCCCCCTTCTCCTTTTCCTGTGGTCCCTTCTGTCCTCCTCTCCCCCTCCTCTTCCTTACCAGTAATTCTTTCCCTCGGTCTCTCTAGGCTTCTCTTTTTCCTATGGTCGCTTCCGTCTATCTCCACTCCCTTCTTCCTAACCAGTGCTTCTATCCCTCTGTGTCTCCCCACTTTCCTTTTTCCTATGTTCCCTTCCGTCTCTCCCCACCGACCCTGCTTCCTGACCAGTGGTTCTTTCTCTTTCTCTCTCCCTGTTTCTCTCATTCCTGTGGTCTCTTCCATCTTTCTCCTCTCCTGCCCCAAGGGGGTCTTTTCCTATGGTCCCGTCCGACTTCCACCCCCAGTTTTCTTCCTAACCAGTGTTTTTTTCCCTTTGTGTCACCCAGCATCTCATTTCCAATATTTCCTTTTCTCTTCCTCCTCTTGTTCCTAACCAGTGATTCTTTATTTCTTCTCTTTTTCCTATGGTCTGTTCCGTCTATCTCCACCTCTTCCATCCTAACCAGTGGTTCTATCCCTCTGCCTCTCCCCACTTCCTTTTTTCCTATGTTCCCTTCTGTCTTTCTATGCCCCCACAAACTTCTTCCTAAGCAGTGTTTCCTTTGTCTCTCCCCTTCCTTCCTTTCCATTGGTCCCTTCCATCGTTCTCCCCCCCCATTCATAACCAGTGGTTCTTTCTCTTTCTCTCTCCCCACATCTCGTTCCCAATTGTCCCTTCTCTCTTTCTCTCCCCCTCTTCTTCCGAACCAGTGGTTCCTTCCCTCTGTCTCTCCCCTCATCTCATTCCAAATGGTCCCTTCCATCTTTCACCCCCCTCTTCTTCCTAACCAGTCGTTCGTTCCCTGTCTCTCCCCACATCTCATTCCCAATGGTCCCTTCCATCATTCTCCCCTCCCCCCC
>NW_020950881.1:0-1035 GCF_900497805.2 Vombatus ursinus
CTTCTTCCTAACCAGTGTTCCCTTTCTTTCCCCACTCCTCCTTTTCCTTTAGACCCTTCCATCTTTCTCACCCCCTCTGCTTCCTAACGAGTGGTTCTTTTCCTCTCTCTCTCCCTGCTTCCCTTACTCCTGTGGTCCCTTCCATATTTCTACCCCCCCAACAGGGGGTCTTTCCCTCTGTCTCTCCCCCCTTCTCTTTTTCGTATGGTGCCTTCCGTCTTCCTCCCCCGCTTTTGTTCATAGCCAACATTTCTTTCCCTTTGTCTCACCCAGCATCTCATTCCCAATGGTGGCTTCTGTCTTCCTCCCCCCCTCCCTTCTTCCAAACCAGTGGTTCTTTCCCTCTCTCTCTCCCCATCTCTCTTATTTGTTTCCTCCCTTCCGTCTTTCTCACCCCCCCCACCGGGGGTCTTTCCCTCTGTCTCTCCCCTCTTCTCCTTTTCTTATTGTCCCTTCTGTCTTCCTACCCCTCCTCCTCCTCTTTACCAGTGATTCTTTCCCTCAGTCTCCGTAGGCTTCTCTTTTTTCTATGGTCCCTCCGTCTTTCTCCCCCCGTCTTCTTCCGAACCAGTGGTTCCTTCCCTCTGTCTCTCCCCTCATCTCATTACAAATGATCCCTTCCGTCGTTCTTCCCCCCTCTTCTTCCTCAGCAGTGGTTCCTTCCCTCTTTCTCTCCCCGCTTCGCTTTTTTCCAATGGTCCCTTCCGTCTTTATCTCCCCCCACTTCCTAACAAGTGGTTCTTTCTCTTTCTGTCTGCCTGCGTCTCATTTCCAATTCTCTCTTCCATCTTTCTCCCTCCCTCCTCTTCATAACCAGGGGTTCTTTCCCCTTGTGTCTCCCCACGTCTCATTCCCAAAGGTCCCTTACATCTTCCTCCCCACCTCGTCTTCGTAACCAGAGGTTCTTTCCCTCTGTCTCTCCCTGTTTCTCTTATTCCTCTCCTCCCTTCCATCTTTCTTTACCCCCACCAGGGGGTCTTTCCTTGTTTCTCTCCCCCCTTCTCCTTTTCCTGTGGTCCCTTCTGTCCTCCTCCC
>NW_020950882.1:0-5184 GCF_900497805.2 Vombatus ursinus
GCATTTAATTTGTCATTGTCACAAAATAGTAATCACAGCTACGGTTATTCCATCTTTCTGCCCTGCTCCAATCCCCCAATAGTGCACTTTAGGGAGAACGAGGGATAGTAACAGCTAGCACTGACAGAGTCCTCTAAAGTTTGCAAAGACACACAAACACACTCACACACACTCACATACTCACACATCTCACACACACATACTAACATATAAACACACACACACTCACATACACACACACACACACATACACATACAAGACCTGGCTGGGTTGTGGTGAGGGTTAAATGAGGTTTCATGTATATGTATGTATGTGCTTATATACATACACACATGAAATAGGTATATATACATACCCATGAAATATGTATAAATACATATACACATACATACACATGAAATCTCATTTGACTACTGTGAGGTGTTGTTAATCATCCCCATTTTACAGATGAGGATTTTGAAGGTTAGAGAAGCTGAGTGACTTACCCACAGTTGCTGAGTGCTTGTGGCAGGATTTGAACTCAGGTCTACCTGACTCCTGGACACTGCACCTTGCAGCCTTGCTGCCAACCCTGCCCTTGTGACAGATGGACGTTGACTTACCCAAGCTCCTACTGCCAGTGAGTATCAGACCAAAGGTGGTCCACTGGTCCTTTGACCTGAAGCCCAGTGCTTCCTTCTGCTATGAACAGAAGAACTCGGGAGTTCTTGACAATCCCATTTCCTATCTAGGAGGTGTTTTCAAAGCCCTTTCCTGCCTGCGCTCTCATTTGACCCTCTCGATAACCTCGAGAGCAAATGTTGGTGTAACCAGAGTCTTGCTGAGACCTAGGAAGATGAAGGGACTGACTTGGCACCCTTGGGATGGAGCCACGACCAAAGTCTAGGATGGAGAGGCCCAGGCCACTGGTCCCTGGACTCCAGCACCGTGGTGCCAACCACATGGCCCACAGGTAGGATACCCCCGAGGGCTCTGCAATGAGATTCAAAGCAATTGGGGAATATTTAATAAAATAATTAAAAATAGAATAAATACAGATCACAGTACATTTTAAAACTAAGTCAGTCTGCAGGATCTTTGTCTGCAGGTTAGTGGCGCCTGTTTGGCACGGCTGTCCAAGCAGGTCATTTCCTCCAGTAACTGAGGCCCATCAGAGGCAACAGACATGAATTAACTCTCAATGGACAGCCCTGAGCTGTTGATTAACCAGAGAATATCTGTGATGGGGTTCAGAAAAAGTCCAGCCTCTGTGGGGTCTGGGATAGCTCTAGAAGTTCTTGGGTAGAAGGGTTACTTAGAAGAAACTGGAAGATAGTCCACCATGGGGATCCTCATATAAATGGGGCATGGAGAGGATTATTTCTTCAAGTCAATCCCACAAACGTTTTTGAAACACCTCCCCTCTCCAAGTCTTATCACCCAGACTCTGAAGGCCAGCAGTGGACTTCATTCTCCATGTAGGGCACTGCATGACTGGCCCTCCATGGTTCCTCAACATGGATCTCCATTTCCCATCTCTGTGCCTTTGCACAGGCTGGTTGCCTTGTCTAGAAGGCACTTCCTCCTTTCTTCCACCTCTTGGAATGTTCCTCCAAGATCTAGCCCAAGTATACCTTCTCTATGAGGTTTTGCCTGATGGCCCCAACTGCTGGAACTCTCCCTCCCAAGTTAACCCTGTATGCCTGACTGTATGTATCCATCCATCCATCCATCTATCTATCCACCCATCTCTCTATCTTTCTTTCTATCTATCTTCTCTATGATCTATCATCTCTATTATCTATCACTATCTTTCCTATTGAAATGTAAGTTCCTTAAGAGAAGAAACTATCTCACATTGGTCTTTGAGACTTTGCACATAGTAGGTGCTTAGTTTGTTGATCATCTAATTGAAAACCACTATGGTAACTACTGGGTATTCTAAGATTTATTATATTAACTTGTGCCCTCAAGGCTCTTATAACCTATAATAGTATTAATAATGCCAGTAGGTGGCTCAGTGAAGAGAGTACTGGGCTTGGAGTCAGGAAGACTCATCTTCCTGAGTTCAAATCCAGCCTCAGACACTTACTAGTTGTGTCACCCTGGGCAAGTCACTATGCCCTGTTTGCCTCAGATTCCTCATCTGCAAGATGAACTATCTTTGCCAAGAAAATCCCAAATGGGGTCACAGAGTCAGACTGAAATGACTGAACAACAACAGTGATAATAAAGAATAATGCAAGGTAGAGTGTAAGGTGAGGAAAGGAGTTGGGTCTCTCTGAGGGAAGAGAATAAACATTTATATAGCACCTACAATATGCCAGGCACTGTGCCAAGCACTTTATAATTATTATCTCATTTGATCCTCACAACAACCCTCCAGGGTAGTGCTATTATTATGGTTGAGGAAACTGAGGCAAGCACAGGTGACTTGTCCAAGGTCACACAGCTAGCAAGTGTCATGTCCCTAGGTATGTGCATGCTGCCCCCATCAGAAGATACACTCTGGAGGGCATGGCCTTTCTTTGTATGCTCAGCACACAGCATAGTACTTGGCACATAGATAGCATGGAAATAGTTGTTCACTGACTCAAAGCAAGCAGGGCTCCCATCCTGGCTCTGCTCCCCACCTCCTGGAGGACCAGCTCACTTCTCAGCCTCAGTAACTCATCTACAAGACCAGGGCGTTGGGCTCAAAGACCTCTGAGGTCCCCCCAGGTTCAAATCTAGGACCGTCCTAGAGCTGCTGTGATTAGAAACAGGAAAAGGGGCTGGGTCCCACAGAAGAGCTGGGGAGCGTCCAAAGGATGGCAATCAGCGGGGGGAAGAGCCTTGTGAGCATTCATTATGAGAATTGGTTGGAAGCACTGGGAATTCTTTTGTTTTTCCATGCTTATTTTTTTTTGGGGGGGGGGGGCGGGCTAGGCAATGGGGTTGAGTGACTTGCCCAGGGTCACACAGCTAGTAAGTGTTAAGTGTCTGAGGCTGGATTTAAACTCAGGTCCTCCTGACCCCAGAGCCAGTGCTCTATCCACTGTGCCAGCTAGCTGCCCCAGCACTGGAGATTCTTGGTCTAGAAGAGAAAATGCTGAGGGTAGGAAGGAGGTGTCATGGCATCATCAAATAATAATAATAATAGCAGCTATTATTTTATGTAATGCTTTAAGGATTACAGAGAGCTTTACCTATGCAATCTCATTTGACCTTCACAATGACCCTAGGAGGTAGGTACTATTATCCCCAAAAGTTATGGGTCTCTCAATGCATCGCCTCTCTGGATTGCAGATCTGCAAGGGCTCTTGGCCACCTTTGGGTCCAACAGTTCTCAGAGGGTTTGTCACTGGGGTTTCTACAAGGTGGCACATGTATGGCACTTCCACTAGCAAACTCATGTTTGTGCATACTCCTACCTGTCTCCCAGCCCTGGCTGGCTGCCATGATTCCTTACTGCAGTGTGTGATACTGGGCTACAAGCACTCACATACACATACGCAATGCACGCCCCCACGTAGTACACACACAATGCACTTATGCACATGTGTTAACATGTGCACACCCATACACACATGTACACACGCGCGTACCCACAGAACCCGAGAACCATTGATCTACCAACCCATACCTAGAAAAGATTCTCTGCTGTGACCATCTCATGATTGATTATCCAGCCTTTGCTCAAAGCCCCCCAATGAGGGCCAGCCCCCTAACTACCTCCCAAGGCAGCCTGCGCCTCTTTTGAACAAGCTCCCAATGGTAGGAAAGTTCAGTTTTTATTTTCTTTTGTTTTCTTAGGTATAACCTAAATTCACTTCTTAGCAACCTCCCCTGGGGCCCAACTGAGCGCACCGAGGAGCAGCTCTTCAAGTACATAATGAGGGCCCTCATGCTTTCCTAAATTTTCTCTTCTCCGGGCTAAACACCCCTTGTTTCTTCAAAAGCTCCTCCTAAGTCATGGAATTTAGGCCCTTCATTGTCCCAGTTGCTCTCATCTGCTTGGAGGCTTTCTAGTTTATTGATATGCCCCCTAATCCGTGGTGCCCAGAGCCAAAGGTGGCCCTCCACATGGTCTGAGTAGGGCAGGGGGAAGAGGGGCTGAGCCCCTCCTGAGGAGGGGTTCTGAAAGCCTGGCAAGAGGCCAGTCATTGTTTGGACTGCCACGTCACCCTGCTGAGCTCACAAGGTGTGGTGAGAAAAGTGAGATGATGGTGATGATGATGATGGTGATGATGGTGATGATGGCGATGATGGCGATGATGGTGAAAATGATGATGATGATGATGATGACGGTAGTGATGATGATGAAGATGATGATAATGATGGTGGTGGTGGTGGTTGTGATGATGACAATGGCAGTGTAGTACAGGAGAAAGATAGTACAATAAATTAACCTGGGTTCGAATGCTGGGTCTGCTATATTCTGTTTTACCTAAGGCACAAGTCACTTATACTTCTCTAGGTCTCAGTTTCCTCATCTGTACAATGAGGCATCTGGGCTATGTGACCTTTAGGTTTCTTTTCAGCTCTAAACCTAAGATCCTATTTGCTCTTTGAGCCTCAGTTTCCTCATTAATAAAAAGAAGATTTGGACTAGATGGCCACTTCAGCCCACTGTTCCTAGTTCTGTCTTCTGGGACCAAGCTGAACAATCCTAATGGTAATTTATATGCTAGTCCTTCAAATATTTAGGCAACTAGGTGGTGCCATAGTGCACAGGCACTCAGCCTGCAGTCAGGAAGAGCTGAGCTCAAATGCAGTCTCAGATGTTTACCAGCTGCATGACACTAGACAAGTCATTTCTGTTTGCCTCAGTTTCCTCCTTTGTAAAAATGGGGATAATAGTACCTACCTCCTAGGGTCATTGTGAAGGTCAAATGAGATTGCATAGGTAAAGCTCTCTGTAATCCTTAAAGCATTACCTAAAATAATAGCTGCTATTATTATTATTATTTGATGATGCCATGACACCTCCTTCCTACCCTCAGCATTTTCTCTTCTAGACCAAGAATCCCCAGTGCTGGGGCAGCTAGCTGGCACAGTGGATAGAGCACTGGCTCTGGGGTCAGGAGGACCTGAGTTTAAATCCAGCCTCAGACACTTAACACTTACTAGCTGTGTGACCCTGGGCAAGTCACTCAACCCCATCGCCTAGCCCACCCCCCCCCAAAAAAAATAAGCATGGAAAAACAAAAGAATTCCCAGTG
>NW_020950883.1:0-1774 GCF_900497805.2 Vombatus ursinus
TCTTTCTGTCTTTCTGTCTTTCTTTCTGTCTTTCTGTCTTTCTTTCTAACCTTGTACTTTCAAGTACCTAACACTGAGTTCTTACGTTTTCTGTGTGTCCTGACCTCCTTGGTTGGTCTACTCACGTCTATGGATCCTGCCTCAGATGCACGCATTTAAAAGCATAAAATGAAAGACAAGAGATTCAAAAGGAAACCAATTATATTGAAAAACAAGTTATCAAAATACACTTTAAAAAGTTCCCGAGCCCCAGTTTCCGAATCCCTCTTCTAATGTGGAAAGGAGTGCTGAACTTGGAGGCTGTAGGACATGAGCCCAAGCCCCATTTCTGCAGCTTAGAACCCTGGTGACCCTGGCAAAGTCCCTTCACTTCTCTCTGGGTCAGTGTTTCCTAATCTCGAATGGCAGACTTGTATTAGATGGTCCCACTTTCCTTCCCAGCTCGGGTCCATCATCCTTCCAGTTCTAGACCCATGATCTCATCCTAGAGCTAGCTGTCTCTTCTAGGAAGGGTAGAATTGGCCTTGTTGGTTTCAATGCTATTTTCCCAAAGTTCTATTTCATCTTCTCAGCAATCATTAGCTTAGAGCAGGGACGCAGCCAAGGTGCAGGGTGAGGTCACCAGCTGCCTCCCCGAAGCGGGACTGGAGCAGCTCCGGCCTATCGGACAGGAGGCCGAAGCCTCCAAGACGCTCCTCCTGAAGAGCCCACACCTTTGGAGAAGAGTCAGAGGATTTCCGAGAGGTGGCCAGGGGCAGAGACTCCCCCAAAAGGCAAGAGAGCAGCCTCAGGCAAAAAAAAAAAAGGGAAACAACTCCCCCCTCTCCCTGCTCCAAGCCAAACAAACAAAAGAGTAAGTCTGGGAGAGCCAGAACCCTCCCCCCAAATGACAGGAAACAGCCGGGAGTTCACAGCTGAACGATGGCTAGTCTTGCTGTTGGAGTCAATGAGCTTTTCAAACAGATTGGAGGTGCCTGGGTAATATCGAGGAAGTCTTTCTTTGGGCCAGGAGCAAAAGCAGAGCCCAGACATGGGATTTGAGTCAGTCTGTTGTGTGCGCCTGGTGAAAGCTGCCAGCCCTGGGCGCCCCCCACCCCCAGCTCCCTGCGGAGGGATCCCAGGGAAGCAGATGGAGCCCAGGAACAGAATCTGCTCCTGGAATCGACTTTCAGCCCCAAGTCGGTTTGCAATTCCCGCCTTCCCGGTATGGCCATCTTGGAAACTGCGCTGATGCCTGAGTGCGCACAGGGCGTGCTGGGGTTCCCAGGGGCCTGGATATCTGCAGTCTGGTACACGTGGAAAGATTCCTGGGTGTGACGCTGAACGAGCCATTGGCCTAAAGTGGCCCCGGCGGCCCAGAATCTCCGATCCAATGGAGGAACATTGCATCATCTGGGCCTGTCTTTTCTTTGGCAAGCTTGAGGACCCAGAGCTCCTCGCCCCTCCTCCAAACAAAGCTTTAATCCATCATCCAGGAAGGGTTCCTGGTGCTAAGTAGAAAAGAGAAGATTGAGTGAGCTTGGCTTAGGGATGGTGGCTTCTGGGATTTGGAGAAGATCAAAAGTTGGCTCTGGGCCTCACTCTTCCAAGCTGGAATGTGAGAAGATGAAAGATCTGGGCCTGGAAGGGACCCCACGGCCCAGCCAGCTCAGCCCCTTCATTCAGCAGAGAAGGACACTGAGGCTGAGAGACTGACACGCCTTGTCCCAGGTCCCAGGGTTAATACATGGTGGGGGTGGGGATAAGAGGGAACTCAGCCCCTGTCCATTGGGCA
>NW_020950884.1:0-1774 GCF_900497805.2 Vombatus ursinus
TCTTTCTGTCTTTCTGTCTTTCTTTCTGTCTTTCTGTCTTTCTTTCTAACCTTGTACTTTCAAGTACCTAACACTGAGTTCTTACGTTTTCTGTGTGTCCTGACCTCCTTGGTTGGTCTACTCACGTCTATGGATCCTGCCTCAGATGCACGCATTTAAAAGCATAAAATGAAAGACAAGAGATTCAAAAGGAAACCAATTATATTGAAAAACAAGTTATCAAAATACACTTTAAAAAGTTCCCGAGCCCCAGTTTCCGAATCCCTCTTCTAATGTGGAAAGGAGTGCTGAACTTGGAGGCTGTAGGACATGAGCCCAAGCCCCATTTCTGCAGCTTAGAACCCTGGTGACCCTGGCAAAGTCCCTTCACTTCTCTCTGGGTCAGTGTTTCCTAATCTCGAATGGCAGACTTGTATTAGATGGTCCCACTTTCCTTCCCAGCTCGGGTCCATCATCCTTCCAGTTCTAGACCCATGATCTCATCCTAGAGCTAGCTGTCTCTTCTAGGAAGGGTAGAATTGGCCTTGTTGGTTTCAATGCTATTTTCCCAAAGTTCTATTTCATCTTCTCAGCAATCATTAGCTTAGAGCAGGGACGCAGCCAAGGTGCAGGGTGAGGTCACCAGCTGCCTCCCCGAAGCGGGACTGGAGCAGCTCCGGCCTATCGGACAGGAGGCCGAAGCCTCCAAGACGCTCCTCCTGAAGAGCCCACACCTTTGGAGAAGAGTCAGAGGATTTCCGAGAGGTGGCCAGGGGCAGAGACTCCCCCAAAAGGCAAGAGAGCAGCCTCAGGCAAAAAAAAAAAAGGGAAACAACTCCCCCCTCTCCCTGCTCCAAGCCAAACAAACAAAAGAGTAAGTCTGGGAGAGCCAGAACCCTCCCCCCAAATGACAGGAAACAGCCGGGAGTTCACAGCTGAACGATGGCTAGTCTTGCTGTTGGAGTCAATGAGCTTTTCAAACAGATTGGAGGTGCCTGGGTAATATCGAGGAAGTCTTTCTTTGGGCCAGGAGCAAAAGCAGAGCCCAGACATGGGATTTGAGTCAGTCTGTTGTGTGCGCCTGGTGAAAGCTGCCAGCCCTGGGCGCCCCCCACCCCCAGCTCCCTGCGGAGGGATCCCAGGGAAGCAGATGGAGCCCAGGAACAGAATCTGCTCCTGGAATCGACTTTCAGCCCCAAGTCGGTTTGCAATTCCCGCCTTCCCGGTATGGCCATCTTGGAAACTGCGCTGATGCCTGAGTGCGCACAGGGCGTGCTGGGGTTCCCAGGGGCCTGGATATCTGCAGTCTGGTACACGTGGAAAGATTCCTGGGTGTGACGCTGAACGAGCCATTGGCCTAAAGTGGCCCCGGCGGCCCAGAATCTCCGATCCAATGGAGGAACATTGCATCATCTGGGCCTGTCTTTTCTTTGGCAAGCTTGAGGACCCAGAGCTCCTCGCCCCTCCTCCAAACAAAGCTTTAATCCATCATCCAGGAAGGGTTCCTGGTGCTAAGTAGAAAAGAGAAGATTGAGTGAGCTTGGCTTAGGGATGGTGGCTTCTGGGATTTGGAGAAGATCAAAAGTTGGCTCTGGGCCTCACTCTTCCAAGCTGGAATGTGAGAAGATGAAAGATCTGGGCCTGGAAGGGACCCCACGGCCCAGCCAGCTCAGCCCCTTCATTCAGCAGAGAAGGACACTGAGGCTGAGAGACTGACACGCCTTGTCCCAGGTCCCAGGGTTAATACATGGTGGGGGTGGGGATAAGAGGGAACTCAGCCCCTGTCCATTGGGCA
>NW_020950885.1:0-7445 GCF_900497805.2 Vombatus ursinus
CCACACAAGGGATCCTTTGAAGTTCCAAACTTTTTCCTATATATGCTATGACCCTCAGATGAATAAACGGTTGTCTTGGCTGACCTGTCTGGCCCATGTTTCTTCAGTTCACGCTCTCCCATCAGGTGTGACTCAGTTGCTGGCAACAAGTGGCGCCTGAACGTGGGCCTAGACAGGGACCTGAAAGCAACGGTTTAAGGGGAGCGGCTCTCTTGGGACTCGGGAGAAAATAAAAAAGGCGAAGAAACACCTTGGCAGCTGGACACTGTGGAAACAAGGTAAGAGAGCAAAAGGCACAAAATACATACCTTTAGCAGTTTTAGGGCTAAAGGGGACACCAGGCTAAGTGGGATAGTAGAAAAAAAAAAAGCAAAGGGGCTCGATATTTAGAGCAGAAGAAAAAAGCATCGCTTTGGAATGGCCACACGCATATACTTTCGGTTTTAAGAGACGCGCTTAAGGTCGAAAATACGGGTCAAACACGAAGCGGGAACAAAGATAGAGAATATTATTTGAGACTTTTACAGAAAATAGTGAGAGAAAGGGGTTTACTTATCACAAGTAGTCAGTTACAGGAATTTCTAGACTGTGCCCGTGGTTTTCACGAGAGGGAACCATATTCTTAGAAAAGAGGGAGATGGTGGGCAGACAAATGAGTGAATATTACAAGGAAGTTGGTCCAAGTGCATTTTCCATATGGAGTGTGTTAAAAATATGCCTCTCCTCCAGAAAAAGTACCTTTAGCAACAAAAATCCTGAAAAAAGATGCAGGGGCAGGGACTGAAGAAGAAGAGATGAGTAAGGTATTTAATGAGCAGCAAAAAATTAGTGAGAATAATGGGGGTGAATTAAAATACACACACCTACAACCCCATTAAGACCCCCATCCTCTTTTAGATCTCCTTCCTATAGAGAGGAAGATAGTCAGAAACATCAGGATGAATTGCCAAAGGGGACAAAAGTTCAGTGCAGAGGACTATTAGAGAAGGCAATAAAAAAGGCTGAGGATAGAGGAGAACATGTACCTTTTGATTTAAAACTTTCTATCCCAAAGGGAATGATGTTTCCAATTTATGAGGAGGCCTCTCCTGGCAATCCTGAGGTCTTATTAAGAGAACATAGAAACTTTGACTTTAAAGTTTTAAAAGAGTTAAGACAAGCTTCTGCCAGTTACTGTCCTAATAGTCTGTATGTTCAGACTTTACTAGATTCTATAATTGATACACTTTAGCCCCACATGATTGGTACTCTTTGGCAAAGACCTGCCTTGATCCAGGGGATTATTTAATATGGAAATCAGAATACTTTGAGCAATGTCAAGAGCAAGCCAAGAATAATACAAGGACAGGGATTCCTGTTTCTATGAAACAATTAACAGGTACTGGGATGTTTACAGAATTACAAGAGCAATTACAGCTCCCGCTTATAGCCTATGAACAAGTAACAAAGGCTGCGTGAGCAGCTTGGCTGAAAGTGCCTGGGAAACAGGATAGGGGAACCTCATTCACTAAAATAAAACAGGGCTCTCAAGAAACCTTTACAGATTTCTTAGCTTGCCTGACACAGCCCTTTCCACCTCCACCTCCACCAGACCCTTTTCCTGATAATATGTTTAGAAAGACCTCTGCTCCAGTTCAGAGAGCCATCCTTGGAGCATTAAAATCTGAAGAAACAGTACCATCTGAGTTTCTTCAAGCTCTTCCTGTCCTTGACATCCCTGATCCAGGAAATCCTACTAATATTATAAGACAACATGAAACCTTAAATTTCAAAATACTAAAAGAACTTAAACAGGTGGCTTCAGCTTATGGCCCTACCACTCTTTATGTCATGACCTTATTAGATAATATTGCAACTACTGTTCTTTGTCCTTTTGACTGGTGTATCATTGCTAAAATATGTCCAGAAAGGGGGGATTTTTTGTTTTGAAAATGAATTATTATGATAACTGTATGAGAAGCTAACTCCAGTTTTTTGATTTTCCCTGTTATTATTATGTATCTGTTCTGTGTTTGTCTATGTGGTATGAATGAGTGTCCCCTGTGTAATTTGTCACCCTTTGTAGCCAGGTAGCAAAAATAGCATTCCAGTTTCCAAGACTGCAGTTGGACTCTGGAATGCCACTTTCTTTCTCTCCCCTGCTCCCTCCCTGGTTACAGCAGCCTCAGAGGAGCGGGTGGATGGGAGACAGAAAGAGAGAAAAATACTTTATTATTTATGTTATATGATTGGTAAAAGGCAAGTTAAGAAGGATCGTTGCACTGTCAGGTCAAAATTAGAAAAAAAAATAAGATATGTGCAGTTTTAAAGGGAATTTAATCAAAGTCCATCAGAAGAAAAGGTAACAAAGTTTAAGCATACAGAAATGAAAGAAATATAGGTAAAAAGAAAAGCATAATCTATTTGCAAGAACAATGTGTACAGAGGGTTTGGTTTTGAAACTTTTGAAGAATTGTTGGGAAAAATAAACCTCCTCTCTCTCTCTACATTCTGACTCTGGCCAAGTTTTGAATGTGAAGGGAAAGACAAGAAACAAAACCAAAAAAAAGGGGGGGGGGGATCAAAAATAGAGGTAGTACTTAATCTTTTCTGCCTCATACAAGAGAAAAGTTTTTGTGTACCGAAACACAATTAAAAGGTAATTTAATTCATTCTGGTAATATTTTAAATGAAATGTGATGTTTTTAACTTAATGCTTAAGTCAAAATTTATTATACTGTTTGGCACTAAGGTAAATTGGGAAAATGTATGGATCTGAAATTTGTTAACTGGGTGACCGTAAGCAAGTTACCTCAGTTTATCTCACATGATTGGAAGGTGCTTAACACAATGCCTAGCAGAGGGCAGACACTAAAAATGTTAACAACTATTATTATTAGTTCCTTAATTAGAGGTCACCAGTATACAATGTCAAGGGTGAAGAGATACCCGATTTTCCATGTAAGGAAATTTGGAAATGCATTCAAAAGAATGGGAGTCACTTAATTGGTAATATGTTTGTTTCAAATTTTTAACACCTAGAATTGTTGCGAATTGGTAAAGTTTTTTATTGTTATATCAAGCAGCTTTTCATAATTTGGATGTTATCATAGTATGAAGTTAAAGAAACTAAAGGACAGTGAAAAAATTGTGTAAAACAAATTATATTACTTTGTCAGCCTTACTAGCCCTGTAGTACAATGTTTTGTAACTGCCATTTAGAAAACCAGGTATTTCCACCTTTACCTGTAATTGAAGAAGGGCTTATAGCTAAAACAATTTGACTATCAATTATGAAAGTTATAAGATTGTTAACTAAGTTATTTGAAGTTACTGTTTTAATGTTAAAACCTAGAATTGTTAATTGATTACTGTGTGAAAAGGAGGGGATTGGGTAAAAGCCTTATCCAGCTTGGTTCTGCCCATTCAAAACAGTCCTCCTTGGGATATTGGGGTCGGCAGGCAGGGGTACCAAGATCAGCCCCTCCCTGGGGTATAAAGCAATTCCCCTATTTTGTAAACTTGCCAAGGCCCTTGGAAACCATTTGTGTGGGCAAGGTCATCTGCCCTGAGAAAAGAACTTGCTTAGGTTATGTAGTTCCTAAACAATGAACTTAGCTTGCTGAGAATTTGCAAGTGTATAGAAATGATTTCTAATGATTGGCTTTTACACCAGGACAAGTTTAAATTTTGAAAAGGAAAAATGTTAAATGAAATCTCTTATGTGTGTGAGTCCTGGTAAATCTTTATTGCTTATTGCAGCTCCATGAGAGTAAAATTAACCGTATCTGGCATGAAACTTGCTGTTTGAGGTACAAGGCTCTTGAGACTATAACTAATTTTGTTTTGAGTTTGAATTTGAATATAGTAGTCTCTATTAAATCAGTATCTGGGAGAAATGCCACAAGTTACTCAGAGGGAATATGATCCTGTACTGTTAACACGTGAAGGTCTGCATCTGGGAAAAGGCCATGAGGACAATCTTAGCCTCCATCTAGGATGGGATCCTCCTGGCTCAGTTTCCCCATTGTGTTCCTTTGAGAAGGAATGTTTCCCACCTGACTATTCCTGAGTCTGGCTATTATGTGAAATTGATACTGCATGATTGGAGAACTGTGACTCTTATCTGAATTCAAATAGAGCTAAGGATGTTGTATCTTGTCATATTTGTTATGTCACATTTCCCTGACTTATCCTTTTATAGTAGATTTCTCTGATCAGAGCAAGTGGTTAATAAAAGACATTAGCACAATATAATTATGTGAAATATTGCTGTTTTTAATCTGAATTTGTAGTTATACCATGGCCTAAGTAAATGTAAAATCAGTGTTTGAATTTATCATATGTAAAAGATTCAATTTCTGAAGTATAATTAGATAAGGATAAACAAGTTTAAGATTGTGTATCTATTCAATAGTAAGGTTTAAGTTAGAACCTCTTTTGTTTAAGGCAATTTTTTCAAGAAACCCCCTTCCTAATGTAATCACCTCAGACGTCTTTGTCAAACCCTTTTTTGTACTGGCCACTCCTTTATGGAAAATTTTTCTATCTCAACACCCTGTTTCTCAACAGGAAGTTGTTTCCTTGCTGAGGAGACATCAGTTGGCTCCGACCTTCCCTATCTATAACAACTGAACAGCCATCTAACCTTTTTGCTACCTTTAGAGAAGACACCACCACCACCACCACCACCACCACCACCCCTCCCCCGTTATCGCACTTCTGAAGCAGAAAAAAGAACTCCAATTAGTATATTCAAAAATCCCTGAGCCTCAGCTTACTCGAATTAACCCCAATGAAGAAGTTCAAGGGGTCATATTAGATACTCCTGTTTCCCCTACTGGGGTATTATTTCAAAATTCTGGAATCCTAAAGTGGATACACCTTCCCCATCAATTCCCTAATTCACTAACTATATATACTAGTATGGTTGCAATTTTAATACTATGTTTACATAAATGATATCTTTTACTTTCTGGCAATCTAATTCCTATTATTCATCAACCATACAATAAACAACTTAATTCTCTAATTGCCTCTTCAGAAGAATGACAAGTAGCCATTATGGTTTACACTGGGAAACTAGACAATCCCCCATCTTTGAAATTATTCACTTTCTTTTCAATATACCCTTGGATTTTTCCAGATATCATATTTCCTTTCACCAACAATGCACACTGTCTGCTATTATACTGTTATTACAGGATGTTTCCGACCCTCTCAATATTATATCTGATAGTAAATACTCCATACATGTGTGCCAAAATATTGAGACCATAAAACTTAAAGATGTCCTAGCACCTGATTTGTATTCTTTGTTTCAGCAACTACAATCACTACTTCTTTACCGTAATAACCCTATTTATATCACTCATATTAGAACTCATTCTAATCTTCCTGGATCCTTAAGCACTGGTAATGCAAAAATTGATTATCAATTACAATTTTTTCCAATTTTATTGCCCCTACAAATTCAAAAGGCTGTTAATGCCCATACTTAGTTTCATCAAAATGCTAACACACTCTGTGGACAATTTCATATTACTAGAGAACAAGACAAACAAATAGTTAAAAGCTCTTCTCAATGTGTTATATATTCAACTCCTTCCTCTACTACTATAAATCCTAGGGGTTTACAACCCAACCACGTTTGGCAAATGGATGTAACTCATATATCCTCTTTTGGGAAACTGTTTTAAGTACGTGTTACAGTAGATACTTATTTTTCATTCACCTTTGCTTCCCCTCAATCTGGAGAAGCTACCAAACATGTTATTAATCATATGCTTCTCTCTTTTGCTTGTTTGGGCATTCCAAAACAATTAAAAACTGATAATGTTCCTGCTTATATCAGTTCTTCTTTTTTTCTCTTTTTGTTCATATTATAATATTACTTTAATTACAGGAATACCATACAATCTTACAGGACAAGCCTTAGCAAAAAAAAAAAAAAAAAAAAGACATCAAAACTTACTTAAATAAACAAAAAGGGGGAGTGTGGACTACTACCCCCTCCAGACAATTAGCCCAGGTTTTATATACCTTAAATTTTTTGAATGTCAATAAAGATGGAATTACACCTGCAGAAAAACACTTTCAAAAATGCAGGTTTCCTGAAGCCAGAGTTATGTGGAAGGACCCACTTACAGGGAAGTGGGAAGATCCAGATCCATTATTAACCTGGGAGCAAGGGAATGTTTGTGTCTTTCCAGAAACCTTTGATAAACCTGTCTGGATTCCAGAGAAAAATGTTCGAACCTGTTCCACTACTCACCGCCCAGATGAAGGAATTGAACCTGCAGCAGAAACAGAATCGAACTATGAAGAAAAAGAAAAGATTTGCAATGATTCCCCTGCTCTCTACCCAGCTGTCATATGGACATTGTGACCAGCATTGGACTTATTTTCCTTTAAAGCTTGTATAAAACCCCACAAGCATTTATGATAGCTTCCTCCTTCCCCAATAGTTTAGAACCTGGATTTGTGAACTTGACACAGTCCAGTACTTTAGAATGGAATGTAACCTGTCTTAATTGTATTATCAAGCAATGTATTGATCGAAATGACAAAATTGTTCTATTGGTTGAGCAACCATCCTTTGCTGTTTTTTCCCACTAACCTTTCTCATGAATGGTTCCAATCTTCTAGGGAACATGCCCTTCAACTCATCTCATCGTCACTACACAGGTCAAAAAGATTTGTTGGGTTTCTCATTACAGGATTAATTTCTGTCGCTTCCTTAATTATTATATCCACCCTGTCTTCTATTGCATTGCAGTCAGAGATACAAGATGCACGATTTGTAAACGAGCTTGCAAAAAATATTAGCTTACCCTTATGAGCTCAAGAAGCTATTGATAGGTATTTATCATATAAAGTTAATCTATTAGAGCAATCTGTGCTATATATTGGAGATGAACTTGCAGAATCAGAATTTAGAGCAAAATTGAAATGTGATTATCGTTTAACTATGATATGTGTTACTCCTATAGCTTATAACTCTAGTATAGTACATTGGGATATGATCAAGAATCATTTAGAAGGTGTTTGGCAAAATAGCAGTTATGCAGCTGATTTATCTTTTCTTACAAATGTAACCCAGGCTATTTCTGACAGTCTATTCCCAGGGATTCATCCTCAGAGTTTAGCACAAGAGATCTTAGAAAAATTGGCCTCGTTAAATATTTCCAAAAATATCACTGATTTATTAATTCATCTTTTTACTTAGGGAATTTTATTAATCCTAGTTTGCCTTGTTATCCCGTGTGCAGCTGCACTGATAAAGTCATGGTTCAAATCTCTAGCCACAGATACTCATCACCTCAAGCTTCAACAAAAATTAAAAGGGGGAGATGTCAAGGGCCAGCTCTGATCAGTCCAGCAAAGGATTAAAGAATTCAGGTTGGAATTTAACTCCTGCCTGTTCTTACCTTCAAGGGCTCACTTTATCAGGATGTTGGCTCACC